>NW_020954585.1:45042374-45057158 GCF_900497805.2 Vombatus ursinus
CTCTCTTCCTTCCTTCTTTCCTTCCTTCCTCTCTTCCTTCCTTCTTTATTTCCTTCCTTCCTCCCTGCCTTCCTCACTCCCTTCCATCCTTTCTCCTTTCCCTCTCTCCCTCTTTCCTTCCTTTTTTCCTTTCTTCTTTCCTCTTTCTACATCTTTGATACAATATGGTTTGTAACTTTCACAAACAGAAGTCTTGATAGGCTAATGTTATTTGATTCAATTCAATTAGCATTTATTAAGCAACTACTAGGTGCCAGACATCATGGTGGGCACTGGGGGAAATAAAACAAAACACTCTGCTTCAAGGATCATCCAATTCAATTCAATAAACATTTGCTGACCATTTACTATGTGCCAGGCACTGTGCCTCCTTTCTACTGAAAGGAAACAACACATACATAACAAAGACAAAATACTGTATAGACAAAGTAAACAGAAAAGCAATGATAACCAATTCCAAATGATAGGCAAATTAGGATAACAAAATGTAAAAAGAAATGGTTGATACCATATTAGCAAGATTTTTTAAATTAACTTGTATTTTCTGTCCCTCTATAAGTGACAATTTTAGTTTCTTACTCTCTATATAGTACTATGGAATTTGCACACTGGGGTATTATACAAGATAGACTATAAATCACTAGGAAACCTGGGACAAAAATTTTCCCCCATGAGAGACAGTATCTCTCAAAGGCCCTGATCACTCTTTTGATCTCTTGGGTAGAATGAATAAGTTTTTTGTTGTCCTGGCTGAGCTGGGGTTGAAGGGGGGGATGTAATCTTCCTAGTGAAGGAATTTCTCTGCTTATCTTTCTGTCTCTGTCTCTCAACCCGTCCTCAGCACTTGTAGCGTAGCTAAGCCATTGATCAAGCTTCCCTTCCCACCTCCATTCCTAGGGTTCAGGAATCTATACCACATCAGGAGCTTCCCTCACTGCTTGGCCTCTACCTGTGGAGGTACAGGGAGGATATGAGTGTTTTTTCCTCCTTCTCTCCCTTCCCAAATTTATGGAGGAGGAGAGAACTGAAAGGTGACCCCACTATTGACATTGATGGGGCAGAAGAAAAGGAGAAAACTTTCAACTTGGTAGGTTTCTGTTTTCACACTTCTATAGCCTTTTATGAACATATAGCAGGGATCCAAATTCAAGTAATGTGGCCCCAAGGAAGGGAATAAATATTAGGGAATGGAAAGAGGTGGGTTGATGTATGAAGATGAGAAGGGAAAAATAATAATTAGGTGTTGTGTGATTGTAAAGATTAATCTTGGCTCTAGATAAAAGAAGAAATGCACCTCCCTTCTTTCCTTGGGGGCACATGCTGTTGCATGCAAAGTCAGATGTGATCAATGCATCCATGGATCTTGTGTAACATTTTTTTCTTTGTTACAAGGAAAGGCTCACTAGGTCAGAAAAGAAGATGGTATTTCCAGAGAAAACGGTGATGGAAAATCACAAAACATCAAAAGATATTAATTTAATTTTTTTTAAGGAAAAGAATAATCAAAATGATAAGGGAAAGAAGGACAAAGAGAATGAGGCTAGAGCTTCTTATAATCACTAAGAGCCACCTAGGGTTGTTTCATCAGGAACAAGTCACAAAAGACTAACCTCATTTCCTCTTGTTGATAGGCTTACAAGTCTTATAGGCCAGGGAATGTCACAGACATACAGAGCATTTCATGGATTGCCTCAAGGCATTGGGAAAAGTCCCTCAGAAATCTTTGTGAACCAGATACAGTGATGTGGGCTGGATGATGAACCCTGTTAGGGAGTTTCAGAACTAATCACACCCAAAGACATGTGACTAATGGATTGATACTAACTTGGAATGTGTTCTCTAAATGAGTCATCAGGCTTTGTCCTTGGGACTGTACTGTTCAACTTTTTTTTTTTTTTTTTAATCAAAGACCAAGATGAAGGGATAGCTGGCAAACTTATCTTTATGGAAAATACATTGCTGAGATGGATAGCTAACTGGGATGACAAATTCAGTATCCAAAAAGATCTTAACAGGGTAACCTGATGACTCTAATCGAATGGAATATAATATGGATAAATGTAAAGCCTTGGTTCAAAAATTCAATGGCACAAGTACAGGATAGGGAAAATGTGATTAGAAAACAGTTCATATGATAAAGACCTGAGTATTTTAGTGGACTACAAGCTCAATACGAATGAACAGCTTCACATGGCAGCAAAAAAAAAAAAATGTTCTCTCCTTTTATATCTTATCTTTCCCCATTAGAATGTAAGCTCCTTGAGGGCAGGGACTGCATTTATTTTTGCCTGCATTTGTATTCCTAGCCCTTAGCACAGTGCCTAACATAATCACTTAATAAATGCTTGTTGACTACTTGGAAAGTAATATAATCTTAAACTGCATTAAAATAAATTGGGAAAAGGTGGACTTAATTTAATTGGTCCCAGAAGCCAAACTAAGGGCAATGGATAGAAGCAGGGTACCGCAGCAGAAAGAATAAAGGAATTGGAGACCCTGGGTTAACATTCTGGTTCTGTTACTTTCTACGACTTTTGGCAACTCCCTAAATTTCTCTGGGTCTCAGTTTCCTCAATCATAAAAAATGAACTAGATGACCTTGAAGGTCTCTTCTGTGTCTAACTCCATGACCCTTAATGATCCCAGTATCCTGAGTGATAGAAAGGCAGATTTTGTTTTGATAGAAGGAAAAACTCTCTGATAATTAGAACTAGCTAAAAGCAGAATTGAGTCGCCTTGTAGGTAGAGAGTGCCTTGTCACCGGGTAGGTCTTCAAGTAGAGATTGGATGGATGACCACTAGTCAGAGATTTATAGGCAAGATTCCGACTCAACTAACGGTTGACATTCTGTACACAATAGATACTGAAATGTTAATTTTGTTTGGTGTTTTTTTTTATTATAAATAAATAATTAAAAAAAAGACTAGATGACCTCTGAGACTCCTTCCAACTAAGATTGTGTAATATTAAAAATGTGAAAATTGATTGTGTGGCATGAAAACAAAAGGAAATAGGAGCTCACTTTTGTTGATGTTAAGTTCATAATAAAAAAAGAAAATAAAAGTTTTTACAAAGAGGGAGATCCAGGGATAGAAATAATCTAATTAAGGATCCCTATGGTGAGGCAAACATCCTGCTGGGACCATCTAAAAGAGTCCAGGCCAATTCCAAATTGCCCCCCACCCCTTTTATTCAGGGATGATGAATACAGATTGTAAAAGGAACTAATTTTTAAAGGTTGTTTTTCCCCTCCTTTTCACAGACACCTTTAATTCCCTTCTTGGCATTTAGTGTGACTCCCCCAGCACACACACACATAATCTTTTTTTTTTTTTTCCATCCGCAGTTAAGAAAAGCCAGCTTGCTCCCATTTTCTCCCCCAGCCGGATCTGGACCAGACTTTGCCTCTCATGCTTCACATTCCAGAAGCTCTGGCTTCTGCTAAACACAATCTGGAGGAAGTGGCAGCGAATGGAGGCTGGGAAGAGACTACAGCCACCCCAGGCCTGGGGCACTTAGGGGAGCAGTTTAGCCCATCTGGAAGCTATTAAGATTTCCCAACACCTACTGAAGACTTCAAACACTCCCACAGGGGAACTCCTCCTTTCCCTCAGCATGTTCCTCCCTCTCCCTGCCCCCATCCAGGGAAAACCACAGGCTGCCCACCAATCTACTCAGTGTGAGCTCTTCCCTTGGAAACTTTGCTGTTGGGGCACACATACTCAGTGATGTGCTGGAGCCAGCTCATACCAGCTGATTCTTACATTTTCAGTGTGAGTCTATACACCTTGCAAATCTACAAATGCTACAGATTAGGACTTGATTTATTATTTCGTTGATTATTCAGACTTAAGAAAGTGATGGAGAAAATATTAATAATGCAGATTAAAGTGTGTCTGTCACATGTACATTTTTTTTCAGGGAAGGGGAGAGACAATTGTTAAATATTTACCAACACACCTATACACATACCCCCATGAGCAGAGAGGCACATATGTGCAGAGAGACAAAGTGTAACATTTATTAAGTGCTTACTATGTGCCAGGCACTGTGCTAAGGACTAGAAACACAAATACAAGCAAGCAAGATATGCCCTAAAAGAGCTTACATTTTAATGCCGTATGCAGGCTGCACCATGATGTGGAGATAGCCAGGAAGTTGGGTGAAGGTCTAGTGCCAGGCAAGATAAGGCAAAAGCTCACCTATTTGAGGAGGGAAGGGGGAGCCACAGGGACTGAGTCCAAAGTATGTTTTTGGCAATAACTGATCTCAGACACAAGAAGCTGGCTATCAGGAACAAGAATCCAGGGGCAGCTAGGTGGCGCAGTGGATACAGCACCAACCCTGGAGTCAGGAGGATCTGAGTTCAAATCCGGCCTCAGACACATAACACTAGCTGCGTGACTCTGGGCAAGTCACTTAACCCCATTGCACAGCCAAAATGAGAATCCAGACCAACTGTACCCCAAAGAGAGCAATAAAAAAGAACAAGGACTCATACATACAAAAATATTTATAGCAGCTCTTTTTGTGGTAGCAAAGAATTGGAAATTGGTGGGATGCCCATCAGTTTGGGAATGGCTGAACAAGTTGTGGCATACGATTGGTAATGGAATATTACTGTGCTCTAAGAAATGACAATCAGAATGTTTAAGAAAAAAAAAACCCCAACAACCTGGACTTATATGAACTGATGCAAAGTGAAGTGAACAGAACCAGGAGAACATTGTACACAGTAACAGTAATATTGTACAATGATCAACTGTGAATGACTTAGTTATTCTCAGCAATACAGTGATACAAGATAATTCCGAAGGACATTCATAATGAAAAATGCTAGCCAACTCCTGAGAAAGAACCAATGGAATATGAATACAGATTGAAGCATAGTTTGTTTTTTTTATTTCTTAATTTTATTATTTTATTTTTATTTTTATTTAATATTATTGTATTTAATTTTCTTTGTTATTGTTGTGGGGGGGTTGTCTGCATTTTCTTTTGCAACCTGGCTAATATGGAAATGTTTTGCATGACTGCACATAAATAATCTATATCAAACTGTTTGCCTTCTCAAGGAGGGGGGCAGGGGAGGAAGGAATAGAATATGGAACTCAAAAAATTTTTTAAAGAATGCTAAAATTTTTTTTTACATGTAATTGAGGGGGAAAAAGAATTTGAATGCTTAAAAAAAAATACTAATCCAGACCAGTTTCTTATCACTGGCCTCACCAGAGGGTGCTACAACCCTTCTTTCCTGCACATTCTCCCTAATGCTTTCCCCTAGGGACTGATTCCCAGCTACAGAACCTGGGAAGGCCATTCTGAATGACACTTGCCAAAGCAAAACCCAAGTCTTCTCATCAGGCACTTAAACCCAAGTTTAGTGCTTATTCCACTTATAATAAACTGACAGATTCACCTCCCTCACCGTGAACACAATGCCTCTATTAATGAACCCTAAAATTCCATAAGATTCTTCAGGTGACTCATGTAGAGCTTGCAGGCTAAAACCTCCACGTCTTTCAAAGGAACTGTTTGTAGTGTAGCCAACTCCTCTCCCATGCTGAACTTGGGCAGCTGATTTGGGGAACCCAGAAGAGCTCCTCCCTGCCTGGACTCCCAACCACTCCCTTCTTGCAGCATCCTGCCATGCTTAGGAGACAGCTCCAAGGGCTGTGCTAACTCTTCTCCCAGCCTCACCAGAATTCTGAAACTCCTGTGCCTGCCCTGGTCTCTGACCACTGCCTCCCTGCCCTTCCCAATGACTATTCTGGCTGACCCTAGCTTGTCCACATGCTTGCTGACTATTTTCCTGGCTTCTAGCTGCCCTTGGATCACATACATCCTCATGTACACTGACATAGGCAAGAAGTAAATTATTCAGATTCCCCTCCCTCTCCCTTTCTCAAGGAAATGAAGGTTGGGCAAGGATAATGAATTCTGTCTGTTGACAGATCTTTGCACAGGAGGGATCCTCCTTTATAAGTTTTTGAAAAAAAGAACATTCAGAGAGAGAGGGACAATGGTGTAGGGGAGAAAGATGCGGGCTCAGAGTCAGGAAGACTTTTTTGAAAGTCCTAACTCAGAAACATATGAACTGTGAAACTCTGGGCAAATCACTTAATTTCTCTGTGTCGTAGGCAACTCTCTCTATAAATCATCAGAAAAAATGGTAATTTGCAGTAGTAAAGAAAACTTCCTCACCAGGAATTCCTTACATCAGTGTATCACATCTAATTTTTAAAAAGGGGGGTAGGAATTTGGGGTGACTTATTTTTAAGACTTTCTTGCTGAATACCACTGACTTTCATGTCCCCCAGGAAGGAGTGGTGGAAGCTAGACACCTGCAAAAAGATGGCTCCAGTACTGAACTCAGTGCTTCATTCAATAAACATCTATTAAGATCTTATATATGCCAGGGGCTGTGCTAAGTGCTAAGCCAGATGTGCTAAGGCAGAAGTGGTCTATCAGGGTATGACTTCAAGAATGGGCATAGAAGAGGGAAGCGGGTATTCAAGGGTGTACCGGACTTAGAGGCAGCTAGGTGGCACAATAGGACAGTGCTGGGTCAGGAATCAGGAAAACCTGAGTTCAAATCCAGCCTCAGATATTTACTTAGCTGTGTGACCTCGGACAAATCACTCAACCTCTGTCTGCCTTAGTTTCCTCATCTGTAAAATGAGGATAATAATGGCACCAACCTCGTAGGGGTAACATGAGGATAAAATAAGATAACACGTAAAGCACTCTGAAAATTTTAAAGTTCTATAAATACTGATGGTAAGATGAGCAAAATTGAGAGAGATAACTTATGTATGTATTATCTCCCTACCCCATAGGAGAATATAAGTTCCTTGAAGGCAAGATCTGTTTTTTTGTTCTGTCTTTGATCATAAATTTGGAACTGAAAGGTCTTAGAGATCATGTAATCTAATCACTAAGGTTCGAGGTTATGTGGCTTGGACCACAGCTAGCAAGCCTCCAAGGGTGAGATTTAAAGCAACCTTTCCCTGACCTCAAGATCAGTACTCTGTCCAGTTCTTTGTATCCCAAATATACAAAAATCCTTTGCATATTTAATAAATGTGCGTTGAATTAAATATAGCACTTTTTGGTGGTGGTGGTGTTTTTCAGTTGTGTCCAACTCTTCATGATCCCATCTGGGTTTTTTTGTTTGTTTGGTTGGTTTTTTATGGAAGAGACAAACAAGATGAAGTGACTTGACCAGGGTCACACAGCTAGGAAGTGTCTGAGGCTAGATTTGAATTCATGGAGATGAGTCTTCCTGATTCCAAGTCCACTGCTCCACCTAGCAGCCCTGTTGCACTTTAGGATTTACAGAGCACCATCCCCACAGTTAGCACGTGAGACAGATGAGAAAAATGGAGCCTCGTCATGTTACATGGCAAGCCCAGGGTCACACAACTAATGAGTATCCATGGTGTTGGAGACCACTGGTCTTTTTACTATTCCAAGTTGCCTCTCAACATGAAAGGTACATTCTCTGATACAAAGTATAAGCTCATGACATTTTTGTTTTGGTGTCCATGCTGTATAGTGTCATGCCGGATACAAAGTTGTTCAGGCATCTCTGTGACCCCATGTGACCATATCATACCAATACTATTCATGGGTTTTTCTTGGCAAAGATACTGGAGTGGTTTGCCATTTCGTTTTCCAGTGGATTAAGGCGAGCAGGGTTAAATTGACTTGCTAATAAGTGTCTGAGGACAGATTTGGACTCAGGTCTTCCTGACTCCAGACCCAGAGCTCTATCCACTGAGCCACCTAGCTGCCTCCAATACAGAATTGTAGTTACATTATAAATGCTTGTTGAATGAATGAACGAGACTAGGTAAAGTGCTGAATTTTCAGTTGAACCTGAGATCAGATCCTGTCTCCATACTACCTGGGTGGCCTTCATTTTACCTCTCTGGGCCTCAGTTTCCTCATCTGTAAAATGAAGGGGAATATCCAAAGATTTCTAAAGTCCCTTCCAGCTCTAAATCAGTGCCCCCGTGAAGGACTGAGTATCCCGGTCTGTAGAGAATGAAATGTTCGCTTCAAAGAAACCTTGGGTTCAATCATGTTGGAAGGGCACAGCCCACTTAATAGACCCCAGAGGCCAGAATTCTGACCTGTGGACCCTGGACCTCACTCAGCAGCTACTTCTGCTCGTTGGCCCAGTTTCCCAGAGCAGAATCATCTCAGCAGAGTGAGACTGCAGTCTTGTTTCCCTTTGAGAAATTCCATTTCCCAAACACGGCAGGGTGTGGTCAGGCAACTAGGAGGGAGGCTCCCCCTCCCCCTTCTCCTGGAAGAGAGCCAGCCACTTAGGTTGAGCTTCAAGCCTGTGCAATTTGGCCCCTGACTTTGCCCTGGGGTCCTTGCAGCCAATGTGTCTGTGCTTCCCCACCCCGTGGCTATATGGCAGCCAAGGCCGTGGAGCACAGGCCTCAGGGCTGTTGGTAAGTGACTAATACCTTCCACCCGTTTAGCTCTGGGCTTGGCTTCTGCTGGTTCTTGTTTTTCCTGGGTTTCAGAACTTCCGTCGAGAGGCATCTGAGCTCCAACTGCCTTCTCCTTTCCCTTTTTCTTCTTCCTTCTAACTTTAAAACTTATTTGTGGGCCCCAGGTTCAGCCATTTTTTTTAAGAATTCAAAGTGACCTTAGAAATCATCTGGTCTAATCTCCTCATTTTACAGATAAAAAAGAATGAGGCTCAGGGAGGATAAAGGACTTACCCAGGGTCACACAGCTATAATGATCTAAGGCAGCATTTGAACTCACATGACAACTCAGGGTAGCTAGGTGGCACAGTCAATAGAGTGCCCTGCCTGAAGTCAAAAAGACTCATCTTTCTGAGTTCAAATTAGGCCAAAGACACTTACTAGCTGTGTGAACCCTGGGCAAGTCACTCAACCCTATTTACCTCAGTTTCCTCATCTGTAAAGTGAGCTGGAGAAGGATGGCAAACCACTTCAGTACCTTTGCCAAGAAAACCCCAAATGGGGTCACAAAGAGTGGGACACGATTGAACCACAAAAAGTAGGTGAAGAAGCCCTCTGACTTTTTAAAGGTTACAAATATGCCCTCACAAATGTATTAAATGATAATAGCTAATACTTATGTAGTGCTTTAATTTGCAAAGCGATTATCATATATTATTTCATTTGATCCTCACAACCTTGGTGAGGTAAGTTCTATTATTATCTCTATTTTATAGAAAAGGAAACTGATATAGAGGTTAAGTGACCACACAGCTAAGTGTTTGAGGCAGGATTGGAACTCAGGTCTTCCTAACTCCAAGTCCAGCCCTCTGTCCACTGTGCCATCTATAGATCTGTGATTTCATTGCTATAAGGAACTCCTACATGAAGAATCTCAAGTTAAATGACTTGCTCAAGGTCCCACAGTCTGTGTGAAAAGCAAGACCTGAACTCAGGTCTTCTTGGCTTTGAGTCCAGCCCTCTATCCACTTGGCTACATTGCCTCTCATGGCCATAGAGATCATATCTAAACAACTTCTTACTTGACATAAGTCCCTCTGGCCTCCTCCCAAAGAGCTCCAATAAAGACAAGTTCACAGAATCTGTAGATCATTAATCCCAATGTTAAGCAGTACAGAATAGTGTAAAGAGTGCCAGCCTTGGAATCAGAGGGCCTGGGTTCAAGGCCTCACTCCACTACTTACTAACTCAATGACTTTGGGGAACTTACTCAGCCACTGTGAGCCCCAATTTTCTCATTTGCAAAATGAGGAGGTTGGATTTGATGTCCTCTAAGGTCTTTTCCAGATCTAAATCTATGATTGTATGAACCTTGTAAACACCAGATCAGTACCACTTCTCACTAACCAGAATTCTGGAGCACTTCCCAGCCTCCCATGTGCCCCCACTCCTCCCATCTCCTTCCAAGTTCTCATCAAGGACCATTAGTCACCAGAGAGCCTTAGGCAAATGGCACTGAGCACTCAGGCCCTCCCAAATCCTACCTTGGGGGATGATGGAAGGTGGTAGTAGGAAGCACTTATTAATTGATGTGAGCCTCCAGTCTTTCAGCACCAGTTGGCAGGGACCGCCTCTTTCTCCCCCACTTCTCCTGGTCTGCCAAACATGGCAAAGCCCTAGGTCCATTTCCTAGGATCACAGGGAATCTCCCTACTGGAGATCATCGTATTCAAACCACTTGACAAGCACCCTCATTTTACACATGAAGAAACTGAAGCCCAGAGAGAGAAGAAAACTTGCCCCAGAGTCACACAGGAAAGGCAGGGACAGAGCTGGACTTTGAACTCAGACCATAGGATCACAGATCTGACACTGGAATGAACCTTGTAGGCCATCCTGTCCAGCCCTCTCTTATTTTACGGATGAGGAAATTGGATCGAAGGGAGCGCAAGAAATTCACCTACAGTCACACAGGTAGTCAATATCAGAGGCAACATTTGAGGACAGGTCCTTTGACTCTAGAGAGCTAGAGGTCTTTCCACTATTCCATGCTGCCTCTTCTAATTTCAAATCCACTTTATCGCTCCTCACACCACCTGGGACTTTCTGTTCCTCGGGCCCTCCCCTTGAGCATCTGTGACCCTGTTCCACACATACCGCCTCACTCCCTTCCTCTAATGCTTTCTGACTGGAACGTAGCCAAGACCGGCAAGACAGCTTGGAATCCTCATTCTGGCGGCCAGAGGCACATCTGGACCCACCCCCTCCCCACCTCCAGCATCGTAGCTCCCCCCGCAGGGAGCTGAGAGAGAGGCCTGCATCTAACTTGTTTCAACACTCCACCGTTTGTTACTGGTGTTAGAGAAAGTTCTGACACATAAAAGCAGCCCTTCACCAGCCAGGAAATGAGCCAGTCAAAAAAAGGCTTGAAGAGCCCCAGAGAAGTTAAAAATTAACTCTCCCCACTACCCAGGCCTCAGGTGATTGGCTGAAAATCTTAAAGGAAATGGGGTCAGTTCTATCTACTGGGGAAGTTGGTACTCGACACAAAGTCTTGTTCAACCACAGCTTCAGAACAAGGGGGTGTGGGCTTTCCACAAGAACCTGTCAGCCCTTTCTGACAGATTAAAAAATCTGTCTTAGCCCTATATGCCCTATCCAGCCCAGCCCCACCATCATGGGACCAGGCAGTTCTAACTTAAATAGACTCTTCTCATTTTTCTCCTTTTATGGCCTTTTTGGTCAAAGTTAGAAAAGATGGAGAACTGGCTCCTTTCAGTCTCTGTCAGAGCATCCACTGGGTCCTGGGGGAGGTGCTGCTGACAGAAATTTTCCCCAGAGCAGAAATGCATTTTGTCCACTCTTCGCTCTCTGGCCCTCATGTGAGCAATTTCCCTGCCATCATAGACTAGGAGTAGAAAAGGACCTTAGAGACCATTTAATCCAACCCCTCTCATTTTGCAGATAAGGAAACTGAGGCCCAGACTAGTTAAGTGACACACAGAGAGTAAGGTGTTAGAGGTGGATTGGAGCCCTGAAGTTCTGTATGGCACTTTCCTCTTTCATTGTGAGTTTTCAAGAGTTGGGTGATGTTAGGTCCCTTTCTGACCCTCGGGTTTTTCTCTTCTGTAAAATGAAGGTGAAGGCAAGGAGTTCTTAACCTGCAGTCCATAACTTTTTTTTCTAAATTTTGATAATTATATTTCAATATAATTGGTTTCCTTTCTAATTCTATTTTATTTTACGCATTTAAAAACACTAATCTGATAAGGGGTCCAGGAGGATTGTCAGTGGCTTGTGTCCATGATACAAGAAAGTTAACATCTCCAGAGTGGGAAACCTGTGGCCTTATGTGGCCCTCTAGGTCCTCAAGTTTGGCCCTTTGACTGGATCCTTCTTGGCCTCGAGTTCTGTCAAGTTTGAACTCAGTCAAAGGGCTGCACTTGAGGACCTAGAGGGACACATGTGGCCTGGAGGCCGCAGGTTCCCCACCCGATTCTAGCCTTTCCTAGCTGAGTTCCAAGGTCCCTATCAGCTCCAACATGCTTCCAACATGGGAAGCCCTTTCCCATCCTCCTTCCCTTCCTTCCACTCAGAAGAGGAAGAAAGATGAGAGGATGAATTTTAGTCACAATTCAACTTCCAGCTGGGCCACTGATTTTCTAAAGGCAAGATGGACAAGGCAGCTGGCAGCCTACTTTGTAGGTTCCTTCACCTCAAGGGGAAGGGTCAAGTCTCTGAAACAGGCCACTTCCTGGAGTGACTTACAAGTCTGGGAAATTTCCTGCTACTCAAAATTATCTCTTCTGCTTAAAAAAAAAAAATAACCCAACACCTCAGGAGGAAACATTAAGTCAAAGGCAGAGCTGTCCTTTATGACCCTTCTCCAAGCCCCAAGCTTCCGAGGGCAGTCTCCTCTAGGAGAAAGATAAGGGGCTACTGTCCCCTCAAAGTGTGGCAGCTGTTGTCAAAGAGACTTGAGACCTCTTACAAAATTCATCCCTTAACTTCTCCCACATATACTGAGGCAGACTGGATCTACCTCTTTGCAACTTAATTTGCTCTTCATTTGCATTTTAACTTGTCATGTTACCAATGTCATTTTATTAGTATGAAAATAAGTGAGGAAGGAGGAAACGGGGTAAAATATAACTGTGCTCTTTGTCTGGAAACTCTCTGGAAACCTTCTCTGAAAGTATTAGTCATTCACACTTTAATTCGAAGGAGCTTATTGGAATCTTATCTCACTCAGCTAGTTAGAAAGCAGGAGAATGATGGGCAAAGGACACTGGGAAAGAGGGAGATGAAGAAGTTTCCCCTACTTGACAATTTCACCTCAAGGTAACAAGACAACAAGCATTTATTAGGCCCTTATTGTGTGCCAGGCACTGTGCTAAGTGCCCGGAGCAGGAGGTTAACCTGGGATCTATAGACTTTTTTGTTTTTACATTTTAATAACTGTATTTCAATATAATTGGTTTCCTTTGTTATCTTCTGTATTTTTAAAATATGATTCTGAGAAGAGGTATACAGGCTTCAGTAGCCTGCCCAAGGGGACCATGGCATGAAAATGTCTGGGAACCCCTGACCTAAAGCTTGTTTTGATGCTCAGTTAATTCAGAGATGATTCAGCTCTAGGAAATCTGAGTTATGCTACCCAAACTCTCAAAAGACTTATTTGTACCAGAAAGGCAATTTATTCATTTACTTCAATACAAATAAAACTATGACTGCTTGGCAATGGGAATACCCATTGTGCCAGTTCTGAGAAAACCCACTTGGGAAATTGAATCAAGATCAGAAGGATGAATTAGTGAAAGTCCTTTTGAAAGGCATAAAGTGCAAGATGAATATATCCTCATTAGTGAATGCAGAAAGATAATACAGTGGGGTGGATGACTGTCAGGTCCAATTTCATCAGGCTACCATGAGTCACGATTCTCCACCCTACTGATAGCCCAGCCAAGTTAACACCATCATAAAATTGAATAAAGTTTTTATTTAAAAGTTACAAAATTTTGAAAGTAACTCAAATTCTATCCTTCACATCCAGTTATTTTTCAAAAGTTGGGTTTTGTTTTAATCAATACCTAAAAAGCTTTGGAATCATGACAAGGATTATAAGATCAATGTGAAACTGAATGAAGGCATGTTGATGTTATCAAACATAATAGGAGTTTCCATTCAAAATATACTTCCCACTTTGTTGTTGTTGTTCATTCATGTCCAAAGCCCCATTTGGAGTTTTCTTGGCAGAGATACTGGAGTGGTTTGGAATTTCTTTCTCCAGCTTATTTTACATATGAGGAAACTGACACAAACAGGGTGAAATGGCTTACCCAGGGTCACACAGCTGGTAAGTGTCTGAAGCTGGATTTGAACTCAGGAAGATTAATGTCTTCCTGATTCCACGCTTGGCACTCTCTCCATTGCACAGCCCAGCTGCCCACTTCACAGTTAGCCCACCCAAATTCAGTAACATAGAACAATAAGCCAGTCAGCCAACCAGAGCACCATCTCCCCTGAACAATACTGGGGAAAAAAATCACACTGCCCTCTCCTCACTCTCTAATTTTCTCTTTTTCCTGACTCCTTGATGATCCTAACATGTTTCTAGTCTTCACATCAATACCTGATTTCAATCTTCCCCAGTGAATTCATTCCTGTTGTACCTCTGCAGCTAGGGCTCTCGTGAGTCTTTTCATGAATTTCAACCTGAAACACTTCTTTCTTATTACTGATCTCATGCCAATTCATCTTCATTTCTATTTCTAATGTCTGATCTTGGGGCTGTATCACAGTGAGACCTACCTTGTGTCTCACTGGCTAGATGTAAGAAAAATGGCCTTTTAATATCAAGAACTCTCTCTTCCCTTCAAATAACCTGTTATCTTGAATCCATTTCTCCCCTCTAATTATATAGGGTTACTATGAATAATGAAATAATAGTTTTTACTTGTTTGTTTGACCTCCTGGTTGACCAAAGGAAATTTCATAGCTAATTAAATTTCTTTCTAAGAACCTTAACCAACAAAGTTCTATTTCAGTCCTTGATTTGTACCTGGGATGCCTTTGAATACTTCATTATGGCATGGTGTTGACCTTGCATTCTTAAAGGCTATGCCAACAGAACACAAATTATGTCAGACTCTACCAAGCTGGAAAGGCACTAAGTATGGGTCTGGCACTGGACGGCATACCTACAGTATCTTTCTTTTTTTTTTTTAAATCCAGGATCAATATCTCTTTCTTTATTCCAAATAAGTTAATCTTTTGTTCTTTCAAAAAGAAGAAGAAGAAGAAGAAGAAGAAGAAGAAGAAGAAGAAGAAGAA
>NW_020954585.1:45057168-45125165 GCF_900497805.2 Vombatus ursinus
AAGAAGAAGAAGAAGAAGAAGAAGAAGAAGAAGAAGAAGAAGAAGAAGAAGAAGAAGAAGAAGAAGAAGAAAGAGTCTGTCTTCCAACACCAAGCTAAGCTGATTTAGTGGACAGAGGGCTGATCTTGGATCCTGGAAAACCTGACTTCAAGTCTGCCTCTGACATTTACTAGCTGTGTGACCATGGGTAACACGCTTGACCTCTCTGGTTCTCAGGTAAATGTCTAAGACTGTAAGTTATAAATGCATTTTGGCATTGAGGAAAATGGTCTTGCAAACAAGTAAACCATAGGATCAGCTCATCATTTTTTCCTCTCCAGTACCTGGTAACCCAGTGATTCATATCCAAGTAGGAACAATAGTATCACTCAAGTGTTTTCTATAAGCTCTGCTGGTAGGAAATGCTATTCTATCTCTGTAAATAAGCAATTGGCTCTTCTCAAGCCTGGATAAAGGAAAATTCCTTTTCAGCCTCCTCACAGGGATGGCATAAGAATAACAAAGCTAGGGTGTAGAAAGCACTTTGGAGATCCCAGAGGACAGCTCTCCATGGGCAAATCCTTCACTTAGTGCACTTCCAGGATCAGTTTTAGCTGATGTAGTGGGTAGAGCCCTGGACTGGAAGTCAGGAGACTTTGCCCCAAGGTAGTTCTTCCAGCAAGTGTCTGGGCACCTGTCTGGACCTCAGTTTCCTCCTCTGTAAAATGAAGTGGCTGCAACAGATTATCTCCAAGGCTCCTTCCAACTCTAACATTTTCTCACTCCATGAACCTGTAGCAGGTTTGAAGATTAGGAAACCAGAAGGAAATTTTAAGGAAAATGTATTTTTTTCAGGTTCAGTCACTGTCCTCCTTGACCATAACTTGCTTGAACTTCCTTGACCCCTCAAAGCATTATGTCTTCTATCAATTAGCTGTATTGGTGTGTTCACACGTATCTAGGATCTAGCTGTCCCAAGAGTGGTGCATTTGTAAAAAGGGCCAGCTTCCTATACTGAGCAGACACTCAATCAGTGTAGACCATCTAGGTGCTAACATCTTCGGCCCACCTGGTGGTCAAGCTCTGGTCTAGACAGAGCTGATTTTCTAGGAGCAAGGATGGAAAGAGTTTCATTTCCCTGCTCTAGACATCCTAAGGAGAGGAACAAGACTGCCTCCATCTTGAAGTAGTGAGGAACCCTGAATAAGGAACCACTGTGGCAAGATTACTCTTACAAAACCACAAGGAAGCTAAGGAGGCAAACCATTTTCGAATGTAAACATACGAATTGCAGAATATTATAACATGCTTGAAATTTTTCCACTATTGTTTAATAGACTTCCCCTAATCAACGGATTCCTCCCCACCCCACCCCCCCAGAAAAATTCATAGCTTTGCCAGGTACAACAGAAAACAGTGTTAAAAAAGCTGACTCTGTTTCCCCTTTTTTAAGAAGGAAAATCTGTTGGGCTTTTATGTAACTGGTCTCAATCTAGTTCTTTGACACAACAAAGGGTATCCTGTGGGAAGCAGGGAGGTGTTTCTTGTATGAATAGGCCTACTAAATTGGCTTGTATACTATCAATAAAGCCCATAATTAGGTCAATTTGGTGTTTGTCTCTGTTCCTTGAAATCTCAAGCCTAACTAGCACACTGAGATATTAACTCACTTGGCCAAGGTCACAGAGCTAGCAAAAACCAGAACACAAAGACTCAGACTCTGGCCTCCAAATTCATGTCCCATTTTCTTTCCATAATATGAGCACTGTAACTGAAATAACATATTATCTTACCTGGGAAGGAGAACACATTAGCAGAGCTTAATTTACCTGATTAAACCAAGGTCACTCATTGATCTTATCAAAGTTCTGATGAAATGGGACATGGAGAGGCTAAGTTTCTAGGTAGGGCAGCTAGGTGTCACAGTGGATGGAGTGCCAGGCCTGGATTCAGAAAGACTCATCTTCCTGAGTTCAAATCCAGTCTTAGACACTTACTAGATGTGTGACCCTGGGCAAGTCACTTAACTGTTTGCCTCAGTTGCTCATCTATAAAATGAGCTTGACAAGGAAATGGCAAATCACTCCAGGATCTTTGCCAAGAAAACCCCCAACAGGGTCACAGAGAGTAGGACATGACTGAAAAATGACTCAACAACAAGTTCTAGGAGGGGAGAATGTCAGGAGGCCCTTCATCAGGATGATAGGATTTAGAGCTAGAAGGAACTCCAGCAATCATTTAATCAAAATCCCCTCATTTTACAGATGAGGAATCTGAAACCCAGAGGGTTAAGTAACTTGGTTCATGGTCACACTAATAGTAAGTAGCAGTCAGGATTTGAACCTAATCCTCTGATTCCAAACTTAGCACTTGCTCCACCATACCATATTGCTTGGGAGGGATGTTGAGTAGATAAGAACCAGCTGGAGGGCACCAAATGCCAAGAATGGAGGAATTAGGAGTGAAGAGGAATTTTTAGTGGTGAATGGGGAACCACCCAAACTCCAAGAAGAAGAGCAAGTAAGACAAAATTCTCCTTTCTGATTTTACAAAGATTGGCCGTGGTACTCTTCTCCCCCTAGGAGGAAGACAGGTTGACCACAGAACTGAATTAACTGTCATGGTAGGTAGAGGATGCTTTCTTCAGTCTGGTGTTTGCCTATGTGTGAATGGGGAGTAGGAGGGGGTCCTCTCTCTCTCTCTCTTGTTCTCTCTCTGTCTCTCTCTCTCTCTGTGTCTCTCTGTCTCTGTCTCTCTGTTTCTGTCTCTCTGTTTCTATCTCTCTCTGCCTCTGTCTCTCTGTTTTTCTTTCTCTCTCTCTGTCTCTGTCTCTCTGCTTCATCTGTCTCTTTCTGCCTCTCTGTTTCATCTGTGTGTGTGTGTGTGTGTGTGTGTGTGTCTCTCTCTCTCTTTCACAGGTAGTATCACCTTTAAGCAGGTCAGGTAGGGCAGCTACCTCAGGGGCTCCAGGACGCCAAGCCACTAAGGCAGTTTTCCCCATGAGTCTTAAGGCAAATGCACATTTATCCTCTAGAGAAATCATCTAATGAGCAGGGATTTGTTTCAATAAAAGTAGACTGGGGTGCTGGTCAGATTTTTATGAGGGAGGTTCCTTGATGGAAGATATCTATAGAAGACAAGACTGGATTTCAGTTTTCTTGTCTCTGCCACACCTAATAATAATAATCTTATTGTTCTGGGACTGTGATTTCATTGCTATAAGGAACCGGGAGTTCTCTCTGCCAATAGTGGAAACTCACTCCACCTTTGGAGATTAACTCATCTCTAACTTGAAATCTTCTAGCACCAAAAGCCGAAGCAATTGGCCTGTAGTCACAGAGCTGGGAAGTGTCTCACAGCTAGCAAGTAACAGCATTTCACACTGATGTAACACTTGATGGCTTGCAAAGTACAAGAAGTGAGTAGTGTTAATATTATCCCCATTTCTGCACAAGGAAACAGGCCTAGTACATGATCAAATAAAACCCAGGTCTTCTTCTTCAAAGTCCAATGCTCCCTCTCTCCTGTCCCATGCTGCTTCCAAGGTTTGAGGCGCTAACTGGAATTATAGTTGGCTGAATCAGTAGCCAGGGCCTTAAACAGAGACTTCGTGCTGAGATGGCTGTTTGCTTGGGGCAGGTTCCTGGAACAGGTCTCCTATGACTGGGTCACCCCTAAGTGTTTCTGCCCCAAGCTGGGACCTATTCTTCTTCTCTGGAGAGAATTATTTCATGGGCACCAAATTTTCTACTATCAAGATCCCCTCCTGTGCCCCAGATCCAGCCTGGACATGCCTGCCACCCACACTAAGCAAGGTTTCAGGGACCTCTCAGAACTACGTCATTGATCTTCCTGTCTTCCCATCTCCCTGTCCCCCCTTTTTTATTGGACACATTTTCAAAAAACAATTACTCATCCACTGGAGACAGACAAGTTAAAGACTTGTAAAGCGGACTCCTTCGTAGCTGAGGAAGAGCTCCAAACTATCACAACCTCAATCCCCTTTCTTCATCAGTATCACACTTCCTGACTGAATTGACCCACCGAACCAGGAAGTCCCTCTTATGTTGAATCCATCTCTTAGGCCGAATCTCCTATGCATATGAAATGTCTTCTCTCCGCCAGGCCCAAAGGACATGGATTTAGAGCAGTAAGGGGTCTCAGAAGCCATCTTGTCCAATCCTCTCATATCACATATATGGAGACTGAGGCCCAAAAAGGTTAAGTGACTTTTCCAAGGTCAATGGGTAGTAAATGATAGAACTTTTTTTTGAGTTCTGAACCCAGGCTACAAATCTAGAGATCTTTCCTCTGGACTAGATTTCGATGCATTGGGAATTACTCAGGAAGATAAGTAATTGGTCTCATAAACTCCTGTAATCTTAAAGAGGCTTTAGCTACCACCTAACCAATCCTTCCATTTGACAAAAGAGGAAACTGAGGTCAAAAAATTTTAAGTGATTTGGCCAAGGTCACAGAATGTCAGTGCAGACCAGAGACTAAAACCCAGGTCAATAAATCCAAAAGTATTTATTAATTGACCACTACATGCCAAGCACTGTTCTAAGCACTGGGGATTCAAAGACAAGATGAAACTCTCCCTGTTTTCATTCTGTTGGGAGAGAGAATGTACAACATTCATAAATATAGACTGAATGAATACCAGAAAGCTATCATGGAGTCAGGAAATTATTTTTAAATCAGGCCTCAGACACTGCTAGCTGTGTGACCCTGGACATGTCACTTAACCTCTGTTTGTCTCAATTTCCTCATCTATAAAATGAGGGTAATAATAGTACTTACCTCCCAGAGTTGTGATGAGGATCAAATGAGATTATTGTAAAGCACTTAGCATAGTGCCCGGCACATAATAAACACTATATAAATGTTAGCTATTTAAATAAATACAAGGTAATTTAGGGAGAAGGGAGTCAGCATTCAGAGGGAATTGAGAAAGATTTCAAGGGGTAGCTAGGTGGTGCAGTGGATAGAGCACCAGCCTTGGGGTCAAGAGGACCTGAATTCAAATCAGGCCTCAGAAGCTTACTAACTGTGTGACCCTGGGCAAGTCACTTAACCCCAATTGCCTTCCGAAAAAAAAAAGGAGAAAAGAAAGAAAGAAAAGAGAAAGATAACAAGTAGGAGGCAGTGCTTGATCTGAGTCTTGAAAAAAATACAAGACTCTTTGAGGTAGAGATGAAGGAAAGCATTCCAAGCATGGGAGACAGCCAATATGCAGGCACAGAGATTAGAAATTAGGTGTTGTGTGAGGAACAGTAAGGCCAGTTTGATCAGCCCAACAAGTATGGGAAAGGGATTAACATAAGACCCAAAAGGTAGACTGAGGCTAGGTTTTGAAGGACTTTAAAAGCCAGAAGAGTTTATATTTTATCCTGACTCAGGTCTCCTGACTCCTAGCCCGTCTATTCCCTGCCCATGATTTCCGTCCTCAGTGTAAAGTCCAGGTATACTAAAAAGCATGAAGAGTGAATTGGAAAACTGAGCAGTCAACAGATTCAGAATCCAAGAGTATGCCTTCTAGCCTTGGTTATAATTAGTTACCAGAACAATTGCTGAACACTGGGGAAAGGGCACTGATTTCTACCTAATGTTCACAGCCAGTAGGCTTTCTTCCAAAGACTCTTTTCCCTTCACCCTCTTCTGTGGGCAGATCTGTCCTCTGTGAGAGGGTAACCCCAAGATCAATTCTGGGGCTTGGGGGTTGGGGGCCTGGGAATCAATACATATGGGTTTTTGGTCCCAGTTTTGCTAACTCCTTGCACAGGCTTTTCAGCTTCCTCATTTGTGAAACCAGTGGGTTGGGTCAGGTGATCTCTCATCAAGCTCTGATGGTCTATGTTCGAAGGCCCCTTTAGCTCTGAGATTTTGTGTTCTGTGCTCCAAGATCTCTTTCTAATGATCATTCCTCATGCTAAGGCCCCTCTGGATTCTAAAATTCCATTATCTAAAGATTCTGACCTTCTGGGCTTCTGTAAAAGATACAAAGAATACTCTCTGTATCTCCAAAAGGCAGCAAACATTTATTAAATACTTACTACATGCTGGGCACTGTGTTACTCTCTGGGGATACAAACAGATACAAAGAATCTTCTTTTCCTTAACCTGTGGCAGGCTTGAAGATGAGGATTCTGGGAAGATGTTAAAGAAGTAAGGCAGGGAGAGTGGCAGAATTTTCTGACATCAGGCTCATGGGGAAATGATCTGGTTTCTAAGGGGACCCCAAATTCACATTCATAATATCTGGTCCTAGACCCTGTATATTCCAGTAGAGACAGGGAGTGGGAGAGCAGAAATAGGAAACCAGACAGAATCCAGGGGGGTGGAGAGGGAGAAACTCACAAGAAGTCTCATTGAAGAAACCTCTGCTTACATCCTTACTTCCAAACCTGAGGGGCAGAGATGGGAAGGGCTGTCTAAGTTACTCCACCCTCACTTTGAAACTGAGGCAAAATATTTTTTTTTTTGAGGCAGAATATTCTTAACAAATAGAAAAACAGAAAGAAAAAAATTGTTCCCTGCGCGTTTCTGAAACACATACACAAAACACACACACACACACACACATCTCCCAGAGATCTAGCCTTCAAGGCATACGCTCTCACAACCTCTTCCTTACCTTGGAGAGAAAAGATGCCGATGAGCCGAGGCAGGGGCTGGATGCTCAGTCCTGGCCGAGCTTAGTTCATGGACTCTGAACAGTCAACATGAACCGACTCTGGGGACTGAAGACAGAAGTTATGAGTTCTCTCTCTGAAGTAATCCGACTTCCCTTTCCCTCCCCGAGAGAAGCAACCACTTCCTTGTGTGGGCGTTGGGGGATGCAGCCCCAGCGAGCTGCCGGCTTGCCCTGCCTTGCCTCCCGCCCTCCCTTCCTCCTGCTCTCGCTCCCGCCTTCCTTCCCTCCCTCTCGCACTCCCTCCTTCCTTCTCTACTGCTCGTAGTGCTGTGAAGGGCTGTGCCAGGCTGCCTGCACCCTGACCACTTTCCCTCCTGCTCTTGGAAACGCAGAGGGAAAGGTGTTTCACACCCTTCAAGCGCCTCCGATGACTCCGGGAGATGCTAAGAAGGCACATCAATTCATCTAAACCCAAAGCAGCCAGCAACCCCACCCCACTCACTCACCCGGAGTTGCAGCAGAGGGTTTTCCAGGGCAGCCTCTACCCAGAGTGAAATTTGGAGACAACCAGCTAGAACCCAAATGCCACGTCTGCCCCTCTCCACCCCATCCCCCTGGAGAGTTTCATACCAGTGTGGACTTCACAACTTCAGAAGTCTGTGGTTTGTGGTAGGGTTGGGGGATGGGGGCCATGGGGGGAGGAGGAGGATGTTAACAGCAACCAGGAGTCTTCTCATTCTTAATGCTCTCCCCCTCATCAAATGCATTACCTTGTGGAACAGTAGAGAGCTGACCTCAAAGACATGGGTTCAAATTCTGTCTCCGATACATATTGGATGCGTGATCCTGGGCAAGGCAAGTGGCTTCTCTATTAAGTTACAGAGAAGATACAAACTTGCAGAAGTAGAGGGAGTTTCCTGATCTGTGAGTTCCCTAGACCAGTGAAATCCCAAATCTAGGTGTGATCCTTCCTAAGTTTATCTCTAAGTTGTCTCTCCCCAGGAGAATATCTTTGAGGACAGGGACTATTTTCTTTTGGTCATGGTATCTCAAGTGCGTGCTGAAAGAAAAATGCTAAGTTGATTTTAAAACACCACAATAAGATTTAAAGCTGAAAGGACTCTTGCCTGGTAACCTCGTTCACTTCCCCCCACCTCATCGCAATCATACAGATCTGGAGACTGTGAAAGGAAGTGATTCACCCGAGGTCACAGCCAGCAAGTCTTAGAGCCAAAAATCGAACCTGGGTCTTCTGACTAAAGAGAGTGAGGGGGAGAGGAAGATGAAAAGAGAGGGAGGGAGAAAGAAAGGTGGGGGGGAGGGGAAAGAGGAGGGGAGTATAAAAGAATGGATGTTAGGTTTACAGTCAGAGGACCTGGGTTCAAATCCTAACTCTGCTATTTTACACCTACACGATCCTGGGCAAATCACTTAGCCTCTTTTTTATGACTCAGTTTCCTCATCTGTAAAATGAAGGAGTTGGACTAAATGGCCTCTAACATCCTTTCTAATTCGAAATCTATGATCCTATGATAAGACTGACAGAACTGGAACCTGGAATTTCTGAACTGTGTAGTTTTCAGAAATAGTAAAATAATCATGGAGTTTTAGAGCCTCTTAGACCATCTAGATCAGAGATTGGAAGAAGCCTCCACCATGTAGTCCAAATATATCCACCCTCAGGCCCTGCTTCACAGAGGAGGAAACTGAAGCCCCAGCGGTCTAAATGATACGTTTAAAATTGTATGAGTCAGTGTCAAACCGGTACAAGAACCTAAATCTCTTAACTGCTCAATGCTTCAAAACACATTAAAACAAATCATTTTCTCTCCCACAGATTGGCCAGAATGGACAGAGACCAGGGTCTCCCTTGCCTCACTTCTGGGGTACATCACAGGCCCAGAGATCAGGAGCTCAGCAGTTTGAGTAAAACCAATGATAAGCAGCAAAACTGGCTCTTTAAACCAGTCTGACTCCCAAAATTCATCCGAGGCTTAATCCCTCACATTCCTGACCTGTTTACCACTTCTCACCGTGTGCATAGCTGAGTTTTGAAGTGATTGCACAATTCTATCACCTCCGTGCTCTGGCCGCAACCAAACTCCCTCCTGCTCAGGCCTGGTACCCCCAGACCCTAGCTCCACACTCAGCTCACGGCTTCCTGTGGTTGCTGAGTGGCTTCTGAAGAACAAGGACCAATGGGCAGACTGAGGGGTGGGGTAGGGCAAGGAAGAGTAGTCCCATAAAGGAACCATTGTCCCTTTCTTTCCATGAGCCTGAGATAAAAGGCCTCCTTTCCATCTGAGGTAAGCCACAGGGCCAAAGGCTTTGCAGACTTGGAACTATTCCTAGGCTCAGGCATCTCCCAATACAGACCTACCAAACATGCCTTCCATTCTCCTACCCCAATTCACAGTAATCATCCATGAGGGGGGTCCCTTCTCCAGCTTTCATGTTTAGAATAAATGCATAGTGGAGCAGCTAGGTGGCGCATTGGGTAGAGCACTGCCCCTAGAGTCAGGAGGACCTAAGTTCAAATCCAACCTCAGATACTTACTAGCTGTGTGACTCTGGGCCAGTCACTTAACCCCTATTGTCTCCAAAAAACAGTATGGTGAAAAATGCATGAGATTCACAAACTCAGCATCATCCTCAACTCCCCAGCTTCTTTCCTCGCCTTATAGCCAGTTCATTGCCAATCTTGTTGAGTCTACCTCCAAGCATTTATCCCATACATTCCCCTTACCTCTATGCACATAGATGCTATTTTAGGCCCTTGTTTCCTATTTCCTGGGCTATCATAATCTTAACTGGCCTCTTAGTCTCAAATCTTTCCGACTCATGTTATCCTGCAGCTTCTTTGTTGGACTTGGAGTCAGGAACACCCATGTTCAAATCTAGCCTCAGATGATCACTAGCTGTGTGACCTTGGGCAAGTCATTTAACCTCTCCGTGCCCCAGTTCCTTTATCTGTAAAATGAGGGGATTGTCCTACACGGCCTTTAATGTCACTTCCTGCTCTAAGTCTATGATCCCACAATTTTTCTGAAGAGCAGGTCTGGTCATGTTGCTCACTCATTCAGTAAACTCCAGTGGCTCCCTATTACATCTGCTATAAATTCTGGTTGGCATATAAAACCCTTCATAAACTGGCTCCAACCTACCTTTGTAGCCTTATTGCAAAATTGTTCCCCCTCACATACCCTGCTGTCCTATGAAACTAACCTTCTTCCTGTTCCTCATATGAGGCACCTGATCTTGTCCTGAGGTCTAGCATGCATTCTCCTTTGAGAACCCCTAGTCTCCTTTAGGACTCACCTTTCTTTTTTTCTTTTTTTTGGTGAGGCAATTGGGGTTAAGTGACTTGCCCAGGGTCACACAGCTAGTAAGTATCAAAGTGTCTGAGGCTAGATTTGAACTCAGGTCCTCCTGACTCCAAGGCCAGTGCTCTATCCACTGTGCCACCTAGCTGCCCCTTAAGACTCACCTTTCACAAGAGACAATTCCTGGTCTCTCAGCTGCTAGTGCCTTTTCCCTGTCCTGTCGTGTTCTGTTCATTTCAGTTGTGTCCAACCTTTGTGACCCCATTTGGGATACTGGAGTGGTTTGCCATTTCCTTTTCCAGTTCATTTTACAGATGAGGAAACTGAGGCAAACAGGGTGAATTGACTTGCCCAGGGTCACACAGCTAATAAGTGTCTAAGGCTAGATTTGAACTCCGGTCTTCCTGACTCTAGGCCTGGTGTTCTATCTATTGTGCCATCTAGCCACCCCATCCTGCCTCCCTCTGCCCTAGTCCCCCAAATCATTGTGTATCTATTCTGCTTATACCTGTATATGTACATATTATATCTCCAGATAACATGGGCAAGAACTGTTTCAATGATTCAATAGTAGTTGCTTGAGAAATGTTTGGGCAGCTAGATGGTGCCATAGTGCAGAGTGCCAAGCCTGGAGTCAGAAAGACTCATCATCCTGAGTTCAAATCCAATCTCAGACACTTACAAGCTGCATGATCCTGGGCAAGTCACTTCACTGTGTTTGCCTCAGTTTCCTCATTTGTAAAATGAGCTGGAGAAGGAAATGGTGAGCCACTCCAGTATCTTTGCCAAGAAAACTCCAAATGGGGTCACGACAAGTCAGACACTACTGAACAACACAACAAAAGAAATATTTGTGGAAGGAAGGAAGAAAGGAAGGAGGGAAGGAAGGAAGCATTTATTAAGCGCTATGTGCCATACACTGTGCTAAGAATTTTACAAATTTTGTCTCATTTGATCATCACAACAACTCTGGGAGGGAGGTGCTAGTATGAGTCCCCATTGTACAATGAGGAAGCTGGAGCAGACAGAGGTTAAGCAACTTGCCCAGAGTTACACAGTGAGTGTCTGAGGTCAGATTTGAACTCAGGTCTTCCTGACCCCAGGCCCAGCACTCTATCCACTGTATCATGGACCCAGGAGGAAAAAGATCTGTGTTCTAATCCTGGCTCTATGATTAACTCATGGTGTGCTCTCAACTGAACTGTGATTAGAAATTTTGGAGCCGGGGGAAGCTTCCCAAAACACTACAACAAATCACCTTTTTATGCAAATTCAGTAGGGCTAAATGAGGATGGAAATACCCTATGACACAAGGTCCTATGGTGGGAGAGAACCCCTAGAAAACAAAGTCCCCCACAGTAGGGAGGGACAGTGGAGTCAAGGGGAGACAGATCCCTGGACAGCTTGAGCCTGGTGTTAGGGAGAAAGGGAAAGGGGCCAAGATGGGAAGGAAATCCCATGAAGTGTGGCCCATGTGGGAAGGAAGCTTACCGTTTAGTAGCTTCCTGTCTTAACTAATGTTCTTGTTAAGTGTTGAATTCAGTAGTTTCTATCTTCTAAGAATTTGGTAACAAATTTCAAATTTCAGTGCCCTGTGACAAAGTCTACCCTACCCTACCCTAGTTATCCTTCTGGCCCTTTAGGCAAGTCTTTTATCTTGCTTCTCAGTTTCCTCACCTGTAAAATGGTGATGATAATCCAGCCTTACTCATCTTTCAGGATTTGGGTGATAATCAAATGAAAGTGAGAGGAGAAGGTAAAAACATTATTCCAATATAAATGTCCATTGCCTTTAGATTCCAAATAGTTTAATTTCATAAGCATTTTTAAATTATAGTGAGCACCTATCACATAGCAAAGGCACTGGGCTAGACTTTGTGGCTGGATACAGAAAGATGTAAACCTCTAGGGGCTTATGGTCTACTTTGGGAGAATAGTCAAACACACAGGAAACACTCAGAGAGTAATATAAATATACCGCTAAATGCCAAACAAATGAATATTACAGACAGTAGGTACTGTAGAATTCAGAGGGAGAGAGAATCATAGTCTTTGGGAAGGAAGGAACTTCAGATAAAATCACATAATCCAACCCCCTCATTTTACACATGAGGAAATTGGAGTCTGGAGAGTTGAAGGGCCTTGTTCGTGGCAGAGACACAGAGATTTGAAATCAGGCCTTCTACTGCCTGGTCCAGTGATCCATCATATGCTGCTTCCTTTTCCAGTCAGTGCAGGCCAAGCTGTCAGTCTTTTCTGTCTATCTGTGGGAAGGAGAGATTTGAGGCAGGGAAGGTAATTAAGAGTATGACAGTCTGGGCCTGAATTTGGGTGGTTGGTAATTATATGCATGGAGATAACGGGGATGTATGGAAGAAATATTTGGAGGTAGACTTAACAAGGGCAGCTAGGTGACACAGTGGATAGTGTGTCAGGCCTGGAGTCAGGAAGGTCTGTCTGAAGGTACAAGAAGGCTACAGGAAACTGAGGCTAAGGAAATAGAGGTTAAGTCAGGAAGACTCAACTTCTTGAGTTCAAATCTGGCCTCAGACACTTAATAGCTGTGTGACCCTCGGCAAGTCAATTCACCCTGTTTGCTTCAGTTTCTTCATCTGTAAAATGAGCTGGAGAAGGAAATGACAAACCACTCCAGTATCTTTGTCAAGAAAACCCCAGTCACAAAGGGTCAGACTTGACTAAAACAACACAACCACAAACTTAACAAGGGAGTGTGGTATAGGGGAAAGGGTGCTAGGCTGCAAATCAGAGGATGTGGGTTCAAATTCTAGCTTTTCCACGTACTGCCTTGGGCAATCACCTAACCTCTATTTCCTTAGCCTCAGTTTCCTGCAGCCTTCTTGTACCTTCAGACAGGTCCTCTCAGTACATTTATTTGAGGGGTACTTCTCCCTCAGACCCTCTTAACAATCTATGTCTCTTCTCAACATTTTATCTGAGAGACTGTTTCTTCTAATGCTGATTTTTAAAAATAAGTTTTCTTGGGGCAGCTAGGTGGCACAGTGGATAGAGCACCAGCCCTGGAGTCAGAAGGATCTGAGTTCGAATCTGGCCTCAGACCAAACACTTGATACTTACTAGCTGTGTGACCCTGGGCAAGTCACTTAACCCCAACCGCCTAAGCAAAAATAAAAAAAAATTTATACTAAATTTTTATATTAAATTCTTTATACTAAGCTTCTTTTTCTGCCACTTTCAACAACTAAGATTTCTTTGTAGCAAAAAGGGCATTTCCTTACATCTTAAATGAGGGGTAGGACCAGATGGCCTAAAAGGTCCCTTCCCAACTCTATGATTCTAACCCTAACACTCACATATTGAGCTCCCCAACCTGCAGCCAGGGGTCTCAATCTTTATCTCTAACACCTCAGAGGCTAAATTTCTATCTTGATAGCCCATATCCAAGCCCCCTGAGGACAGCTGCTCTCTCCACCATACTAGAGTAAATGGTTCCCTCAGGGTCACTGCCTGGAGCTGGTTTCTAACTGTTGGCATAATGAAATCTCTAATTGTGACAAGCCAAGCTCTTCTCAAGAGACTCCACTGGCTTAATTACATGGCAGGTAAATGAGACCTGCCTGGCAAGGGTTTATTTTGTTTGACTGGGGACCAACATATATACACAAACATATGGGAGGTGGGGAGGGAGAGATTTGGCTCCAGTTATCTGATCACAGATGATGAGGCATTGATGTGTTAACAAAATGTTAATACTTGGAGCATGAACTCTTTTTTCTCTGATTGAATCAGAAAGGGGCTGAAAATTGGCATGTTCCTGGAGGGTTTTAAATAGCTAAACCTAAGTCAGTCCAAATTGACCATGTATCTAGCAGCAGAGCTAACAGAAGGAGATACCTCACTTAGCAGTTAGAGTCTGTTCAAGACAATGAAAGGCACAGTGAAGGGAACAGAGACGCACACTGTCCAGATAGACATGGTTACAGAAAGGCAGTCACTCAAGGCTAGAAACAACTTTAAGGCACATGAAGAAGCAAAGCTAACTCTGGCAGCAAAGAAGAAATCAGCTTTGGACTCAGGAGAGAGTTAGTTGACCCCCACTGCCCTGTTGAACAACTCACCTGACAGAGATGCTGCAATAAAAGTGGGTATTTCATGAGGAAAGAATGAAAAAAATTAAGTATATAGTAACCTATTTGCAAATATCGTATACACGTTGCTAGGGACACAGAAACTGAAAGACAGTCCTGGGCTTATATTCTTTTTTTTTTTATGACTACAGAAATGCACAATTTTATTCCAAAAAGATGAAGAAAGGAGGAAGAATAGCAATTAACTCTTTCAGACAATTCCTTCTAAGTATAAATTACTTTGGGAGATAGAGACATAGAAGGAAACATTTTTTTTCTTTTTTTTTTAATTAAAACTGTGATGTGTATTGACACTCCCTCAACCAAGACATATAGCAACTGCTTTGCAATTTTTAGTCCTAGAGTAGGCCTGCACAACATCCGGCCCGAGAGCCACTTGTGGCCCACCAAAGGATTTCAAGTGGCCCGTGAAAAATGTAGAGGATGTAAAAGAAAGTAAAGATGAAATGAGTGCTTTGTCTGTGCCCCACTTAATCAGCCTTCCACTAGTCACTGCTGTGCCCATCATGTAAGTTGGAGGGTGGATTGCCACTTCACACTCTCTCTGGTTTACCATGTGACTGGCAGCAAAAAACTATGGCCAGTCTATCTCTAGTCTGAGAGGAGTGAGAGTGGTATCTTTTCACTGTGTTCTTGGTCATTCCTGGCATTGAACACAGATAAAGGGAGTGCGATCACTCGCCATTGAAGATGACGCCCACTATTCATTAAGCAGCAACAACTCCGGGGCTTCTTTCCCTCCCTGGCTGCACAGCCACCCTCCAAGTTACATGAGTGTCTGGCACTTTCTCCAAGGTCATACACTCACTCAGTTCAGTATTTCTTTGTATGTGACCAGTTGCTGTGGAGATTTTTTGGTTCTAACATTAAAGTTTTTGGGGTGACTTTTGTAAAATGGGTGATAAAAAGAAACTGAAGATCAAATCAGAACATAGAGTGTTTAATCCATAGTGGATAAAGAGACACTTTTATACTTACACGAGAGACAAAATATTGTACCTTGTTTGCTGAGAAGTAATAGCTGTTTGAAGGAATACAATCTTCATCGCCATTTCAAATCAAAACATCCTGATTTAAGCAAATTGGACACCAGGGAAAAACAAATTAAAGTGTCCAAATTGTTGAAAAATTTCAGTGAGGATTTTCAAGAAAGTTTTTCAAGAAAGTAAACTCAGAAAATGAGGCGGCTACTAAAGTTAGTTTTCAGATTTCTAAAGAAATTGATTTCAAACATGATTCTGGAGTATGATAAACTGATTGCTGACAAGAAGTGTAACATATCCCATTAACTAAATGTAAAAAGAAAACCTGAAAAATGTATTAAAACTCATACTGCTTAGCAAAGTAATTTTTTGAACATTCATGTGATTTTGTGATAAATAAAAATCTTAATAAGTGTAACTAATTGATTGGTATTAATTGAAATTTCCTTTTTTAAAAATATGATTTATTTGCTAAATAGTTTAATCATTAATTATACCTTTCCTTGGAAAGCGAGCCACTAAAAACCTATCCGAAGAAGTTTAGCTTATTTTAATTTTGGCCCCCACCTACTGCCAAGTTGTGCAGGTCTGTCCTAGAGTGTTTCTTGGGGCACTTAAGAATTTGACGGACTTGCCTAGGGTCATATAGCCTGGCTTATATCCTAATGGGGCGAACAACACGTATAGGGGAATAATGAAAAGGGAGGGATATTTTGAGTTGGAAAATTATAGGGATACTATATGAAGCCATAGGGGGAATATATAGATAAACTCTTTCCAGAAGCAATGATAGAGTTGATCTGAGTATGGCTTCAGAACCGGTAAGCAGGGGAGATGGAGAGAGCCTGCATGTGGTAGTATGGCGCTGCTGAGGAGAGGGTCAGGCAGACAATGGAGTTGTAGGTGGAGCCAAGCCAGATGTAGTGGGTGACTGAGGTAAACAGCAGCCAAGACAGCAGAGTTCCAGGGTAGTTCCTGATTTGAAAGAGCTAGTTCCCCTGGGGCACCTTCTAGGTGGCCCTTAGCTGGTGAGGAGATAGCTGTGAAAGGACTTCAAGTATATTTAATGAATGATTGATGGCAGTATAAGAGCATTTATTGCACAATTACTATGTGCAAAGTACTGTGCTAAGCCCTGGGGATAGAAAAGTGAGATGGTTACTCCTTTCAGGGAGCTCACTTTCTAATAAGGGAGACAACACATGAGGAAGGTTTCAACTTCTGTATGTTGCTGCTGGACCAGATGACTCTGGAGGAGAGAGTGAGGCTGGTGATCTAACACAGCCCTCCCTCACTTAAATCCAATTCACTTGGCAAGTCATGGCATCACCTTCCTGAAGTCATAGTCCTCTTCAAGAATGAAGGACAAGGGGGCAGCTAGGTGGCACAGTGGATAGAGCACCAGCCCTGGAGTCAGGAGGACCTGAGTTCAAATCTGGCCTCAGACACTTGACACTTACTAGCTGTGTGACCCTGGGCAAGTCACTTAACCCCACTGCCTAGCCAAAAAACAAAAACAAAAAGAAAAAAGAATGAAGGACAAACAACAACAACCAAGAGCTGCAAGTCAGATGGGAAAATCCCATGGGCCTTAGGGCGCAGCACCAAAGCAAATATGTCATTCACTGATGAAATCGTATCATTTTCTGATATTGAACCATTTGACAGTGACATGGACTTTGGTGGTCGGAATTGTTTTTTCTTGGGTCTTCAGTGTCTGTGGCTGTAGCACCTGCAATTGTCAGGCTGTGTCTGCACAGGGCTTGCTTCCCGGGGTGATGACTGAGGGCATTGGGCTGGAAGAATCGCTATTTCTAAGGTTCTTGAGTTCAGGGTTCCGCACCGTCCCCATTAGGGTCCGAGGAGAAATGGTGGCCGTGGGAGTGATGATAGTTTCACTCGCCAGGCACGTGATGCCTCCTATCTCTCTTTCTGAGGGTGCCTTGCTGCTTCAGCTAGGCTGGCTCGCCTGCCCTGTGGGTATCAGTTGGCTGGCAGGAACTGCCTTCCTGGATGGTGGCTGTAAGGGCTGGGCTGGAAACAGGATTAGGGGGTGCTGTCACTTCCAGGTCAGCAGTTGTTACCACTGGCAATGAGGCTATGGGCTCCTTCTCTCCAATAATTTCTCCCTTCAGTGATGGCTTTGGAGCTTGGGGTGGAAGCAGGTGTTGTAGTTTAGGGGGTGTTGCTATTCCCAAGGTTTTCAAATTCAGGGTCCTGGGAGGACATGGAAGTCATGGGGGCTCAGCAATTCTAGAGTTATGCTGTGCTGGCCAAATGTATTTCCCAAATGTATGTCTTAACCTATCTATCATAGTTTACGCCCATTCTCTTCAGGAATACTATTTATTTGTGGGATAGTATACCCCAGGTTTGTTAAGGGGAATGTGTTATAGTTATTCTTCTTTGCTTCCAGCTAATTGAGTCTACTGGCTTAATGAGAAACACATCATTGGAGGCTTGTGATTTATATTTATAAGAGTCTAGCCCCACAGAGTACCCTAGAATCCATGGGGTCATAGCAGTCCTTCAAGGGGCCAATGATACACATATATAGTTATCCCCTCCACATTGCAATTTTCCTCATTGAGATTTCAATATATCATGGGCTGGCATAAAAAATTAAATGGGAATTTTTGGGGAGTTTTGCAGAAGCTGCAAATGACATGAGAAGGCCAGCAGATAAGAGAGCTTATGACCAAATACTTAAGACAAATTTTATAATAAGGTACTTGTAAGCACCCCATAAAAGGAAAAGAAAAAAAAATTCAGACTTCTCTGATACAAAGGGAGGGCCTAAAAGTGTTACAAGGATTTTCCAGATAGCTGGGGTGCTGGGCTCCTAATGCCAACCCCCCACCTCCACCTGGTGATGTGGGAGGGATAACTGGAATAAACAAAGGATTTTCATTTGTTTTACTTGGCCCTAGAGGTCAAAATTAAGAACAGAAATGTTAAGAGAAGTTTTAAGAAGGCAGATTTTGGCTAACAGAAAAATCTCCACCAAAGTCTTAATACCATCGTAGAGTAGAGGTGACCTTGAGTTCTAGGGATCTAGAAGAGTAAAACACCAGTCTCTGTAGGCTTTCAAAGAACAGACCATATTCATTGTGGAGGACCAACCTGGCTAAGTAGTGAGAGGCTCATTACCAACAAACTGGTTGACTACAAGGTGAGGAATTCTTTGGTCACAGCAATCAATGAAACGAACAAAAACAAATCTAGAAGAATAAAAAAAATCGCCTTGGACTTAAAAATTCTTAACTTTCTTTCGTGTTATGGACTTTTTTTTTACAGTTTGGCAAAGCCTATGGACTCTTCAGAATAATGTTTGTTGTCAGGGAGCTGCTTAGGATCTTTGAAAGTGCTGGTCAGTTCTCTAATCACAGTCCAGGTCATTCTTTTATGTGTCTTCAAATTCTGGGCCCAGCTCAGTGTCCATCATTGAATGTCCACATCGTTGTCCATTTGAGCTGCTTGTCAAAGTCTGAGCAAGAGATATTCTCATTTTTTTTTTGTGTGGCTCATTAGGTCACCCTCTTTTGAATGGCCATGGGTCTCGTGGAACAGGCCCAGCAGTAGAGAGTGTCCCAAAAATCTTAGTGCAATTTAAAGTGATTAAAGTGCAACGGCTACACTTAGGATTTTGGAACACTCTATATTTTAGGATTTACTGTAATCCATACGACATCATAGGCAAACAAAAGCATCTGGATGACCGAACCATCTATAAGGAATTCCTCCTGTATTTAGAACTCTACCCTGGACATTCTCCATGACATATCTAGAGTGAGCATGTAGCTCCCTGTTTTGTGCCTCAGTGAATACTTAGATAAGAGAATCATGGATTATATATCTTCCATGCTCTCATAAACAGAGGATGATGGATTATATATAGACCCTTTTGGAAGCAGTACTTGGGGTTAACTCTGGATTAGGGTTTCCCTCTTCAGCATTCCTGTGCCTGTTAATGATTTAATGACTGCAGTGCTCTCTAAGAAGCACATCCTGGTGAATGTAGCATCGCTGTGGAAAGCCACGAATGACAAGGAAAAGAGCTCAAACTTTGGGAAACAGGAGGGAGGTAGTTTGCATGCCCTTTGAGATGATTTCTGGGACTGTTCAAAGACTGGATTCTAGATGGTTGAAGTCCCTAAGTAAGAGTGGAATAACCTGCTCTGAGAGGTGGTGAGGTCCCCACTGTCTCGTTTAAGCCTCATATCATTGCTTGTGAGGTAGCTAGGAGATTTATTGGTGGGGGCCAGACTGGAACCCAAGTCCTCAGAGGAAGAGGCCTTAGAGATCATCTTGCTCAGGGGTTCTTAATCTTTTATTTTTGTCATGAATTCCTTTGGCAGTCTGGTGAAGCCTATGGATCCTGTCTCTGCATAATGCATTTTTTTTTTTTTGGAAGGCAATTGGAGTTAAATGATTTGCCCAGGGTCACACAGTGTCTGAGGCTGTATTTGAACTCAGGTCTTCCTGACTCCAGGGCCAATGCTCTATCTCCTGCACCACCTAGCTGTCAGAATAATGCTTCTAAATGCATAAAATCCATAGGATTACAAAGGAAATTATATTTGAATCCTATTAAAATATATTTGTCAGAATATCTTTAAAAAATTTCGCAGACCCTCTGTTAAGAACCTTTGATCTAATCCAACTCTCCTTTTTTTCTTTTGTTATTTATTTTGATTTGCATTTCTCTTATTGTTAGTGACTTGGAGCAATCCTTCACATAGTTGTTAATATTTCTTCAGTTCTTTTGAGGGCTATTTGTTCATATCCTTCGACTACTTATTCACTAAAAGATGACCTTTTTTTAGGCAATTGAGGTTAAGTTACTTGCCTAGGGTCACACAGCTAGTACATGTAAAGTGTTTGGTCTGAGGCTGAATCTGAACGCAGGTCCTCCTGACTTCAGGGCCAGTGTTCTATCCACTGCGCCACCTAGCTGCCCCTAAAAGATGACTTTTTAAAAATACATTTGTATTATATGAGGGGTTCTTAACCTTTTTTTGTGTTATGAACCCCTTTCTCAGTCTGATGAAGCCTAGGGAACCTTTCTCAGAATAATATGATTAAATGCATAAAACAAAATATGTAGGATTACAAAGGAAACTAATTATATTGCAATATAGTATCAAAATATCTTTAAAAACAAGTTTATAAGTGAGTGGAATTAAGAGAATATTCTACATAGTAATAGTAATATCATAACAATAATTAACAATGAAAAACTTAGCTACTTCGATCAATATAATGATCTACTGAGGCCCTGGGAGTGACTGAATCAGCAGCAGTTGTGACAGCAATGCTCCTGGAGCTATTGGTCCACAGACTGAATGTTTTAAATTCACCTATTTAGACTTCCAGGAGCCAAGATGGTGAAGCAAGCAGTAAGTCATTCTCACCCTCCCTTATTGACCTTGAAAAACCCAGAGAATATTGCCCCAGGAAAAATCCTTAAATAGCAGAGTCAGCAGAAAGACTAGATACAGCAGCCTTTTAGCTGTGAGGCTGGGGGGATTAATCGGAAAGGTCCCTCTTGCTGGGGCTGAAGGGGAACCAGTACAGGAAGGGAGGCATCCCAGCAAGCCAGTGGTAAGCTCCACCTCAGCAAACCAGTAACCAGGCCCCCAGCCCCCAGCACAAGAAGCCTGGGACAGTGACCCCTGTGCCCCAGAAGCAGAGATAAACTTTAAAAGTCAGGAAAAAGGCAAACAACATGAGCAAGAAGCAACAATGAAAAACAATGACCATAGAAAAGTATTTTGGTGACAGGGAAGATCAAAACACAAATTCAGAAGAGGATAACATTGTCAATATATCCACATCTGAAACCGCAGAGGGGAATATGAACTGGTCTCAAGTGCAAAAAGCCTTCTTGTAAAAAGCTCAAGAAGTATTTTAAAAATCAAATAAGAGAAGTAGAAGAAAAATTTGAAAAAGAAATGAAAGGTATGCAAGAGAGAGTCAATAGCATGGAAAAGGAAGGACAAAAATTAACTGGAGAAAACAAATCCTTAAAAAGTAGAATTGTCCAAATGGAAAAGGAGGTACAATAGCTAACTGAAGAAAACAATTCATTAAAAAATTAGAATTGGGCAACTGGAAGCTAATGACTCTTTGGGACATCAAGAATCAGTAAAACAAAATCAAAAGAATGAAAAAATAGAAGAAAATGTAAAATTCCTCATTGGAAAAACAACTGACCTGGAAAATAGATCCAGGAGAGATAACTTAAGAATTATTGGTCTATCTGAAAGCCATGATAAAAAAAAAGAGCCTGGACAGTGGCTTTAAGGAGATCATCAAGGAAAACTGCCCTAAGGCCCTAGAACCAGAGGGTAAAATAGTCATTGAAAGAATCTCTCCTGAAAGAGATTCCAAATTGAAAACGCCAGGGAATATTGTAGCCAAATTCCAGAATTATCAGGTCAAGGAGAAAATTCTGCAAGCAGCCAGGAAGAAACAATTCAAATATCATGGAACCATAGTCAGGATTACACAGGACTTTGCAGTTTGGATTACAACCAAGGATCAACTACCCAGCAAAACTGAGCATAATCTTTCAGAGGAGAAGATGGATATTCAATGAAATAGGGGACTTCCAGACTTTCCTGATGAAAAGACCAGAACTCAATGGAAAATGTGATCTTCAAATACAAGACTCAAGAGAGGTATAAAAAGGTAAATAGGAAAGGGGGGGGGAATGTTATTCAATAAGAATAAACTGTTTAGCATCCCCATATGGGAAGATGATACTTTATTATGACATTTAGAAGGGATATACATAGACAGAGGGGGTGGTTTAAGCTGACTTTGATGTGATGACAAAAAATCTAATGAAGTGGTGAAAAGGAATTGTAATGTGAGAAGAGGAAAGAAGGAAGCAGAAAAGGGTAAATTACATCACATGAAGAGGCATAAAGACATATTACAGTACAGGGAAAGAAGGAAGGGAGATGAACATTGTCTGAACTTTACTCTCATCGGATTTGGCTCAAGGAGGGAATAACATACTTAGGTAAAGAAATTTAACTTGCCATATAGGTGGTAGGAGTGGAAAGGAGAAAGAAAAGGGAAGGGGGCATAGAAGAGAGGGAAGAAGTAGTAAGGGAAAAGGGAAAGAAAAGGGAGCTGGATAGAAGGGAGGGCAGATTGAGGGAGGCGGTGGTAAAAAATACAATGATATACTACATTTCCAAAAGACTCATGATAAAAAATGCTCTCCACCTCCAGAGAGAGAAGTGATATACTCTGAGTACATATTGAAGTATATTTTTTTCTTCATTTACTTTTCTTGCTCCCCCCCCCTCCACCGCACACCATGGCTAATGTGGAAATATTTTGCATGACTCCATATGTATAATGGGTATCACATTGCTTGCCTTCTCAATGGGTGGGTGGAGCAAGGGAGGAACAGAATTTGGAACTAAATATTAAAAAAAAAAATTTTAAGTTCAAAGATCCTAGGTTAAGAACCCCTGCTATATCTCTCTTGAATATCAGACCTCTAGCAAATCTCCTTATTTTATATATAAGGAATCTACCAATAACTTAATATGTGATCTTGGGTAAGTTACTGCTTTTTTGAAAGAAATGATTACTAATAGCCAATGATTTGGGGAGATCCAGAGTTCTCTCCCTTTTTCAAAAGTCCTCATTTCAAGGATCAGCCTCTGAAGGACAGGACTGATGATAGAAAATAGGATCTAGTGGCACGATACAGATCAGGATGACTGGAGATGGCCCCTGATGCAGTGGGAGACCTTGGCCTTTTTTTAAGTTAAGGCCTTTCCCAGATCTCAGTTTGACTGAGGTCACACCCATTCAGTGACTAAGTCTAGGTAAGAAACGAGGTAGAGAATGGCCTCTTTTACCTAGTCCTTCCTTCCTTTTTTTTTTTTCTTTTTGGTGAGGCAATGGGGGCAAGTGACTTGCCCAGGGTCACACAGCTAGTAAGTGTCAAATGTCTGAGGTCTCAGGTCCTCCTGACTCCAAGGCCAGAGCTCAATCCATTGTGCCGCCAGCTGCCCCCCTTCCTTCTTCCTCTCCTCTCTCTTCCCATCTGTTTTGGCCAGAAATCCTGAGGGTCTTCCCCTCCCAGATTGACAAGGAATTTAATCTAAGTTGAAACTTCAGCCTGTTGTGTTCTACTCAGGCTTGGTTAGGGGGATCCTTTGTATAGATTTCCCTGAGGCTGGGGGTGACTTGGAAGCAAATGCATGTCCCCCAGCCCCGCATTAGAATAAGTCTCTCTCTCTCATAATAATATTCATTCTCTCATAATTGTTGAACAATCAGAGTTGATTGCCACCCTCAGGAACACTCATTCTTCCAAGGGCATATAAACTGTGAGTATATCGCTATGAGGGGTCTTTGACATTCAGGAGTGTCACTGACCCTTTTATTGGTGATAGGCTAGCATTAATTATTAATAAAATGATTAATTATCCAGAAATTGTCTCTCAAACTTTTCAAACATCACAATTTCCCCCTTTGTTAAATGAAGACAGTATTAATTAAGAATTAATTAATTATCTTTAAGGTCCCTCCTAGCTCTAGAATTCTACAAAATCAAGGCTAAAGTCCTTATTTTGGCTTTCAAGGCCCTTCATAAACTGGTCTCATATTATTCCCCTTCATTTAGGCTTGTCTCCTCAATGTCTCCCATAGATAACAAGGTCATTTCCACCTGTACACCTTTGCTCAGACCTGCAAGGCTGCCCAAACCCACGCCTATTTTGAGTCCTAAGCATCTATCAGGATCTAGGCCAATTCCCACTGCTTCAGTAAAGCCTTCTCTGACATTAGTACTCATTGATCTTGTCTCTGAATCCGTACCACACAAGCCACACTACTTAGCTTAGTGATGAACTCTTCTTTGATTATTTTACATCAGCCTTGTTTCCCGAACAAGCCGGCAGGCTCTTTAAAAGCAGGGGTCCCATTGCTTTTCCTCCTTCTTGACTTTTCTGTAGACTGTGACCCTGCAGGCAATCCTCTTCTCCTTGATACTCTCTCTCTCTAGGTTTTTGTGACACTGCTCTCTCTTGGTTTTCCTCCTACCTGTATGATCAAGCTTTCTTCATTTCCTTTGCTGAAAACTCATCCATGTCATGCCTGCTAACAGAGGGAATCCTCCAAGACTCTGTCCTGGGTCCTCTTCTCTTCTCCCTCTAATGTTTCTCTTGTTCATCTCATCAGCTCCCAAGGTTTCAATGATCATCTCTATGTAGATGACTTAGATATGTTTGTACAATTCTAACCTCTCTACTGACCGCTAGTCTTGCCTATTAGACATCTTGAACTGGATGCCCTGTAGAAGTATTAAACTCAACATGTCCAAAATGGAACTCATCTTTTCTACCAAATTTCCCCCTCTTCCTAACTTCTCTGTTACTGTAAAAGGCACCATCATCCTCTCAGTCACCTAGATTCACAATATGGGTGTCGTTCTTCCTCCCCCCGGCCCACCCTCCTTCCTTAACAATATACAATGTATTGCCATGCCATGATGATTTTTTTACCAATGTTTCTCCTACCTGCCCAGCTCGATCCTCTCCTCTGATACTGCCATCATCCTGGTACAAGCTCTCATCCCTTCATATCCGGACAATTACAATAGCCTGTTGGTTGGTCTCCCTACCTCCTCTCACCCACTTCAGTCCACCATCCACTTGTCAAAGTGATCTTCTTAAAATGAGTCTGATTATGTCACCCCTTATTCAGGAAACTCCAGTGGCTTCTGATTGCCTCCAGAATCAAATATAAAATTCTCTGTTTAGAATTCAAAGCCCTTCATAAGCTGGTCCCTTCCTACCTTTCCAATAGGTGGTGGCCAGTAGGATCATCTTACACTTTATTCATGTACTCTACAATCTGATGACACTGACCTCCTTGCTGTTCCTAGAACAATAAACTCCATCTCCAAACTCTGTTGGCATTTTCACTCTTGCCCTTGACTGGAATGCCCTCCTTCCTCCTTTCTGCCTTCTGGCTTCCACCAGATCTAATACCTCACTTTCTATGAGAAGCCTTTCCTCTTCCCCCTTAAGGCTGGTGCCTTCCCTTTGTTGATTTGCTCTAGTTTATCCTGTAGATAGCTTGTTTCTGTGGGGCAGCTAGGTGGCTCAGTGGATAGAGCACCAGGTCTAGAGTCAGAAAGACTTGAGTTCAAATCCAGCCTCAGACACTTACTAGCTGTGTGAACCTGGGCAAGTCACTTAACCCTGTTTGATCAGTTTCCTCATTTGTAAAATAAGCTGGAGAAGGACATGGCAAACTACTCCAGTATCTTTGCCAAGAAAACCCTAAATGGGGTAATGAGGAATCAAACACAACTGAAACAGCACAACAAAACTTGTTTGTACATAGTAGTTTTTATGTTATCTCCCTCATTAGACTGTGAGCTCCTTGAGAGCTGGGACTGTTTTTTGCTTTTTTTTTTTTTTGCATCCCTAGTGTTTAGTCCAGTGCCTGGCACCCAGTAGGCATTTCATAAATGTTGACAAGGATGCTGAGAGATGAGAGAATGCAGTGAATGCAACAAAGATGAAACTTTTTTCCTTCAGGGAACAGATGGTGGTCCATTTTGGCTAGATCACCAGTTGCCTGAAATGTGTAATGTGAAATAATGAGGGAAAAGGAGGTGCGGAAGAACTTAAACATTGGACTGAGGAGTTTGGATTTAATCTTAGTGATAATATGGAGACATTGAAGACTTTTGAGCAGAGGAAGAACATGGTCAGACCTGTGCCTTAGGCAAAATTTGAAAACTTAATTCTCCTGGTTTGACTGTTTTACCTGAGGCTTTAATCTTTCATTCTAACAGAAGCCTCTTGCTATCACACAATACCTTCATGTCATTAAAATTATGGACATTTATTTTAGCAGCTGTGTACAGAATAGCTGGGGGGCAGGGGGAAGAGACTGTAAGCAGGGAGGTAAATAATTATATTCCAGTAAGAGGTGAACAGGGGCCTGAATTAGGCTTGGGATTGTGAATGGAAAGAAGTCAATAGATGTAAGAGATGTTATGGAGGTAGATTTTCTCAACCTAGAAAAGGACAGATTTATTTGTTAAACTGTGTCAAACTGGATTCAATGACTAAGCTGATTTATCCATTTGTACAGAATTGGTGTCCTGAAATGCCTTTCACTTTGGTAAGGTAGAATGCTGCATGCTAAATGGCTGGCTAAATATATAATGTATTGTTGACCAATAACAAAAGTCAGCAGCCATAATGCACAAAATACATTCTGGGTGCATGCCAACATGGCTACAGATGAATGTAGGGAATGTTTAAAATAGCTCACAAGCAGAATCAGAACAACAATATACACATTATGACTACCAAAACAATCTAGTATTTAGTACAATATTTGCCCAAGATTGAAAAGTAAGGAAAGGAATACAGAGCAAATACAATGCCATTGTTATTATTTTGTTAAAACTCAGCTACTTTTCCTTTTAATCAAAATATAGTTTGGAATTTACAGTACAATTTCACTCACTTTGCTTCTCACTCATTTTCGCTGACGCTTGAGTTTATGATTCTCTAATAAAAAAAAAAGAAAAGGCTGACCCTTCTGAAAAAATTTCCAAGCTTTTAAAGAAATTAGCATGAATGCCACACAGAAAACCACGAGATAGTGCCTGCATATGGAACAAGTCATCTGATGTTCCAAGAACAATATGGAATGCTTTCTTTGTGTTCTCATAATACAAACTTAACCTAATTCCCTTAAATAAGGTTTCAATACACACTTGAATACTTACTCCTGGCTAGACAACTGCTGTTACTCCCCATCTCTTGGGGTCAGTTGCCTTGAAAGAGCTATTTCTACCAGTAAAAATAAAGATTTGTGTGGGATAGTGGAAAAAAAAAGCCTTTAATATGGATTTAAGAGACCTGAGTTTGAATCCTATTTCTGACATTCCCTTAAACATATTATTTCACCTTTGGTTTTTCAACCGGTCATAATGAAGTGAGTGTAGGATACCTATCTCAGAGGCCTGCTGTGAAAAAGTACTTAGTTAAATTTAAAGCGCTTCATAAGAGTTAATTCAAATTATGGGAACTTTAGAGATGTGGAAGGAGTTTTAGAAGGGAGAACCTTAAAACAGACTACAGAACATTAGAACAGAAGGGATTCTAGGGACCATTTAGGTCAAACCCCTAATTTTATAGATGAAGACACATTTGCAATGACAAGGTCTTATTCAGCTGCCAAAGCAAGATCACAGCTGTGAGATCTATTTCCTTTGGATGCCATCCACAGGGGCCACCAATGTCCCAGAATTCTAGATTTCAACATAGTTACATATTAATTAAAATGCTCCAAATAATCTGTATATGAGGCATTTCAGGAGTCTGGGCTGCTATGGAATTAACTGCCAGGTAACATGGCATTATGGGACTTCTCCCATCATAAATCGAAGTTTCTGACCAATGCCGCTCTCTAACATTCGAGTCTTCACTCCCATGTCCACTTCTGGTCAATTCCATCTACATGACTGAACCCATGTCACTTTACCACTTTGAGCATCAGTCTCTTTATATGTAAAACAAGAGAACTAGGATAATTGGCTGCCAGTTCTATAGGGGGAAGGGCTTTTTCTCTAGGTTGTAAACGTGCAACCACATTCACCTTTCATTTATTGCTGCATTCCGTAGAGTCAATGATACATGATTATTCAGTCAGTCATTTAGCATGCAACAATCTACCCGACCAAACGTGAAAGGCATTTCAGGACACCAGTTCTGTAGAGATGGATGAATCAGCTTAGTCATCAAATCCAGTTTGACACAGTTTAACAAATAAGCCTGTTTTTTATGATTCCAACCTGTTTCACTCTCAGGCTAGATGGTTAATTATCTGCCCTGCTCCTTGTGGATATTTGATCCTTTCTGTCTATGCTCTTAGTATCATTTCCAGGACTGAAAGGGTCATCTCAGAAGTTAGCTGCTCCCCTAGATTCCATGGCCAGAAAGCCTTCAATGTTTTGGTTTGAAGAATATTGGGCAAGTCAGTTCCCCTACTTGTGGCCTGTTTCCTCATCTATAAATTAATAGAATTGGACTATTTAACTTTTAAAGTACCTTCCATTTCTAAGGTTTCAAGTCCTTCTTACCTCAGCCAGTGTCTTTTTGCTCCCTTGCCTTGACTTATTCCAACAGCCTTCTAAAAAATCCTGCTAATCACTTTCCTTTTGACTAAGCTAATATCCTTCCTTCGTCCTTCTTTTCGAAGTAGTTTTGTTTATTTGTTTAACTTCCTCTTCCACTAGGCACATTAGCCTTTTTCCATCAACATACTTAAAGATATATTTAACCTACAGGGGAAAGAATACAATTATAATACACATAATTGGGTAGAGGGTGATAAGGGGCAAAAAAGGAAGCCAAGGAAGTGAGAAGGTAGAGATAAGGAGGGAGAATACAGCAAGGGAGACAGTCAGAGAAAACACCCAGAGCCAAGAGATGGAGTGCCTTGTTTGTTGAACAGCACTGGATCAAAGAGTATGTGTGGGTGGGTAAGGTATAAGAAGACTGCAAAGGTAGGAGGGACTGGGTTATGAGTTTGTTTTTTTTTTGTTTTTTGGTGAGGCAATTGGAGTTAAGTGACTTGCCCAGGGTCACACAGCTAGTAAGTATAAAGTCTAAGGCTGGATTTGAACTCAGGTCCTCCTGACTCCAAGTTTGGAGCTCTCTCTACTATGCCACCTAGCTGTCCCTAGGTTATGATTTCTTGAAAGATGATGTCTAGGCTCCTTTTTTGATCATGGCTTTCAGGTAATCCAGTAATTCTAAAATTATCTCTCCTGGATCTATTTTCCAGGTCAGTTGTTCTTCCAATGAGATATTTCACATTGTCTTCTATTTTTTCATTCTTTTGGTTTTGTTTGAGAGGGACTAGGTTATGAAGGGCTTTGAATGCCAAACAGAGGATTTTATATTCAATCCTAGAGGCAATAAGGAGCCACTGATTGAGTAGGAGAAATGACATGTTTCCTTCCAATGCTTCCTCTAGTCTGCCATTCTCCTTAACCTAGGAGGCACAGTAGCATAGCTTTGAAGATGCCCAAAGGTCTGGGCTAGTGCTGGGCAAACCATGGATGTGGAGGTTTCGATATAAATCTTTTATTTTCCAAAAGGGTGGCATTCTTCTTAGTAGGCGATTCCCTCCAGCACATTCAGGAAATTTCATTGCCTACCTAGAGATCTCTCACAATGGCTAACTTGGACCCAAAGTAAGTCCCAAGCCTTATCCTAACCTTTGGGACAGTACTAGGTGCCCTTAGAATTCTGGTGTTGACACTAAGAGGCTGAGAATACAACTCGGTATTACAATCCTATTGCTTCAACATGACAATGAAAAGCACCCCACCAAACCAGATAAAGTTGTCCCCTCCATCAACCAACAATACAAATTAAACAAATTGATTCAGCACAGAAAAGTCATGAAAACTATCTACATTTCCTATATGACCAAAAGTTTTTCACTTAAATCTAGAAGGTAGTGCAGTATAGTAGAAACAACACTGGACTTAGGAACCAGAAAACCTGAGATCAAATGCGGGCTGTCACTTAGCAGCTATGTGAATGTGGAGAGTGTATAGGGAGTTCAGGGAGGACTAGTACCTTTGAGCTAAGGGCTTGCTGAATCTTTTTCAAGGCTGCTCATCCTTCTTTGATGTCCACCTTCACCCAACTCTCACCCGTGGCTCCAAGAAGATGTAGGAAGTGTAGCAGCCCCACTCCAGTAAAACCGTCTTGGTAGACAAACTAAACCAGGTCGAGGGTAACCAAGAGGCCTCAAACCCGTCAGTGAGTTGGAGAGCTGTCTAACCCAGGCATGTGAAGAATTCCCCTGGTTGAATGGGCATCTGAGAACAATGTGTTCCAAATGCCATGAAATCGGCTGAAGTGGAGAGTTAGAGCTTCGTCAGACATCAAAGATGCTAGGGTCACCTACTGAATCCCGGATCATTGCCAGTCTTCTTGATTTCTGTCTTGCCACTGGACTTCAATGACTCTGGAAGAGAAAGTGAGGCTAACAACTGTGCACAGCTCTGCTTTACTTCAATCTGATTCATGTGCAAGTCAAGATATCACTTCTCATCCACTATTTTACCCCAACATTGTGATGTGATTGATCCTCTTCAAAAATGGGTGAACAACATGTGAATGTGGACAAGTCCCTTAACTTTTCAGTCACACATACACACGTATGTATGTATATATATATATTTTGTAGCAGTTCTTTTTTCCAAAGCACTGAAACCAAGGGGATAACCACCCATCAACTGAGGAACAGCTGAACAAATTACTGTATATGAATATAACAGAATATTATTTTTCTGTAAGAAATGATAAAGGGTATGGTTTCAAAGAAGTCTGGAAGACTGGTATGAATTGATGCAGATTAAGGTGAACCAGAAGAACATTTTAAACAATAACAATATTGTAAAGACAACAACTTTGAAAGATTTAAGAACTCTGGTTACCACAATGATTCCAGAAACCATGTGAAATGGGCTACCTACCGCCTGACACAGAAGTGATAAAACTCAAGGCGTATACTGAGACATAAATATTTCGGTTGGTCAATATAGGAATTATTTTTTACTGCATATATGTTTTAGTCCCCCCCCCACCAGTGGGATGACAGGAAATGGAATGGAGAAAAACAAAACAAAACAGATTTTAGTTCACTGCAAAACAATATAATTAAATTTTAAAAAATCACAAGACAAATACTTCCTGTATTTTTTTTAATTTTCCTAGCAGACAATTTACATAAAACCCCCTCTTTAATTTAGTGTGACAACTTCCCACAATAAACTACTTAAAAGAGCAGCTTTGGTCAAGAATGGAATGAAATAGCCAATCAAAAAGACATCACTGCTGATTTTTTTAAACCAAAACATTCACCAATTATTTTCAAAAAAAACAAAAACAAAAACAAAACAAAACATCCGCAAGGGATATTCTCTTAGTTTTGACTTGTGGTAGGGTCTTTCCTGTCTTCATGCAAATGCTGGAACTGCATTTTGTCAAGTGTCTGTCATGCTAGAGAATGGAAATACAGCTTCACATGATTCGTAGCCCCTGGATCGAAGACTCTAAAGTCTGGAGAGAAAAGAGAAAATCAATAAACCAACTAGTTTTATAGTGGTAATCTGAAAATCCCCAAATAGGCTCTTTAATAATTCCTTACATAGGATTATGACTATGGAATGTTAATGTTTATGGAAAACATACTATCAATATATTTTTATACATTTCACACATAGATACACACATACATAGATTTATACAGAGATACATGCATCTATACATATGTACAAAATACTCAGATATATTCTTCAAACTCTTAGAAGTGGTGAATTCTCTAATGCTTCTTTATATTCCCTCAATGCTGACCCCAGTACCTTGCACTCAACAAAGATCTGTTTATTGGAATCGTGTTCTTTCTACTCTCCCACTCCCCTAATGCCAAATGCCGCCTCCCTTTCCCATTCTCAGACATTTCCTAGTTTGTAGTGAAGAACCGGAAGGAATTTGTCCTGAAAAACTGCAGAAGCAGAAGGATGAATTGAAGACATTTGAGGTGAGATTAAAATATCATCAAAAATTCTGTACAGATAGTTAAATACAGAGTTATCTGAGTCCCTCTGAGAAGAAGGTAAGTGATATCTAAAGGGAGAAGGAGATGGTAGAGACATTTTGTGTTTCTGTCTAGATCTTCTCAGGCATTTCTTTATACTCTTGTCTGTATTCTAAATTCTAAAGATGAAAACCTCCCTGGAAATAAAGATAAATATCATGCAAGTATACAAGTAGTGGCCAGGTTATGCAAATGTTTTAGTTATTTTAACATCTAGAGAAGTTAAACAAAGCCAAACACAAATGTGTGTGTGTGTGTGCGCGTGCTTGCTCGTGTATGTGTAATGGAGACAGGTTCCTATATTTAACTTAAGATAATATTGCCACATAAATTCTTCTTTCCACTGAAAGAATGAGGACTAGAGAGATTCCTGATTATTAAGAGTTTACCTTAAAACTTTCAAATGAATTACATCTAACATTGTGTGTTTCTATTATATACATTAGAAAATTTTTATTTGGTAGCAAACATGCTTAACGTTGCCCCACACAGATAGTTAGTACTGCCATACAAATGTCAACTACTTATTTCTACTACCACCTGCATAATATACAGCCAATGGGCATCAAAAAATGTAGAGTTGTCTCTGCGCACTGTTTGTCACATGACCCACGGGAACCAACCACTATCAGTCTGTCTCTAGTCTGACCTATCTGCAGCCAAAGAAGATTAGCTTACTTTAATTTTGGCCCCTACCTATTGCCAAGTTGTGCAGTTCTGTACTACTACTACATAAACAAAAATCTATTATAAAAATTAAAGAATACCTTGAAATCCCAAATTGTCATTGCTCCATCAATGCCAGTGGTGCAAAATTTGCGGCAGTCTTGCTTGTCCACTTCATAAATAGACACTTGGCTGAAAAAAGAAGAATAAAGTGAGGGACTTCAGGGAACGTTAACACTGAGGCAGTGATCTACAGCTGTCCAATCTATCCTGCAGCAAGTCAAGCTTTATGGCTGCTCAAGTGAATGAGCTATCCATTAACTCTGGAATATCAAATTCCATCCAAATTGGTTTGCAGCAATTTGACTCAGACAACACCTCAATTTTTTTGCTCTCAGGTCTCTGACAAAAATACTGAAAGGAGGAAAGTTCATTTTAAGCTATGTTTCATGTTATTTGTGGATAGGAGGCTCCAATGAAGCACTTCAGAGCTTGTTTCCTTGATACAAAAGGCAGACGTGTTTGAAGAAGTAGATTTTCAGCAAGTATGCCAAAGAATTTACTAAATGACCTAAAGAACCATGATAATATATTTCATATGCTATCTAAAATTTCAGAGTTTAGGACAAGGGCAAGATCATAGAAATAACCACAATAACAATATTTTAAACTGATTTTACTAGGTCAGATTCCGTAAGGCCAGGGGAAAAGGCATGAGACTTGCAGTTAAAAGACCTGAGACTTGGTGTTAAAAGGTCCAAGTTCAAGTCCTGGTTCTATTCCTCACTAGCTGTCACCTTGGGCAAATTATTTCTCTGAAACTCACTCCTCATCTATAAAATGGGGAAAATAATACTTGGAACAATTTAGATTGCTGAGAAACTCAAATGATATAATGTATGTGAAAATACTTTCTAATAATAGAAGCACTATATAAATGTGAGTAACTATTCTAAAAGGCAAGTTGAAGTATTACTAAAACCCAGCTGGCTACAAATAAAAACTGTAAAGGCTTTTTGAAAACAGTCATCCCAAATATATTTATAATACGTAAGTTCCAACCCTACTGAGTTTGTGGCCATTTATATCATAAATTTCACCAGTAAAGATAGTATGTTATCAATTCCAAACATGAAAAGAAGAGGGTAGGGAATGAAGGAATTCATCCTTCAGTTCCTTAACCAGAAAATCAATTCCAGAGCTCAAAAATAATCTTTCTTCCTTACAAGCTCTGGAACCTATCTTCTTCCAGGAAAAGTTAAAACTTAAAAAAAGAAAATAGCTTTTCCCATTTGAAAGGATTTCACCATTTTTAAAAAAAACTGCACTCTTTAAAAACTTCAGGAGAGGCAATAAGGTCTATTTCCTTTCTGGTATGCAATCTGCATAGAACTGCAGGGAAAAATATGCTAAGAAATGGCTTTTAAAGCCCTTTATTTTAGAGGGCCTTGAGAAGTGAAGTTGCAAGATGAAATAGAAAGCAAAGCGTGTTCTTTCAATATTCACCAATACTCAGTATTGATAATTTTCAAGCTACTATAAAGTTGTCTGCCCTACCAAATGAGTTTGCAGAACCACTTAAACCACAGTCATGGACGGTATCAAAAAACATGAAAGCTAGAAGGGATTTCTGGGGACCAGTCATCTAGCTCACTCCTTCTTTTTTCCTTTTATCCTCAATTTCTTCATTTCTTAAAAGTCACACACCAAATTAGTGGCAGAGCTATAACCAGAGTCTCCTGACTCCAAATCCAGCCTACTACGCTATTTCAAATTTCTTCAGAGAAAAATCTAGTGCTTGCAATCCATCACAAGATTTTGGTCTCAAAAGATCAAAAGTCTAGTAAGACAGAGAATATCTTATGGCACTCAGGCAGAACAGTGATTTGGATTCTCAAGAAAATTTCCCATTCTTCCCTACAGCCTCTTATTTTGCTGGACAAAATTCAAGCCTTCCTTCTTATTAAATAGTTACAAATCTCTAGTGTGAAACAAGTGAAACATAATGACCCTAATGAATTATATTTTTTCTAACCATACAATTCTCTTGTTCTTAAGTATAAGGATAGGGTTCAGGACTAGACCCATGATTTCACTGGCACTGGGAACACTTGGGTGAGAAAATTCCCTCTATCCATGCAAGCTGGCATCTTCTCTATAACTTACAGTCTTAGGGAACTGTTTAGAGTATTTAGAAGTTAAGCAACTTGCCAGGGTCACACCGTAAGTATGTGTCAGAGGAGGGCCTTGAACACAGGTCTTCCTGGCTCTGAATCTAGCTCTCTATCCACACTACACTACTCTGTGCCTCATCCACAAGAATGAGTTAAAACCCATAGCCGAAACAGAAGATGGAAGCACTGTTTCATAATGAACAAAGTCATGACATTCTGCCTCATGTTTGCTAATAAGAAAACTAACAAGACACTGGAGTGAAGCTATAGTTCTGAAAAATATCTGACAAAGTTAAATCATGGTAATAGGCTATATGGCCTTAAAAATTCGCTGCATATCTTTCACAATCTTCATAATGAATGGATTTTGCCTTTCATATCTCAAAAGTCAAAATCATTCTGCAGTTTAGTCACTACAAACTGAAACACTCAAGGGGTAAAAATCAAAAAGCAAAGGAAATCCAGACTCTCAGTATGTCTCTTACATGAAGTAATGCTAGTTTGAATGATATGAGGTGGGAAAATGGAGGAATGGTGCATGAGATACAAGATAGCCTCTCTAATGAAGTTACATGCAACTGTTTAAAAGTTTCTGTTCTTAAAGTTTGAAAGAGATAAGGGCTGACTCCCAGTAACCCTTGGTGATTAGCACCTACGTGATACTATTTTGGTGTAGCGTGTCCAGTGCAGTGTTGCGATCCTCAGTGGTGGCTCTCTTGTCCATGTTACGGAAGCGTTCCATGGCAGAGATGTTGCGCTGAATGCTCTGTTTTGGAATGTCTAACTTGGAGACGAAGGTCAATGAGCCACGATCATCATAATTAAACAGCATTGGGCAGCAGTCATGGCCCTAAAACAAGACATTATTAAGGCCATGGAAGGTACTATCACACATCTATCTGACTGCTAAGCAGAACATTCATTTTTAGCATTTTTTCCACTATTAAAAGCGAACACAATTTTCTCTAAAGGGCTTTTATGCATTGTGAACAGCTTCATAATGTATGCATTATTCTCTTGCTGAAAAACTACAGAGTGCCACAAGAAAAAAATGAAAAGAGATACTTACAGCAGCCACCACGCTATTCTCAGAGACAAACGACACACTCAGGAGTGGGAGGAACTCTGTTTTCAGCTGTGAAACCCTGAACATAAGAGCACTTATTAAACAAGAGCTCAAACTGACTACATAACTTCTTTACAAATACACAAGATGACAAAGAACCTAGCTCTCAGGGGCTCCCAGGACACAAGCTTATGTTGAATAAAAATATCAACACTTTAAAGAATTACAAATATGAGACAAAAGGGTCCTAAGGTAACTTTCTTGGAAACACAGGAATTTAGAGTCTGAAGGTACCTCAGAACCCATCAAATCCAACCCCTTAATTTTACATATGAGCAAACAGAAGCCCAGAAAGGTTAAGGAACTTGCCCAGAGCAACACAGATAGTAAGTATCTAAGGCAGAATTTGAACCTAGGTCTTCTTAACTTTAAGTCCAGTTCCCTTTCAATGGTTTCCCATCATCTAAGAGATAAAATTCAAACTTCCAGTCAAGATCATTCCAGCATTTTATTTCCTTCTTCCCCTACAAAGGAACCTTCCATTCCAGCAAAACTGGTCTATTCACTGACTTCTAAAAATGCCCTGTGCTTTTCAATCTCTTTATCTTCGCTCATCCTGTTCACTCTTCTTGAAAGGCCCTCCTCCCTATTTAAATCCTACCTGTCCCATAAAGCCCAACCTAATTTTTATCTCTCCAAGAAGTGTTTCCTGACTAGTCTACATAAAAGTGATCTCTTCCTTCACTAAATATGGATGACACTTATTTGTACCATTTATTTGGAATTTAATCATATCCCGCCTATTGTTAGCTGTATTTTCATGTATCTTTGACTGTATACATTCCATGACAGAAAAGATTCAACCTGTGTCACCTTATATATATCAGGTATGCAATGAAAGCTTGTGGATTGACAAGATCTGTTTTTATACAAAAGAGGGTACGTTTTTAAAAAGTCAGTGTCAGGTACTGGATTAATATTTTACCTTTTATATTCACTGGGACATGAGATTTTTTCTATATGAAGTTTTGTTTCAGGGAGTATGACAAAGTGCAATGAATTCATATTCTTAATCGCATATTTAAGGGTTCATTATGTGTATTAAAACAACCTGGATTAAGATGAATAAAATCTACTACATTACAAACACTGTAATATCATGATCTTTTTGGGAAGTATAAAAACCCCTTAATCTAGTTAAGAAAAAAAAATCTCCCAAATTTGAGGCTATGCTATTACTGTGCCAGTAGAGGGAGCCAAAGTTACCTAAGAAAACTGATTTCTAGGACAATGTGATACTACATCCCATTAGTTAATTAAAATAAAGAACCAGATAACTTCAGATTCCCTTGGGAATCTGTGTTTATCAAGACAAGGCAAAAACTGATAGGAGAAAAGATGATTAATTATTTTTCTTCAATTCCCCAACAAACAAATAGGTAAATATTAATTCCAGTCATAGAGAACTTAAATAACAAATGGTCTCATCATAATTCAAGTTGTTCCAACATATCACAGAGAAATTAGCATAAAAAAATTTAGGCATTACTTAATTGGGTCCAAATTAATGGAAATGTTGAATATTCACTTACTAAATAGGGCAAGAAATTATTTCCTATTTAATGGACCCAGCAGATGATATTTAAAGTCTTGTAAGAACCAACGTGGCAGAAAGGAAGATGTAGGGAATTAACAGATTAACAGAATAAATTTACTATTTTGAAGGAATGCTTATCAGCACCAAACCAGGCAAGTTCTCAAAGAAATTTTCAACAGTTCTTCCATTAAATATTGTTTCTGGCTGTAGAAACATAACCTTTTTTCAAGTCCAGGTTTAAAAACATTTCAAAAGTTAGCTGCTACCTAGTACAAATATATCTCAAGGGACCTATTCTGTTGATGCAAATTTCCAAATTCAAAGTCTCAATGTATTTCTGCAATTTTAAACTGAGTTATGGTAGCTCAGCTGATTAACCTAATAGGGACCTGTTTTGATTTTCTCATATCCCATTTCCACAAGAGAGAAAAGGCTTCAGAAATGGAAGACACTATATGTTGGAGGAAAAAAGAAAAGAAAAAGAATACTTACATCATGTTTTTGGAGGCATCAGCAACTGATACAGTACTATCATGGCTGACCCAAGCGAGGCGGTTCCCACTGGCAGAGAAACTAACCCCATGGACCCAACCACCACTTCCGGTACCACCAAACTCTGACATCAGTTGACCAAAAGGCATCTTGGTACCCCATGGAGTACTGGCTGGCTTTTCATCAACTTCTTTAATGTAGGCAGAAAAAACTCTAGAGAATGAGGGGGAAAAAACTACAAATGAAAAAGAACATATCTAACACCTCAAATTTATGTAATTTTTTTAAGGTTTACAAAACATTTAACTCACAACAATCCTGTAAAGTATAGAGTGCCAGTATTATAATTACCATTTTACAGATGGGATAATTTAAGCACAAGGAGGCTAAGTGACTGACACAGTAAGTGGTGGGGCTAGAATACTCGAATCCCTTCTCCTTATTCCAAGGTCTTTACCATGTCCGAATATCTGTATTTTATACATACACACCTTTACATTTTGCTAACCCACACACCCCTCCATCCTGCTAAAGTGATATACCAATGCTTCACTGGTGACCCTGGATTCTTGGTTGAGACACCAGCAGTGCAAGATCCAGGAGGTCTTAGCTGGAAAGGGTTTTGGCTATGACACAGAGATGGATTGTGTTTGTCATTCAGGACTAAATTTGGAGATGATCATCACAAGAGTGGTTCAGAGATGTGAGATGATGATAACAGATGACAGAGAAAAGAGAACTAATCAACTCTTATAACTCATTTTATTTGCCAAGGAGGTTGATGTCTGTACTAGGAAGAATGGATAAAAATGGTTATCAGATAAGAAGACAGTAAGAAAGCATCTAGCTTCCCTCAATGAGTTCAAGTCAGTAGGTCAGGACATACTACATCCCAGGGCACTGAAAAACCTGGCAGATGTAATTGCTGCCAATGATTTTTGAAAATCTTGGAGAACAGAAGATATGCCATGAGAATGAACAGAGAAAAATGTCCCGATTTTCAAAAGAGAGGAGGTGGAATCTTCAAAGTACAGGCTGACAGATTCCTAGCAAAAATTCTAACATATTATTAAAGAGATTCTTTTGGGGCTTTTGGAAAAGATAGCAATGAACACTGACAGCCAGTATGCCTTCATTAAAAACAAGTCATTCCAGGCTCAACTTGTTTCCTTTCTGCCAAGATTATCAGATTAGCAGATCAGGAAATGCTACACATGTAGCATACCTGGATTTCAGCAAGGCATCTGACAAAATCTCACGTAATCCTCGTGGACAAGATGAAGATATGGGCTCACAGTGTCTGCTAGATCACTGGTTCACAACAAACATCTATCAAAAGGCCAGGATGATGGACTAAACCTCACTAATAATAAGATAACAATAAGATGAAATTTAATAGGAATAAATTTAAAGTCCAATACAAGTTTAAAGATTCAATTGTACAACTGTAGCTAAGGAACAGTTCATATAAAAATGATTTGGGATCTTAGTGGACAGCAAACTCAATATTATGACTATGCAACTTAAAAAAAATTTGTTTGTTCTGGACCTATGATTTCATTATCACAGAAAATTCCCAGCATGGAAACTCTTTCCACAAGTGCAGATCAGCAAGTTGAACTCAACTTAAAATCTTAAGAGAGTTGCCTGGGCATTAAGAAGTTAAACAGCGGCAGCTAGGTGGCACAGTGGATAGAGCACCAGTCCTGGAGTCAGGAAGACCTGAGTTCAAATCTAGCCTCAGACACTTGACACTTACTAGCTGTGCGACCCTGGGCAAGTCACTTCACCCCAACTGCCTCATGCCCCACCTCCAAAAAAAAAAAAAAGTTAAATGACTTACAAACGATCACAAAGCCAGTCAGTACATATTAGAGGCACGACTTGAAGCTAGGTCATTCCAACTAAAGCTGGCCCTCTAGCCACTATACCACACTGCCACTCACCCAGCTGCAGTTACACAGCAGCCAAAAATACTAACTTGATCTTAGGCTACCCTGAGAGAACAAGTATCCAGAATGAAGGAAGTAACAGTACTGCTTCACTCTCTCCTGGTCAGACCACATCTGCCTTTATTTCTTGTTGCTGTATTTGAGAAAGGATACTGACAAGTTGTGGAATGTCAAAAAAAGAGATACAAGGAAGGTGGGGAGGGAGTGTAAACTAATAAGGAACTCAGGATGTTTAGCCTAGATTAGGGAAGACTTGGAGGGGGCAAAGGGGAGAGGAGCAAGGCAGCCAGTATCAAGAACTTTAAGGGCAGTAATATGAAATTAGATTTATTCTGCTTGTGTCCAGAGGGCAGAGCTGGGAGCAATCAGTAGAGGTTGCAGAAGGGCATATTCAGGTTGAAATTCAGGAAACATTTCCTAACAAGTAGGAGCCATCCAAAAGTAGCCCTGCAGTAGGGCACAGTAGAGAGGTAGCCTGGATGCCGAGAAGACTGAGTTCAAGCCCCAACTGTGACACCTACTGGCTATGCAGCCCTAGCTAGGTAACTTAACCTTTGCTCTAGGCAACTTTTTTTTTTAAAGGCAACTGGGGTTAAGTGACTTGCCCAGGGTCACACAGCTAGTAAATGTCAAGTGTTTGGTCTGAGGCTGGATTTGAACTCAGGTCCTCCTGACTCCAAGGCCCATGCGCTATCCACTGTGCCACCTAGCTGCCCCCACGTAGGCAACTTTTTAAGTTGCAGAGAAGGTGGTTACTGCATTGGTAGATGAGAGCTTCCTCATGCAGGGATTCTCGCCACTTATAAAATCAGAAGTCTGGTTCCTTTCCCTAAGCATTAGCAGAATGGAATGTCTTGGGAAGCAGCAGATTTCCTTTAACCAGAAGATCTTCAAGCAGAGGTTAGATAACTATCCAAGAATACTGCAGGAGGGAGTCCTTTAATCCTTGGGCCACATCAACTCTCAAAGACCACTTACTGTTGGGGGGGGGGGCCTGGGAGGATTCTGCCTCAGTGGAAGGACTATTCAAGAGCCCCTGAAGTACTGCTGAAACATACTCATGAAATTCAGGAATATCTAATATTGAAAAAAGGAGTTAGTATCCTAACACTTGGAAAGAATGACAGTTTCATTTAAAATCATATTTAACAGGGGAAAGTTGTAAGTTAACATGAATTCATCTGCAGAAACATTTATGTACTCATAATTTCAAAAGTAAGCTGGCCTAAATAATTCCACGGCATACTCTCACTTATATTGATTTTAAGAAGAATGGCTGGTTAAAGGAAGTAGGTTTGTTTAACCTAGAAACAGGAAGACTTAATAGGAACATGACAGCTGTCTTCAAGTACTTGTAGAGTTGTCTTGTGGAAGAGAGATTAGACACATATGAAACATCTAAGTCACATATAAAGATGGAATCCCTTATTAGTTTTCAATTTTGAAAACACAACAAAAAAATCGACAAAGGAATCCAAAACTTTAGGACAGATCACATGAACAAGACTATCTGCATAACAGAATATAAAAAAATGAAAATGTTATAAAAGGTTATTATAACCCTCCCTCTTCCCCCACCCCCCATTTCACATTTAAATGTCTGCTCTCTTCATGGCTCAGTCTGCTTTTTTCCTACATTCTGAGAACATTGATTCACTCTCAAAGTTTAGATTATCATAGATTAGGGATGAAAGGGACCTCAGAAATCAGGTGTAATTCTTTCATTTTAAGGATAAGGAAACTGAGGACCAGGTTCTTGAACCTAAAACCCCTAAACTTCCTCCTGAACACTAGTCTAAAGCGCTAACTAGCCTAATTAACGTCCTCACCTGCATATAACCTAAAAATCAATTCGTCACACTGAAACTGGTTTCCCCCCAAATCAGCTCCTTGTCCCAACTTCCCTGTCCCTGTCATTCTTCCATTAACTCAGCTTATGAATACGGGAGTCATCTTTGATGCCTCTTTCCTCTCCACTTAGACCCTGTCAATCACCCAATTCTACTGACTTCCTCAGTAATGTATCAAATTCATCTTTTCCATTCTCACTGCTACCACCCCATTCTAGGCCCTCATTACCTTATGCTTGTACTACTGCAAAAAAGTCCACCTCCCTCCATCTCAGCAATGGAAGCAAGTGGGGAGCAGAGGTAGTCATTAAGTCAGAGACTGAACTAATTTTATCTTAAGCTATGACGGAAGAACAATAATGAACTGGTTGTGATAATCGAATGAAATGGAATTACATCCAGAAAGCCATATATTTCAAAGGATAAAGTTTCTTCGTTACACTTTGAATCACATGTACTATTTTGTATTTGCCATATAATGTGAACTAAATTCTATCCTGATAATTATATTCTTAGATCTGTTCTAACAGAATCATGGTGGTAGCTATTCTCTTTCTCTTTGTTAGCAATACCTATTTTCAACTTCCAGAGAAGCTATAACATTATGCTGTATACCACAAACAATGATAGCTGAACGTACTGTAGGAATAAATCAAAATTTAGGAGACCAGATGACATTCAAAACCCTAGGAAGGATTTTGAAAGATGGCTGCATAGCTCTATGTTAAAAAAGAATTCACTAGATGAGCCAAACTTAATTGATGTTCACTCAATTCCCTACTGTTAAATCTGGTTTTAAATATTTAACCAGCATTCTTTCCAAAAAACAAACAAACAAAAAAAAAAACCCTAAGAGTAGTGATAATGGCAGTCTTTTTCGTCATGTAACTTAATGTATTCCTCACATCTATTCTAGTCTTATATATACCAAATAACACTGTTTTTCATAGAAGGGCAAAATTCAAGATTTCCTGCTTCTTTGTCAGTGACATATTGGTCAAGATTAAAAAGCAATTACATTAGTATGAATCTTGCAAACTATTACCAAACTCAATTGCATTTCTTCTGGTCGTGTCCTAAGAAAAATAACCAGTATACTACTTTAAAAACAATGGTGCTTATGCTATATTTTGTTAATCTTAATATCTTAGAGGTGATATCATAAGGGCCACTGTACCAGGGATGTAATATTAAAAAGAATACATCAGTGTCAAAACCTTTTTCACTCTATATTGCCCACTCCTTCTGATAATACTGGCAGGAAGATACTAAAAACAAATATAAGTATAAAGGGATTTGGATCCTAGTCTTTCTATGTTACTACTTGACTTTGTTTTAAGTTTGATAATACAAAATGAGTTAACACCTAGTGAGCCAATTTGAAATCCATAAATCAAATTTAGTTTTTTCTCACCTGCATTTGAAGTCACAAGATCCAGCAGCCAGCAAAACATTGTTGGGGTGCCAGTCCAAACTAAGGACAGTAGAACGAATTGGCTTTTTTATGTGTTTGCTCACCCACCTGAAGTCAAAAAAAGTGACAGCTTACACACACATACCAAGAGATGTCAAACTACAGCTCTCAAATATCACATAAATCTACCAAGTAGATAACATCTAAGCATGAATCTCACTTTTGCGAGTGTGGTTAGTCATTGTGTTGATGAGAGTTCCTAAGTCGCCTGAAGGAATCTATCTTCAAAATACTGCTGTTATTGTGTAAATTGTTCTCCTGGTTTTGCTGATGTCACTTTGCACCAGCTCATACATGTCTTTAGAAATATTTTATTCAAGAAGATAGTCAGCAGGTGTTGGATATGATGGGCACCAAATATCATAAAAATTCATTTAAATTCTAACAGAAAATGACTAGAAGATTAGCTGCCACATGTAGAGTTAGAACAATGACTTGCTAGAGGAAAGAGCAAAACTGATACCTGATTTTAAAATAAAAAGAAAATGCGACATACAATTCAGACAACCCCAATCTGACCTAAACAAGTTATTGACATTAAAAAAAAGGAAATGGATAAAAGAACAGACACTTACGTGGATTATCATATTTACTAAAGAAGTTAACGTGTAAATCAACTGCCATGGTGAAGAGACCAAAAGATTCTAGAAAATACTTTAGTCAGTAGACATCTGATCCCTTACCAAATGGAGAGATGGTAGCCAAGGGAAATATAAACTAATCTGAAAAATCTTTATGGAAGAGGATAGTGAAAGACTGGAACAGTATTATATATATTTATTTGCATGCTGTCTCCCACTAAAATGAGCTCGTGAGGGCGGGGGCTATTTTTAACTTTCTTTGTGTCTCCAGGACTTAGCTCAATGCCTGGCACAGAGAAAGTGGTTCAGAGATGTTTGCAGGCCAGCTGCTGGCTAGAGGCAAAACAAGTTTACAGAAAGCTTGATGAGACCCAATTAAGACAGATCATGCTGAGGGCATTTAAGGATGAAAGTGGAAAGAAGACAATCAATAGAAAACAAATAGAAGATGTGTCAAGATTTATAACAAGCTATTTTTCATCAATGACACTGGACCCACAACATGTGGATGCTAACATCACAGTCCCTGATGCTGGGCTGTCTGCAAACATATTTGCCACAGTCCTGAGGGAAGTTCAGCCTTACATGAGGAAACACAAATGACACTAAAGAAAACAAAGTTGAACAGAGGGGGTGATCGAAATATACTCAGAAGAGATCTATACTGGAGGTGAAAATTTTGAGGGTGTTTGATGGATTCTCAAGAAATATGAAAGTGGGGAGGACACAAAACACTTGGTAAAGAGTCAGACTTTATTATTACTAAAAAATTTATCAGGCGATGATCAGTAACTACTGATCAATATGACTATAGTCTCTTCTCTAAAAAAAATCTTTATGAAAATAATCCACACATATATCAAGGGCATCCTTGAAGAAAGTATGAAGGGGAGGTGAAGGGAAAAAAGAATAAGCATTTATTAAGTATCTACAATGTGCGAGGCACTGTGCTAAGCACTTTACAAATATTATCTCATTTGATTCTCACAACCTTGGAAGGTAGGTGCTTTTAGTACCCCCTGTTTGCAGTTGAGGAAATTGAGGCAAATAGAAATCAAATTACTTGCCCAGGGTCACACAGGTAAGAAGAATCTGAGGCTGGATCTGAACTCAGATCTTTCTGACTCCAGGCCCACTCTACTTACTATTTGTTGGCTATAAATGACATTCAATTTAATAAGAGTAAAACACTGCCTTACAACTCTCCTCCAGTGTCTCCTACGTATATATTAAAATCATGTTTCCTTGAAAGATGTGACAATAGAGATAACTTCTGCTTAACAAAAATATTTTTTCTCTCCTTTCCACCTATCTCCTCACAAATTGGGGTGGGGTAGGGGGTGGTAAGAATACCTTTGCAACAAATATGCATAGTCAAGCAAAACTAATTCTCACATCACAAAGGTCCAGAAATATATATGTGTATGTGTGTGTATGTATCTGACTATTAATTATCAACAAGACATAAAACAGGAAACATGTTTGTCAAACATGCCATTATCATGTTCATAATTAAGGTTCATAATTAAGTCCAAATGAGAAGGATTCCCTATAGATGGCAATGGCCGACACGATGCTGTTTATATCAACCCACAAAACAATGCAAAACCTTCCGAATGAAATCCACGTTCACTGAAGAGCTCAGCTTCACTATCCACACTGGAAAAACCAAACAAATATACAATACCTGTTGTCTATGCTCTAGTGTACTCCTGGATGGACAGGCCATGGAATGCCATTACATATATGTTGGTAAAGCACTGCAAATGGACAATGCGCCCTGAATTGACTAGAATGAAGACTAAAGATTGGATTCCTTTGGTAAACTGGGAAATGCTTTTAATGACTCCAAATTTCTCCTTGAAATCAAAGCCTAGTTTGTTAACATCAGTAGTGTTCTGGTGATGCTATATGGTGGTCAGAGATTACCGACTCAGCAGAATTAAAATTACAGGTCATCCAAAGGACACTGGGGTGTGTGTGGAGGAGGGGCACCTTGAAGAAAATTCAACAGATTATCATGAAAAACTATGCAGGAGAGATGGCACAACGATTTATCAGAAAGATGTATAACTGTCATGCAGGAGAGTAAAGGATAATCAATGGATGGAATGTTGAGAGGTCAAGAAGAGAGTCCCAGACACTGGATAGCCCCTCTGTGAAGAATTTATAGGAAGATATGGAATGAATACTGAAGAGCAAAGACAAGAGTCACATATGAGGAGTGTGAGACTGACAGTTGTAATGACATCCAAGTATCAAGATTCACTAATTAGTTATCTTTCCTCATTTTCATCTTAGTTTATAAGGTACCTAAATCTTACAAATTCATTTTATAATCTTCTAATCAACTACAATTCTATTTTCAAAAGAAAAATTAAGATCTGCCCTGTAGCAGAAATGTGTTATCTCCCCCAATTAGAGTAAACTCCTTGAGAGCAGGAAATATTTCACTTTTCTGACTCTATCATGTAAACAGGCTTTATATTCTCCCAAACTACTGCATTTAAGTGTGCAGCACAATGCACATATTTTAAATTAAAGCAAAACATCGAAGAACAAGATACTTAACAATTCATAACATCATTTGATGTTTCTGGGTTGTTGTTTAAAAAGTGATGACGCATCATCATGTAAATTAGCAAGCTATTTTAAGTGAAAAAAAAAAAACCCAGTAGACTAGAAGTCAAAACCAAGATCTTTGTCTTCAGATTTACTAATACTACCTCTTCTGACCATAGTTTCTTCACTTGTTAAATGAAGGGGTGGACAAAAACAATCTCTAAATTCCTTTCAGCTTTGACATTTTATGGTCCCCTGAAATATTATTTTACAATTGAGGAAAAGCTTCTCAATGCACAGAAAGTTAAAAAACTGAGTACATTCAAATTATTTTCTTCACCCTGTTATCCAGTTAAAAAACCTTATTTATTCAAAACACACAAACTTGGAATTTGTGAAAATTCAGACCAGAGTTGTGAAGTTTCTCTCTGAAGGTATGCAAAAGAAAAGGTTTACTATGCATACTCACAGTGAAAATAAGATTATATGAGGGCTCTATCTCTAAGTTACCTAAATAAAATATTTTAAGACCTTTAAAAGTTCTCAATTTACACAGAAACAATTGATGGCTAATTACAAGTAATTCTTATCTATTCACTAAAGCAAATCTCCTCAGATGCAATATTTTGTTCATTGTGCTTGAAAGAAAGAAAACGAAAAATTTTTAAAGGGTATATATTTTATAACTCAGACTGATTTCTTTCCAATAAGTGCAAACTTCGAAAGTTTTATTGTATTATAAAAAAGCAAGAAGATAATTCCCTTCCTTTGCTGTGCCTAAACACAACAGAAATGGCAAGGCTGTAAAAAATACACTTTTGCTAATTTTGGCTGAAACACAAACACTGCAGGTTACCACAAACCATTTCCAAGTTGGAGGGTATTTACCACTATATCTGAATGTGTGTCAGATGGAACAGAATTGTTTTCTTATCACAGCAAACAGGAGGGAATGGTTAAAAGAAGTTCTTTAGACATATAATAAATTTCTCTATTTTGACTGGCTCGGTTTCAAAGGTTTTATAAAGTACAACATTCACAATTATGCTTCCAAGATTCTAGTCAATTTTCACTGAGATGGTTTACATACTAACGTGACAAATAAAATATTATATTAACAAAGAATGGGTTAGGAAAACAATTCAGAATCAATCCTACAAGTCTAAGAGGATAGGTAAGGGGGAAAGGGAAAATATTTTAAGATTTCTGTGGGCCTCTGAGTATAATTAAATCTGTAATTTATATAATAAAATAAGAAAAAAGCATCAGAGTTATAAAATGTAACTTGAAAAGAATGAGAGAGAACAGAGGTCTAATTTTAGGGAATGGAAACAAGCTTGTAGACCAAAATACAAAAATGGATGGTTCTGCTGAGAGAGCTATGAGTCGCTTGATCATCCACATATACTCACAAAGAAGAATGTCTTAACAGAGTTTATAACAAATTTCAAGGGGAAAATATTCTCCAGATTAACACTCAGTTTTTTCCATAAACCAATTCTAGACAGTGTTCCATGTGAGCCTCAGGATATCATAAAGAATACAAAAATAGGTCAGAATGTACAACTTTACAAATTTGTTCGCATTTACTATTTCTAAAACACTACTCACCAGTCATTTTCAGACTCAAAGTAGCACACGGAAATCAGTCGAGCTCCGCTACCTACAGCAAATTTATTCTCCAAGGGAGACCATTTCACAAAGGTGGCTGCACGATTAATCCTCAGGATCACCAGGGTTGGTTTCCAGATGCCATCTTTCTGACTCCAGACATAGGCATTACGGTCTGCACCACAAGTTACAATTCGATCGCTCTTGGGAGCCCAGTCAATACCTGCAATTGAAACTCCATATCAATGTCTTAAAAAATTTGACTGTGTCAAACTAAGCATAAAGTGCCTGGTATCATGTCTTAGACATAGTGGGCACTCAAAAAAAAGTTTGTTGAATTAAGTATCTCTACCTATATGGTTTTTTTTCCCCTAACAGAAAAAACACAAAAAACTTATAAGAGACTACTTATATCAATAAATGTGAATAGCATGAATTTTCCCATTTTAAAAAACTGCATAATGGCTCCAGGAAAAAAAGTCATCAATATACTGTCTATAAGAACCATGTCATGTCAAGGACATTTTTATGTAGGAACTTCCTTTGTCAAACAGACTGCAACCCAGTCTAAAACTTAATAGTCTTAAAGAGTTTCCAGAAGCTCAGAAAGGTTAAGTGACCTGTCCAGCACTCCACAGGTGGTAAATGTAAGAAGTAGGATTTGAGCTCAGGTCTTCCTGAGTCCAAATCCAGCACTCTACCCATTAGACTATGTTGCCTCTCAGAAGTCACATCTAAGCTTAAAAAGATAGTTAGATTAAAACTAAAAGGTCTGTCTAAAATGTACCATGAAATCCAAGTTCAGTGAAAAGAGCACTCGCTGGCTTTGGAATCCAAACACCTGGGTTCAAATCCCATCTTTAATATTTACTAAAATGTGATCTTGGGCTATTATCCTCTTCAGACCTCAGTTTCTTTATCTACAAAATGAGGGAGTTGGACTTCACAGTCTCTAAGCTCTAAATCCATGATCTGATGATGAAAACTAAGTGGGAAAAGCAGGAAATACATACTTCTTTTAAGTTATGTGTTATGTTTCAGATGAAAGAATAAAATACAGTCTTAGAGGCCCATAATCTCTTATCCAGTTATCATTTTAAGTTTTTACAACTTAATCACACCTTCCATAAGAGGATGACTGTTATGGGACAGATTTTCCAATTAAGAAAACTGTAAACAAACTCTCACTCCAGCCACAGATAGCCTGGATGAGGAGTTTAAAAAAATATCCTACTCTTGATTCTCCAACTACCTAGCTTTGTGACTTTGGACAAGTCAATTAACCTCTTCTAAGTCCCCCTTCAAAGACCGTGCATTCTATTTATCATCTTAGAGGTGAGAGGGTTAGCAACAGTGGTGCTAGTGAACAGGATTGATCAACTCTGAATGTTCTTTTGTATTTTTTTTTTACTGGTTATAAGCATCCCTGTTTCCTCATCCTTTAAAAAGAAAGGGGGAGGAAAGCCTGCCTATTTCAGAGAGTTGTGATGAGACTCAATATTAATAGATTGGAAAGTTTTGTAAACTCTTAAGTTATTCTCATTATACATCACATTATCCACCAGTGCCTAGCATAGTAACTGGTATATTATAAGTATTTAATAAATATCTGAGTAAGCCTAACAGAGAACTGGAAGAAATGGAAGAACTGATCCTCCTCCTCTCAAATATCCAATTACTACAACCACAACTCAACAATTTTTATTAAAAAGCCTAAATGTGAAAAAAAAAATTAAAAAAAAAAAGTCTAGATATGCATAGTACAAGGACTTCCTGCTAGTACCCCGCCATGCCCCCTACTCCAACAGATTCCTGCTCTCTAGGAACTTATATTTTAAGAAAAATGCTACAAATGCTTTTCTCCCTAGAAATATCTCTCCCTGGCTTTTAATTATTCTAAGACTAACCATCTAGCCCTACCTCTACTGTGATAGCCAACCTTGACAGGCAACTTTGCAACTGTCAAACTACATAGTCATGTTCAAAACTGTACAACAGCATTACCTGTCTAAATATTTGCTTCGAAGAGATGAAAAAAGGAAATACTCAGCAGCAGGCAAGTTGTCATTTTTTCCTAATACAGCCTTGCACTTTTTCCCTGTTTTTTCATTACTTTTAGGTCAGTAAGTTTTGTGTGTGTTTTTTTTTAAAGATGAAACATTAATGCAAAAATTTAACATTAGAAGAAAAATCGTGACATCTCTTTTGATAAGTCTGCTGTGGCAGCTTCTTTTCTCTATGTTAATGGACATTCTTTTAGTTTAGAAAGAGCCACAACAGAAGTATTTCATCTGTTTAGTCAGTATCTGAGAAAATGACTGATCCTTGGTCTCTTGCCATAGTTATATTTAGAGTCTTCCAATAACATTTTCTTCAGAACTGAAAAAAATGCTGCCTGAGACTTTTGACAGAAAACCGGCCAAAGCACAAAGGACCTCAAAATAGACTAAGTAGAAAGGGAGCAGGAGGGAAGGATATGTCTGGAGGGTTCACATTTTTTGGCTATTTCTTTTGTCTTTCATCTTTGGCCTATTTTTGCTTAAAAAGACATTTCTAATGTTAAAAATCCACTATAAAATGTATTTAGTGTTCCTTTTTCCACTTTCTATAAGAAGCTTTTCCAGATCCCCTTCAATCCTATGATTTTCCTTTGTTGATTATCTCCAGTTTATCCTGTACATACCTTTGTTTGTACATAGCTGTTTTGCATGCTGTCTCCCCCATTAGACTACGAGCACTCTGACATCAGGGAATGGTTTTATTTTTTGTTTTGCCTTTTCTTTGTATCACTAGCACTTACCACAGTGCCTGGCACACAGTAGGTGCTTAATAAATGCTTATTTACTTGATTGACTTCTCAGGTCACCAGTGAAGCTAGCCAGGAAAGTTAGCCATGAGTCCAATGACTAAAGCACTGAAAATGAAATAGGCCAAACCTACCTAAGAGAAGTCAGGTAGAAGGAAAGCAAAAGTAGTAAAAAATCAAAATGATGACCTTTGGTTATATAGCCAGTGCTATAATTATTTAGTCTCTTAACGTTTTCTACCACTGGATGCATTACTGTCATGACCCTGATAAGCAAAGGAGAAGTCGATAACGCTGTTTTCAGGATGGCAAATGTTCATGCTCAGAAAAGAGTTTTAGAAACTACACAAAGGGTTGTTAAAGAAAGTTTTTTCTTTGATTGCTAGAGAAAGGTGTCTTTCTTATTTTTAATCTGGAAGGCCGTGTTATTTAAGAATCAATTATAAAGCAATGGAAGCTTACCAATGGAGTCAGGGAATAAAAGGTAAAATTTCAAATGATCAGAACAAAGGCAATCAGCAGCAGTCTTTACTGTTCATTTGAATTAAAATGTTGTGAGGATGGGGATGGACTGAGAGGACACAAGACTCTGTAGTAAACACCATGCCCTCCATAGAGTAAATTCTATATGGTTAAGGCTAAATCACAACAAACAAAAGTAGATAAACCCTGAAGCAGGGCAAAAAAGGATCCACCCATACAAGGTTCAAAAATATTTTGAAGAGTTCTTTCAAATGGATATCCAAAATTAAGCCCAGTGCAAAATAACCACACACACACATACATATTAGAAAAAGATTTGAATTCTACTCTTCTGACTGGTTTTAGTAAAATTTGAAACTATAGTCAACAATGCATAGTAAAGATCTATATGTGGGTTCATGCCTATAATCCTAGCTACCAGGCAGGCTGAGGCTGGAACATCTCCTGAGCTCGCGAATTCTTCACTGAAGTGGGTTACACAGACCAGGTATTTGTATTAAGTTAAGCACTAAAGAGGTGCGTGCCTGTGAGTAAGGGGCTACCAGACTTCCTAAGGGGTAAACAAACACAAGTCAGAAATGGAATGGGTAAAAACTCCTTCAACAATCAGCAGTAGGAATGGGTCTAGGAGTAGTAGTTCCTGTACTTCCAGCTAGAGACTCAGTCTTAAAAAAAATAAACAAAACCACCTTCTCATTTGACAGCTTCTGTTAATATCTGAAGAGAACAATGAAACAACACATGTGCCATCAGGATTTTACCTTCTACTATCCGCTTTAAAATGTCTCCAGAATAGCATCTAAAAGCAGGGACCACTCATATTTGCTATAGTAAAAACACCTAGAAAATTATAATGCCTTCACATGATTAAAAAAAAATCCTAAAAACAAAGGGCTATTTGCTCCCTATATGACCATGGACAAGTCACCTTACTCATTTAAGTTTAGGTCTCTCATCTGTAAATTTTTAGGGAGTAGCCATGATGCACTGAAGAGAGTCTTAATTTTAGAGCTCTGAGGCCAGAGTTTAAATCTTCCCTCTGCCACTATTATCTGTATGACCTTGCAAAAATCATTTGGGCCTTAGCTTCCTTAACTGTAAAATGAGAAGATTCGATTACATAACTTTGGAGCCCACATTTTAGCTTTGAAACTGTGATCTATGGTCTTAGGTCTTTCTCTTTTAGCTTTAAATCCATGATCTTAAGGCTTATCACATAGACCAATCATGACAATTAAACTATGCTTACTTTCACAAACTTGTGCTCACAACTTACCCAAGTCATTAAGCACCACTCTAACAAGGCAGCAGGGCAGGGACAGGAGCACACCTCCACAGGGTCTTCTATTCCTGATGCCTAACAAACAACTAAAGATCTACTCTAGAAGGGGATGTTTAATTCTTTCAATTCCTATGTTCCCTTAGGCCCAAATCCATAGTTATAAATCCTAACATAACTTTAATTTTTAAGAGGAAATAAAGAGGAGCCTTTTATAAAACACTATGTTCCTCCAACACTTATGAATGGGGTTTTGGCCACATTTTCATGTACAGGTTTTTCCTCTTTGAGTTGTTTCATGTGTGTCTTGTCTAACTAATCACGAAGTTCTTAAAGATAAAATCTTCTACTTCTTTAATATTCCCCATGGCACCAACACTGCTAGGCATCTAAGAGGGGTTCAATAATGCCTGACTAATTAAAATCAGTAGCACAATATTTCCTCATTTATCAAGACAACCTGTTAAGTGGTACAGAAGTTTAAACATTAAACTTGGTAATATTCACATTTACATTCTGGCCTTTTCTTCAAACAAAGGAAATGTGGTACTAAGCTCACTATAGGATTCTATTACCTGTAATATGTCCATTGTGTTCCTTCAGTTCATGGGCTTTCACCCATTGATTCCCATTCTTCTTGTAAATGTGGACTTCATGATTATTAGGGCTAAGGGCAATCTCTGGTAGAAAGAATTTAATATATTGTTAACACACATAGAATAACAGTATTTTGGTTAACAATTGATCAAATAAGATGATGTATGTAATTACTTTACAAACCTTAAATTGCTATATAAATGAGCTATTTTTTAAAAAGTGGAGGTGAAATTTATTTTTTCTTATCAAAGATGAAATATGAGAAATTCTGTTTATAAGGTCTTTTTAAAAAAATTTTTTAAGGAAGTGGACTGAAGAAAAGAATACAAATTTCTTTCTTTTTCTCTCTCTCTTTTTTTTTTTTGGTAAGGCAATTGGGGTTAAGTGACTTGCCCAGAGTCACACAGCTAATGAGTGTTATGTGTCTGAGGCCACATTTGAACTCAGGTCCTCCTGAATCCAGGGCCAGTACTCTATCCACTTCACCATCTAGCTGCCCCTACAAATTTCAATTAACATAATTTGGTTCTACTAAGTAAGATATGGCAAAACCCATATGGATCTTAAACTTAAGTTTTAATAACAAGATGGAAAACCCCTGAACTAGAACAAAATCTATTAAAAATACATATAAAGTACTATTATATACACATTAAAATACTATTAATTTATATTGGTTTTCTTTTTAAAGTTAAAGTTGTTGGATTGAACTTTCATTTGGCTAAAGGTACTTCTCAATATGATTCTTAATATTAGTTTTAGGATTTCAATATACAGTTTAAGACTTCTGTATGTTTAAGCCATTGTGATAATTATAACTACTCCTTAATATATATATATATATATATGTATGTGTGTGTGTGTTTCTATATATATATATACACACACATATATATATAAAATCTTGGGTAACATAAAGGTCCTTTTTGCACAATTAAGATATCATTAAGACCTACACCCAAAGACTTAGGTCAACCATCTAAGGATTCTCTATACCCAGATACTTGCTTTTTTCTACATATAACTGTCATAAATTTTATAAAGCTGAAGTTTTCAAATGGCAAAAATTAAATTCAACAACTTTTACTAAGTCATTTGAAATAAGGGGAATGAGACTCTGTATCTTTATCCTCTAAGTAGAGAACTCAAAATATTTAAATACTTCTGCAAAATGGATGTAATTATTTTTAGATGAGAAAATAAGAATAAAAGAAGAGACAGCATTAAGTCTCTGTGAAACAATCAGAAAATAAAGGAGGTCCTAAATATCAAATCCTAGCATGCACTCTAAAGGGTCTACATTGAAATAACTGAAATAAGTGCTCACTTCTAGCTAGCTCTTGGGCTAAAAGGAAGGGAAGAACAAGGGTTTAATCAGGAGAAATAAAGATAACCCAGATTGTGATCAATTGTGTGTAAAATAAGACGCAATATGGTACTGAGAGAGGGCCTAAAAAATAAACTAAATGTCTTAACAGCCTCCAGATTGCTGTTTGGAAGCTCTGGGCTCAGAGGAACAGCTAATACTTCAGGCAATAAAAGACCCTCCATATACATCTGAAATCAAAAGAGCAGAGGGGCAGAGCTTAAAGAGCAATAGATTTAGGGAAAAGACACCTAGCTTTCAGTCCTTACTTAGGTCACAGAATCTGAAGAGCTGGAAAGGACCTCAGAGATCATCTAAGCCAACTCCTTCATTTTATAAATAAGGAAACTGAGGTGCAGAGTGACTTGCCCAAAGTTACACATTAAGTTTCTGAAAATTTACAAAAAAGGATTGGATTATATGATCTCTAAGGTACCTCTTGTTCTAAAGTTCTATAACTCTTTTGTGTCCTGTAGTAGTAACCTGTCACAGAGCCCCATCAATTTCTAATAAATTCTACATTGTAGATGGAGAACGTACCAAAGCAAAGAAAAAAGAATACCATACTTACGAGTACGGTCTCTGTTCCAAGCATGGCAGGTGATTGGCTCTAGTAAAAATTGATGTAAGGACATTATTCTTAGTGTTTTCAAAAAGGAAAAAGCTGGAATAAATAATAAGAGAAAGCACTTTAAAAATTACAAAGTAGTGCTCTACCATGGCCAGATCCTATTTGTTAAATTCACTTCAGTTCAAAAATTAATGTCTCTATAGTTCAAAAACAGCGCTCCCTATTCATTTCAGGATGACTATTAATGTTCTGCTACATTGTGTTACACAGCTTATTCTAGAACTGGGTAACATTTATAGAAAGAAATGAGTCATTTTTATTAAGGAATTACAAATCAATAAAAACACCTCACAAATTAATATATAAATAAGCAATAATCAAACTGCCAGATGGCTTAAAATGCTTGGGAATGATGCAAGAGTAACAAAAATCACGGAAGCCTAAGATGCTCAAATGCATTCTAAATGAATATATGTGATAATTACGTACCACTTAAAAAAATCTATTTATGCTTACTTTGTAAAATATTATGTAGTATATTAAGACACGATCTTTGGGCAATTAAACTACAAAATGACATACCCAGATAATAAGACAGAAGTTAATGGATAAGTAAATAACAAGTAGATTGAACTGTCCCTTGTATAAAGACAATGACTAATAGACATACACACAGGCTTCAATCGCATTATAGGCATGATGGAAATAATAGTATTGTAATATTTTCAGGCATGGTCAATGTGTTGTATTGCTTGACTAAACTTTTCTTTAACAAGATAGGGTTCTAGTGGAGTAGAGGTAGAGAAGCAATGGAAATGATGGGGGAAAAAAGAAGCATGAATAAAATCTTTTAAAAAGTAGTTTACTGGAATTTTGAGCTAGATGACTTGGGTTCAAATCCTATTTCTGCCACTTGCTAAAACCAGTTAAGGTGGGCAAGTCATTTTCCTTTTAAGAGCCTTGGGTTCGAATAATACTACTTGTACTACCTATTTCAACAAATTAAGAAAGAATGTAATAGAATATAAACTCCCTGTGGGCAAGGACTGTTTTTGTTTTCCTACTCTTTGTAACAGAGTTCCTGGAACAATATGTATATAATATGTATCTTAATAAATGCTTGTTGAACTGAAGATTCAGTGAAAGAATGTTTAAAGTGCTTTGTAAACCTTAAAAGTTATATCAAAATGGATTCAGTTAAATATTTATATATTTCCTCTGTATATCTCAAGAGCCTGAAAAGGAAATAAAGATTATTATCAACTTCATATGTATAATGGGTATCATATCTTTTGCCTTCTCAATGGGGAGATGGAGAGAATTTGAAATTTAAAATAATTTTTAAAAAAACTTTCAAAAAAAGCTTACTATCTCAGCTGCAATAATCTGGATCCCTGCAAAGCCTAATCAAGCAAATCGACACTAAAATCTAAAGAATCAAATTAATTTAATTTACACATTTAAAAAAAAACTTGCCTTATTTTCATCATTCTGCACTGATGAGAAAGTGAACTTCTGAAAGTTTCTCTGACATTCTCAGGAATTGCCAGAGGTGGGTTTCCCTTTGTATGTCTACTGATGACATTATCTTTACGGAAGCCATTTATGAGTTCTGTATGTGAAAATTCTGCCACTGATAAGTTGGGTGGCATGCTGGACCAGGAGTCAAGAATATGAGTTTTGATCCTGTCTTAAAGGCTTATCACCAGATGTATGAACTTGGACAAGTCACTTAACTGCTCCGCGCTTGATGACCTCTAAAGTCCCTTCCAGATCTAAATCTATGATCCTATGAGCCTACTCAGGTTTCTGGGTGACATCTTTTAGGGCTCCTAATCTGTTCTTAAGACCTCCTATTCTAGAATACCACTACCTGAAGGTAAGATTAAAATTCATAAACAGTTATCTCATTTATAAAATGGATGCTTGGCTAGACAATCGCTAATGTTCTGTAAAATTCTAACACACTTGTCAGTTTAGCATACTGAATTTGGAGTCCAGGATTTGAATCTCAGCTGTGCTATTTACTAGTGGACCTCTGGGAACTCCTTTAGAGACTCAGTTTCATTATCTGTAAAATGCGGAGATTGGATGTTTAAAATCTAAATGCTTCTCAGACTAAATGCTCTAAGACTCAACTAGTATATAAGGTAGGAGATCTTTGTGTTAAAAACCAATCTCAAGCCAAGTGTTCTATTCCTAGAACATTCTGTCAGTACCTTATTTTCCTCATTACTCCCTACACACTGGATTATACTTTTCTAGGCACTGGGGTATTCCTACACCACTCCACCCCAACTCCTAGCAGAAGTCAGGAGCTATTTGACTTTTTTTCTTTAGTTTCCGCAGCACCTAGCATTGTTTCTTGTACCTCAAATTATGGTCACCCTTGCCTGAAATTTAAAAACTTATTTTTCTCAATTATAAGCAGGTACTTGTAAATGTTTGGTGAATTGAATTGAAAATATAATCCATAGCAAATGATATCATTTCAGATGGTCACACTCAATATAATCCTAAAATCTGATATACCCAAGTAGGGTAATGTTAAACTAGGGTGGAGACTTAAAAGCAAAATTCTGATACAAAGAGGAAATGAATGGAAGGCCCAGGAGAAAATAAAGGTAAAGTGAAAGTTATTAGGCTTGGCTGGACCTGAGATTTCATTGGTATAGTGGAACTCCGAGATGATAAAATTCACTAAACCAATGTAGGGCAGCACCATCTCTGCAACTTACAGACTTAGGCAATTACCTAGAATAGTAAAAGGTTAAGTGACTCGTACAGGATCACACAGTCAGGATGTGTCAGACACATGGTGGCTCTCTCTATCCACCGTTTAACCAAGCTGCCTTTAATAGTAAGATTAACTGTCAAAGCTGAAATCAAACTTTGTTTAAGGTGAGTAATACTTCTCATACTTGTAAATATGTTCACACGGCAATAAGGAATACTCACATTCAGCCAATAAAATAAAATAAATATCAAGCGTCTAAAAATAAGCTATGAAATAAATGTCAAAATTCTACATTTTGCTCTGAGAATGAAGATAGTTAGGAAATTTACATTTTGTTTTACATGCCTTACTAGGCAAACTGCAATAATATAAGAAGAAAAATGTATAATCAATAGTAAAAGGACTGATGTTTTAAAAATTCATTGCACTGATTCATATGTTTCAAAAAACATTTCCACATATTCATGGCACAGTCCTATCTTCCCTTCCTTTAACATCAGAGCTACTTAATTTGCTCAAATTTAATCAAATAGCATATATGCTATGTCATTATGTTCCTTAATTAAAAGGGATTTAGTTTACCATTGTTCCTTAGTGGAGAGCAAAAATTTAAGTTTTATGTGTTAACTGAAATTCAATTCAACAAACATTTATTGAATGCCTATTAGGCACAAGGAATGTTCTAGGAGCCTGGGATACAAAGAAAAAACCCAAAATATTCCCTGCACCCAAGGAGCTTATGTTCTATGGGAGTTAATAATAGCTGACATATAAAGATTATAAACAAGACTGAAAATTAATATTTTAAAATGCATGCCAGGGGGCACAGCCAAGATGGTAGAGTAAAAGCAGGAACTCACTTGAGTTCTTCCCCAAACCCCTCCAAATATCTACAAAAAATGACTCTAAACAAATTCTAAAGCAGCAGAACCCACAAAAAGACAGAGTGAAACAAATTTCCTGCCCAAGACATTGGGATGGTTGATGGGAAAGGTTTGTTGCGCTGGACTTATTAGATTGGAGTCTAGCACAGGCCATGTCGGCACAGACCAGTCTCCAGCGGGCCCCGAGCAGGCCTCAAGGGACTGAATCACTGGCAGCTGTGGCAGTTTCCAGACTTCTCAACCCACAAATGCCAAAGACAATTTAAAAGGTTAGTAGGAAAGGTCTGTCAGACTTGGGTGAAAGAGGAGCACAGGCCAGCCCCAGCACAGCCCTGGGGCAGCAGCAGTTACAATGGCTGCTTCTGGACCTCTCAGCCCACAGACAGTAAGGGGATCGAACAACTGATCACAGGGAGATTACAGGGGTCTCTTTGCTGACACTGAGGCAGCATTCTGTGCTTTGCCCATATTTGGATTTGAGTTGCAGTCTTGGGTGGCAGTCCTGGGGTAAAGAGGAGAACTGGCATAGCAGAGCTTGTGGCAGCAGTGGAGAAGGAACCCTCCTTACAGTTCTAGGGCAGAAAAAGAGTGCTTGTGGTCACGCACAGGACAGGAGAGGAGTAAACACCTCTCCTTAGATCCTGCCACCTTGGAAGAACTGAAAACTTTCAGGTCCCTAGAAGTATCTCTGAAAACAGCTGCACAAAACCCCCGAAGCTTGGGACGGTATGCCCTCCACACACTCCACACTGGTAGCAGAGCCCTACCTTAACAAAGAGTTAAAAAGTCAAGTAATTGGCTGGGGAAATGAGTAAACAGCAGAAAAAAACTCAAGACTACAGAATCTTACTTTGGTGACAAGGAAGATCAAAACATAATAACCAGAAGAAGACAACAAAGTCAAAGTTCCTACATCCAAAGCCTCTGAGAAAAATATGAATTGGTCTCAGGCCATGGAAGGGCTCAAAAAGGATTTTGAAAAGCAAGTAAGAGAAGTAGAGGAAAAATTGGGAAGAGAAATGAGAGTGATGCAAGAAAATCATGAAAAACGAGTCAACAGCCTGCTAAAGGTGACCCAAAAAAGTACTGAAGAAAATAACATCTTAAAAACAGAGTAGACCAAATGGCAAAAGAAGTCCAAAAAGCCAATGAGGAGAAGAATGCCTTAAAAAGCAGAATTGGCCAAATGGAAAAAGAGGTCCAAAAGCTCACTGAAGAAAATAATTCCTTAAAAATTAGAATGGAGCAAATGGAAGCTAATGACTCTATGAGAAAACAAGAAATTATAAAACAAAACCAAAAGAAGGAAAAAAATGGAAGACAATGTGAAATATCTCACTGGAAAAACAACTGACCTAGAAAATAGATCCAAGAGAGATAATTTAAAAATTACTAGATTACCTAAAGGCCATGATCAAAAAAAAGAGCCTAGACATCACCTCTCAAGAAATTATGAAGGAAAACTGCCCTGATATTTTAGAACCAGAGAGTAAAATAGAAAGTGAAGGAATCCACTGCTGACCTCCTAAAAGACAGCCCAAAAGGAAAACTCCCAGGAATTCCAGAATTCCCAGGTCAAAGAGAAAATATTGCAAACAGCCAGAAAGAAACAATTCAAGTACTGTGGAAACACAATCAGGATAACACAAGATTTAGCAGCTACTATATTAAGGGAAGGGAGCTTGGAATATGATATTCGGAAGGACAAAGGATACTAGCGATAAAACCAAGAATCACCTACCTAGCAAAACTGAGTGTAATCAATAAGGGGGGAAAACTGATATTCAATGGTGTGGAGAAACTGAGTACATTATTGAGAAGCCAGAGCTAAATAGAAAAATTGATTTTCAAATACAAGACTCAAGAGAAGCATGAAAAGGTAAACAGGAAAGAGAAATCATAAGGGACTTATTAAAGTAGAACTGTTTACATTCCTACATGGAAAGATGATATTTGTAACTCATGAGACCTTTCTCATTATTAGGGTAGTTGGAGGGAATATGTATAGACAGAGGGCACAGGGTGAGTTGACTATAAAGGAATGATATCTAAAAAATAAAATTAAGGGGTGAGAGAAGGATGTACCGGGAGAAGGAGAAAGGGAGAGGTAGAATGGAGTAAATTATCTCACATAAAAGAGGCAAGAAAAAGCTTTTACAGTAGAGGGGAAGAGGGGGGAGGTGAGAGGGAATAAGTAAGCCTCACTCATCAGATTTGATTAAGGAGGAAATAACATACATACTCATTTGGGTATGGAAATCTATTTTACCCTACAGGAAAGAAGGGGGGACTAGCATGGGGGGGGCGTGATAGAAGGTAGGGCAGATTGGGGGAAAGAGTAATTCATGGGGTGGGGGAAGGGGAGAGATGTGGAGAAAATTTGGAACTCAAAATCTTGTGGAAGTGAATGCTGAAAACTAAAAATAAATAAATTTAAAAAATAAAACACATGCCAATAATAAAAAGTATATATTTCATGTAAGGTCATAAACAATAGTTGCAAAGAAAAAAACTTATTGATTTCTAATTCAGCCACATTACCCAAGTTTCAAATCTGGACACACTTTCATGGCTAGTACTTCATTTTAAGATTGCAGACCAAGAAAATTACCACATTTGACTATCTCTGTAGCTGCAGTATGTTACACTGGAAAGAGCACAGGACCCTTAAGTCAGAAACCTGGGTTCAAACTTGAGCCTTTGAGTGTGTAACAACTTCCTTGGGTCCCAGGTACCCCTATTTTAGGAGGGGAATAATATTTATACTAGCTACCACCCAAGATAACTGTGCTGGAAAGCACCATTTACAGCTATTATTTTTATTATTAGTTCACATTCATCACATAGATCATAGATTTAGAGCTGTAAGGGACTTCAAAGGCCACTGAGTCCAAACTGCTTATTTTACAGATGAAGAAAATGAGGCTCAGAGGAGCTAGAGTCACACAACTAATAAATATCAGAATGGGGACTCAAACCCAGGACTTCTGATTCCAAACCCAGCGTATGGAATATTCCTATTCCCAAATAGGCTATCTCTGTGGGAGTACCCAACAAACTGCCTTTGTCAAGCCCTTAATTCCCAAGGCAATAGCTATAATTTCAGAATTATGGTCACCCTTGCCTGATTTTAAAACTTATTTTTCTCCATATTTCTCTAAGAAAATGATAGGAGAGAAGAACACCAGTAAAAATAAAGGAGACCTTACTCAACTCACCAACTATTTAATCAATAACTGCTCTACACTAAGCATCATAAAAAATTTCAACAAAAAATTCAACCCATATTCATTAAGCACCTGCTATATGGCAATGTGAAACAGTCCAAAGAATGCTGGACTTGAAGTTAGGGGACCTCTAGCTTTAATGCCACCTAACTTGCCTAAGCTTCAGGCAACTTTCTAAATAACCCACTAAATTACATATAGATGGGTTGCAATGTTTCCACACCAACTCCTTGCCCTTGATGTGTGAGATGCAAAGAGGAAGAAATAGTCCACATCCCAATACAGAACCAAAGAACTATAAGGTATGGTCACTGCACTCAAGAAGAAACCTTCAAGGCATCAAATACTTTTTAAATTTATCAATAAACTTTACCTCTCTGGGTCTGTTTCTTCATCTGCAAAGCAAGCGGTTTGGACTAGGTAACTTCTGAGGAGCATTCTTACTATAAATCTATGATCCTAGATCCCACAATATGCTTCTTTAGTTGGTGAAAGAATATAAATAGACTGAAAATTCTTTCTCATATATACAATTTGCTTTAAGAACAGTGCCATTCAGATATGGAAATATAAAACAATATTTGTAAAATACCATGCCTAGAATGGACTCCCTCCTCAACTCTATACTTCAAAATCTCTTGTTTTATCCACATCCAAAGAAAGAACTATGGAGTTTGAATGCAGATCAAGCATACTAGTTGCTATTTTTTTTTCTTCTGTTGAGTTTTGTTTCCTCTTTCTGGTGGTTCCTCCTATTGCTTCTAATTCTTACTTACAACATCACTAATGTAAAAATATGTTTAATAGGAACGTATATATAAAGCCTATATCAGATTGTGTGCCGTCTTGGGGAGGGTAGTGGGGAGGAAGGGGTAGAAAAATTTTAAACTCAAAAGCATATAGAAGTGATTGTTGACAAATCAAAAAAAAATTAATTAAAAAAAACAAAATCTCTGTTTTACTTCAAGACTCAAATCAGGTACCAATTCCTCTATGAAGTCTTCCCTGATCCCTCATTTCCCTTGAATTTACTTATTTGCGTACCTTTTGTATCACAACAGTAAAATATAAGGTCCCAGAGGAAAACTCTTTCTTTGTATCCCCAGTCCCTCACACAGAGAAGATACTTAATGTCTTTTCACTATATTTACTATATACTCATATTTACTATATACTCATACAATAGATCTAAAAAAGATATTTTGAAACATATATTTACACCAACAGCTCTATATATCACCTCCCAATAGAATGCCCAGGATAGCATCTTTTCACCTCATTTGATTTCCTATCTGAAAACGTAATCCTCAATCTACAAGATCTACAATTCTGGAATAACCCAGTTAGGGATCTCAGCTCTCCAGTCGGCTTTCAGCTTTTAACTGATTCATCCTTAGTCTAAATGCTCTCTCTGACCAATCTAGGTACAGGTACTTCAATACCATTGGCCCACCACAGCTATAGAGACCAAACGAAACTCCTATTCAAAGTCTTAACAGATATACCATTTTTAAAGAAAAAAAATTTCAGATATACCATTTTTAAACTCCTTCTTCTATCACCCCTCAGGTAAAATAACCTGCCGACTAGGCGCAGTCAATCCCCGATTAGAACAGGTACAGTCATGGTCACGGACACCCTTTCTCTCAATTTTGACTGGGTCAATTAAAATGCCCAAAGATGTAGGTGGTTGCCCTGAGAATGAGGGTGGTTAAAAGGGGATGTGAAGTGAATCCTGTCTGAGATAACTCTCCTCTGACTTCTTCTCACACCAGGAGGAAGCGAGGACACGCCTGAAACCCGGGGACGGGAGAGGCAGGTGAAGGAGACAGTCAACCTACGCCCAGTGCCTGCCACAGCAGAGGTGGTGGTGGGGGGTGTTCAGGTGTTCCGTCTCGGGCTTGGAGACAGGGACCAACCTGATCCAGGGGGCTAAAGAACAAAGAGGATGGCGGGAGAGGACGGGGCGGGGGGAACGAGGCGTGGGGGGGGGGGCGCGGCATTCTGGGGCTCCCGCTCCTGAAACCCAAGAAAGGTGAACAGCTCCAGAGTGAAAAGGGAATGAAAGCAGATTCACCGCCCCAAGCCTCAGGTCAGACCGGAGGGGTCGGGGGAGAGGGGCGGGAACTAGAGCCCTCCCGCCCACCTCCCCCCGTCCGCCCCGCCTCCTCAGCCGCCAGCGGTCGGGGTCTGCCCGCCCCCCGCGGCCTAAGCCGGGTCCCGGGGAGCCGAAGGTTAGGAAAGGGCCAAGCGACCCCGGCACGAAGACAGACAGAGTGAGAAGCAGATGAGAAGCTGGTGGCCATCCCTTACCTGGGATGGGGAGGGTGCGCACGGGCCGCGGAGCGGAGGATTCGCGGACTCTGGTCAGTCGACGCGAATAAGCTCCGGCGGGCGGCGGGAGGAAGACGGAGGCCGGGAGGGAGCGGCTGACAGGGATCCCGGAAATGGGCACAGCGCCTGCGCTGCACTGCCTCCGAGTCCATCTAAGGCTGCGCAGATCGTCCGCGCACATCGTGAGAGCCTAGGGAAGGGGGAAGGGAGGATGTACGGACATGCGCGCGGGGCGCGGTAGAACTCGGGCTGGGAAGGTTCGTGACTGGCGCATGTGCAGTGGCGGCGAGCGGTCGGCCCGTGTGCCCTTGCTCCATTTACCATTCTCCGGTTTAGAAGACCCCTCCCAAAGGCAATTGAGAAGTAGAGGGGCTTCCTGCTGGGTGGAAAGGAATGCCGAAGGCCTCCATCTTCCTCTCAGCGTTTTGTTCTAAGCATTTACACTCTGAAACTCAGGGACTAGACCTGCACATCGTTCATTCGTTCGTTTATTCATTCGCTCGTTCATTCATTCATTCGTTCGTTCCTTCCTTCATTCTGCATAGAGCACTATGCCAAGTGATAGAAAGTTTAGAATGATGCCAAAATAATCTTCCAAAGGCACAGATCTGACCACGTCACTCCACGTCACTTCAAAGGACCACAAACTCCACGTGATTCAGCAGTGTGATCAGACAGCTGACACAATTTTGGATTATATTAAGAGAGACACAGCCTCCAGGAATAAGGAGATGATACTCTCTAACCTTAAATGCCCAATTCTAGGCAATAGAAGCTTTAAAAGGACATTGATCAACTGGAGAGCATCCAGAGAAGGACACCCAGGATAGTGAAGGGCTTTGAGTCTGTGAAGGACCTGGAGATGTTTGTCTTGGTGAAAAGAAGACTCAGGGAGGTCATGGTAGTTACTTAACCCTATTTGCTTCAGTTTCCTCATCTGTAGTAATTTTAGTAGTAGTAATTTTAGTAGCTCCATAATAGTAGGAAAAAGTACAAATTTCCTTAGCCAGGGTTTTAAGGCCCTCCCCAGTCTGACTCCAACTGACCTTTTTGCATTCCACTGTCAACCAACCTGGATTACTTTCGGTTCCTCAAATCCATCCTGAATCCCAACCCCACTCCCAGCTGACAAAGTCAGGATCCAAAAAGATTCGGGTTAAAGAAATGAGCTGAATCTACTACATAGAATTCAGTAGGGATAAATGTAAATTCTTAAGACTTGGGTTCAAAAAAATCACCTTCGCACATATTATGTGAACTAATCATAAAAATAGCAAAGTTGTGCACAACTACCCTATGAGGTGGGTAGTACAAATATTATTTCTATCCTAAAGATAAAATAACTGAGGCCCCAGGGAGTTGTAGGAGGAAGTATGGTTAGGCAGCAATTTGTCTGAAAAAGATTTGCTGTTTTGTTGTTGTTCAGTCATGTCTTGGTGACCCTATTTGGGGTTTCTTGGCAAAGATACTGGAGTGGTTTGTCATTTCCTTCTCCAGCTCATTTTTTTTTTTTAGGTTATACATGTGCAATTATGTAAAACATTTCCATATTAGTCATTTTGTACAAGAAGACTCAAATAAAAGAAAAAATGAAAGAGTGAAAAATAGCACGCTTCAGTCTATTCAATCAATATCAGTTCTTCCTCTGGAGGCGGATAGTATGCTTCATAGTGAGTCCTTTGGGATTGTCTTAGATTGTATTGTATTGGCTGAGAATAGATAAGTCATTCACAGTTAGTTCTTCCTGCAGCATTCTCCTGGTTCTGTTCACTTCAATTCACCAATTCATTTTCTTTTCAGTCTTTTCAGTCATTCCAGTCTTTCCAAGTTTTTCTGAGATCATCCTGCTTGTCACTTCTTATAGCACAATAATATTCCATTACAATCATATACCACAACTTGTTTAGCCATTCTCCAATTGATGGTCATCCCTTTGATTTCCAATTCTTAGCCACCACAAAAAGATTTGCTGTAAATATTTTTTGTACAAATAGGTCCTTTTCCATTTTTTTGGATGTCTTTGGACATACATCTAGCAATTCTCCAGCTCATTTTACAGATGAGGAAACTGAAGCAAATAGGGTTAAGTAACTTGCCCAGGATTACACAGCTAGGACGTGTGAAGAAAAATTTGAACTCAGGAGGACAGATTTGAACTCAGGAAGATGAGTCTTCCTTGCTCCAGGCCTGGTCCTCTGTGTACTGTGGCTCCATCTTGCTGCCCTGACTGATTCAAAGGACCACAAACTCCACGTGATTCAGCAGTGTGATCAGACAGCTGACAAAATTTTGGATTATATTAAGAGAGACACAGCCTCCAGGAATAAGGAGATGATACTCTCTAACCTTAAATGCCCAATTCTAGGCAATAGAAGCTTTAAAAGGACATTGATCAACTGGAGAGCATCCAGAGAAGGACACCCAGGATAGTGAAGGGCTTTGAGTCTGTGAAGGACCTGGAGATGTTTGTCTTGGTGAAAAGAAGACTCAGGGAGGTCATGGTAGCTATTTTTAAGTATTTGAAAGGCTATCATGGCTAAGAGGGTAGACTTTTCTGTTTTGCCCTACAGGTCCAGAACAGGTACAATGGTTGGTAGTTAAAAGGGGGCAATAATATAGCCTGACCTCAGGAAAATCTTGCTAACAATTAGATGGGCTGCCTTATAAGATAACTGATCCCCTTTACTAGAGATCTTCAAATAGAGGCAAGATGACCACTTGTTTGGAGCCACTAGGTGGTACAGGGGATAGAGCATGGGACTTGGAATCAAAAAGACCTAGGTTCAAATTCTGCCTTAAACATTAGTTTGGTGATGCTGGACAAATCAAAGTGTCCTTTCCTAAAGTGGGGTTCATAATAGCACCTCCCTCCTAAGGTTATTGTGAGGATCAAATGAGTTAACATATGTAAAGTGCTTTACAAACCTTAAAGCATTTTGTAAGTGGTAGCTAGCTATTGTTATTGTTGTTGCTAATGGGACTGCCTTTCAGCTATAGGTTGAACTAAATGACTGCTGAGGTCCAACTCTCATATTCTGTGATTCCATGATATTTTCCTAGAGTACTTTGGATCACTCTACCCTACCTGATATTTTACTTATCAGTCCTGATGACTGAAGCATTGAGTATATATGGAGGAAATTACATAGACTGTAGAGTGGAAAATTATTTAGAGATTGATCAGTACAGCTTTCTTTACAGATAAAGAAACTGACACCCAAGGAGGAAGTGACTGGCCCAAGGTCACACAAATAGCAAGTGGCTGAGCCAAGCACTGAATTTAAGTTCTCGAACCAAATTTGATTATTTTTTTCCACTTCACTAGTGGTTCTCAAACTTTTTTGGTCTCATGTCCCCTTTATACTCTTTTTTATTTTTTTTGGAGGCAATTGGAATTAAGTGACGTGCCCAGAGTCACACAGCTAGTAAATATATGAGGCTAGGATTGAACTCAGGTCCTCCTGACTCCAGGGTTACCTTGATTCTGACCCCAGGGCACTGCACCACCTAGCTGTTCCATATACCCTTAAAAATGATTGAGAACCTTACCCACCACCAAGATTTTTTGTTTACGTGGATTTTTAATGTATATGTATGTATATGAGATATATAAAAATAGAGCATATAGACATATATATACATGCACATCCATACATACTAAGTATATATTATATGTGTGCTATATACATAGTATATATATACTATATGACACATTTTATGATATATTGTATATGTAGCATGACATACATATACACATGTACCTACAATACACACATATATAGACGTACATAGACATATATACACACACTAGAGAAAACAATACATTTTCTGAGTTCCTATAACTCTTATAGTATTCATATATATATACACACACACATACATATATATATATACATACATACTTTGTGCGTGTGTGTGTGTGTGTGTGTGTGTGTGTGTGTGTGTGTGTGTGTGTG
>NW_020954585.1:45125175-45166775 GCF_900497805.2 Vombatus ursinus
TGTGTGTGTGTGTGTGTGTGTGTGTGTGTGTGTGTGTGTGTGTGTGTTTGGAGAGAGAGAGGGGTGGAGAGACGGAGACAGATAACATACCACTCTGGCCCTCACGGCCTGAAAGCCAGGTAGGTTATATTTCATTCCTCCCCCAGTTTCTCCTATACCCTTAAGGAGATTGGGGTGGGGGGGGTCTAGGCTCTCTGCAAATGATTCCAGCCCCCTCTGATGGTGTTCCCTGTATAGTAGGAGATAGTCCCCAGCATCCCAGTTCCATTTAGCCATTGACAATAATTTTTTACATAGAATTACTTGAGAAGCTATAATCACAAATGTATAAACTTCCTCCCCCAATGTATGGGAGGCATTATTCCCTAGACCCCTTTTTACCATCTCAGTCACTGGGGAGAAGAAAGGGATTAGAGTTATGGTTTAGCTCAGGTCTTATACAGCACAGTCCCAGTTCTAAGTCCAGAACCCCTCTCTGGCTTGAGCCCTAGGGCTTTTATGCTGGTGAAACGTCAGTGCCTGCAGTCCTGGCTCTAAGGTGACCAAAGCTCGAACTTCCAGGTCCTGTGTGGATCACCTGACTCAGCTGAATCTCAGGAGAACAAACAACAACAGAAACAAACAACCCCAGGCCTATTTCTCAGGCCCAGTAAAAGAGAAGGTGAAAGGGAAAGAAAGTGTTTTTCCCTCTCACTGGTTTGCTATGGGTGAGCTGGGATCTTCACCCTCTGCAGACCCTGAAAAGAGAGCTAATATTCAATCTCACCAGTTTTAAAGACATAGGCAGCCAATCAAAGGAGACTACCCCTACCCACATGCTAAGGGATGCAAAGGCCTCCATGTTAGGCAAACTGGGCATGCTCTAAAGGTCATCTCCATGTTAGGAGAAGTGGACATTCTCAGAGAAGCCCAGGTTTTCACACACACATGTATGCATGCATGTATATGTGTATATGTATGTGTGTATATGTACACACAATATACACATATTCCTATAGGTGTATATCTGCATATATGTATATATTTGTGTATATCTGTGCACACATACATATATACATACAATCCTGTATATATATATATACACACATGTATATATATATACATATATATTTACTATGTTACAAATTAAAACATCTTAGTATTATTATAAAAATAATTTTGATCTGGCAGACCCTCCTGAAAGGTTCTTAGGGACCCCCAGGGGTCTGCTGCTCACACTTTGAGAACCACTACATTCCACTATACTACTGAGGCTAGAAATAGGGAAGCAACAGACTGTGGATGGATTTAGATGTCAGACAAGAGCTTGAAGTTTACTCTGGAGGCAATAGGAAGCCATTTTCCATGTTTCCTCCCACTTCTAATGACTTCTTTATCTGGTTCTTGTGCCATCGGAATGCCATAAGAGTTACAGGAACTCAGAAGATGCAGTGTTGTTGTTTATCTCTAGGCTTTGGGGGCTGGATAAAGCAGAAATTACTCAAATCAATCTGTGATCTCATTGGTGCAGATATTCCCTTGTTGATATCTGCCCATCCTAGTGACTTATCCGAATGTTCCCATAACTTGGAGGAGTGGGGGCGGACAGGTATTGGTCCACTCAATGTGCTGGGAACCTTTCTCAATTTCACCCAGGTTAGCTAGGTGACTGGTAGGTTAGAGTGATGGACTGGAGTTAAGAAGACTTGTGTTTAAATTCTGCCTTAGATAGGTAGAATTTATTTACTACCTACGTGATACTAGGTAAGTTCACTTAACCTTTCTCAGGTTGTGTCCTTATCTGTAAAATGGGGGTGATAATAATAGCACCTGCTTCAAAGGGTTGTTTTAAGGTCTTAATGAGATAGTGTGTAAAATGCTTTGAAAACCTTAAATATGGTACATAAATATGATATATAACATATAAATGTTAGCTTTTCTTATTTTTCCTAATGTTAGAGGATACCAGTCTATGCAAGTATTATCCTTTGCTCTCACCACATGACCAGCCCATCTTCCTCCTCTCCCCCCCGAAGACTGTACATTTCCCTGGTGATATCCTTTAGTTTGGTTTTTCTTTGAAGTTCTCCTTTTGCTAGATTTTGCAGCCTGATCATATCCAGTATATGTTTCTTTATTCCCTTTTCACTAATAATCATTTTAAATTCTTTAGACAATTTCAGCCATACAACAATACAGATTCAAAATTGCCATAAAAAGATGGAGTTTTGTGTCTGGGAGAGCTTTGGGGTTCATTAAAAGAACTGCATTTTTATAAAGCCAATCTAGCCTGTTTCTTCTCCTCTTTAATTCTTGATCCAACTTGCTATCCATTTGAACTATCTGTCCAAGATGGAATTTGGGATGAGCTCAGTAGGTTTTCCATCCAATTACATGTCATAATCAAGGCAATATCTACATCTACTAGACAAAACTCACGTGTGGTTATGAATCTCTTTCAGAGGGTTCTGCAGTGTTCTAGGGTTTGAACTGGAACAATGTCATCAACAAACAGTAGCATCTAGAAGACCTCATCATCTCTATGGAGTTCTTCTTCAGCTTGAACTATGTGCTGGGTCTCCTGAACAATGACTAATACCTTTGGTGAGCATACATCTCTGTTTTATTTCTTATGTCATATTGATATTCAAAGGGTTGTTGAACAAAGTTACCTCTGCTTTTATGTCTTCCAAGGAATATAGAATGGTTTTGATGTATGAATAGGAAATACCTTGTAGGAAGAAAGTCATTAAAGGGATAATTTGCTCTCCTGATTTAAAGTCTTTTTTTTGTAATCAATAAGCAGTAAGCACAGTGAAATCTTGTATTGTCTACAGCTTTCAGTCAATTGTGTGGATCTGGAATTGATCAGGGGAATTCTGATCAACTGAGTCCCCCCAACTCACTTGATGAAATGACAGTAGGTAAGTAGCAGGTAATAGAGACAATGAGGTGTTATGGTTTTGCCCCATTTAGACTTTAAATGGCTTCATCCAAAGTTTATGAAATGCATGAAACCCTGCATGTCACACACTCGGAGTGTAAGAGTAGGAAATTGGGAATATCCCAAGTGCAAATGGTTCACTCCTTTCAGATTTTGATGGGACACTGTAAAGGAAGTACATAAAGTATTTTCACTTTTATTCTATGAGGAATTAAGAAGAAACCTTTAATCTACTGGGTAGAATTACAGAGTAGCTATTGGATGCTTGAAAGACCAGTCACATCCCTGGTAGGCCTTAAAATGTATGAGCAAGCTCTGAAAAGGGTCATCTCTGGCCATTGAAAAGACAGCTAGCTATGGAGGAAGAACCCAGCTCCTGTTGGTGGAATTTTAAAATGATCCAAGCATTTTAGAGAGCAATCTGGAATTATGCCAATACCACTACTTGGTCTGTTTCCAAAGATGATTAGGGAAAAAGGAAAAGAACCTGTATGTTCTAAAATGTTTATAGCAGTTCTCTTTGTGGTGGCAAAGAACTGGAAATTGCAGGGATGCCCATCAATTATGGAGTGGCTGAACAAGTTGTATGTGATTGTGATAGAATACTACTGTGCTATGAGAAATGATGAGTTCAATGATTTTAGAAAAACATGGAAAGACTTGCATGAAATAATGAAGAGTGAAATGAGCAGAACCAAGAGAACAAACAGCAATGTTGTTTTAAGAGTGACTTTGAGAAAATAAGTTATTTTGTCTATTATAAATACCAAAATTAACTATAAAGAACATATGAAGAAAGATGCTACCTGCAAACAGAGAAAGAACTGAGAAGTAGAAGTATGTATAGAATAATTTTACATATATACATACATATATACATACATATACATACCTATTTGTTTCTAATGGTAACTGTCTCTTGTAGGGGGAGAGAAAAAAGGAAATTTACATGATAATTTTGTTGTATGTTTGAAAGGAATAGCAAGTTATGCATAGCAGATTTGCATTTTCATGTGCAATCATCTTTTTTTATTGTACTATGTCATGGAAATGCTTGTTTTATTCCACAAATTAAAAATAAAAATTTCTTTAAAAAGGAACATAGAAAAAAAAAAAGAAAGAGAATCTTCACTTTTTCCCTTGTATGTCTTCCACAGTGTCGGGGGGGTAGTAGAAAAGGGGGAGTGAATTCCCAATATTCTGCCTCCTACCCCCATCAGCTGTGGTTTCTTGCTTTAGAATCATATACCCATTAGGAGACAATGTGCCAAACAGAGAGCACACTAGAGAGTCCAGCTTTAGAATCAAGTTGACAGACCAGCCTGGCTGATTCATTTTACCCAGAGAGAGAAGCATGAAGACACCATGAGAAGAGAAAGGACATTAGGGCCCTGCAATGCCAGAGGCGTGAGTTGCCTTGGTTATGTACATTCCTTATGTGTTTTCCTCTCTACTGTTAATATATTTTATGTACCCCCTTCCACTCGTCCTACTGAAGCTCTGTGTATTTGTGGAAGAGTGCACCCCAGGTTTGGGGGTAAATGGTTTGTAGCTACTGCTCTTACTCTGCCATTTCGTAAATGCCCTTGCTTTCAGCAAATTGTTTTCCTCTGAGTGACTATTGAAGGTAGACACATGGGTGGGAGTTCATGAGCTATAAGGGGTGCAGAGAATGCCTTGAACCCTGGATAGTTGTCCTTCTGGAGGACCAAATCCACAAGTGTGAATTGAAGGCGGGGTATTACATATATAGATATAGAGATGTGGTCACTGTGGAATATTGCTGGTAAAAGCCACCATCCTTCCAGTCACCCAGGCTTATAACCTTGGCATTATCCTGGACTCCTTACCTCACTCTCCTTCACCCCACAGACCCAATCAGTTGACATATTTTGTCATTTCTATTTCAACAACATCTCTCATCTCCACTGACTCAGCTACTGTCTTAGTTTGGCCTTCACCATCTCTTGCCTAGATTATTGTGTCAGCCTCCTAATTGGTCTCCTTGAATCAAGTCTCTCCTCTCTCCATTCCATCTTACCCATTCCTGCTGAAGTAATTTTCCATAAGCACCTATCTGACTGTATGGCTTCCCTACTCAACTAACTCCAGTACTCTCTGTTGCTTCTAGGATCAAATATAAACTCTGCTGTTTAGCTCTTAAAGCCCCATATACCCTGGCCCTAACGTTTCTTCTCATCCTCATTGGATGTCACTCCTCTTCCCGTACTCTGTGATCCAGCTAGACTAGCCTTCTCTCTGTTTCTCACATATAACACTCAATCTCCCACCTCCATGCCCTGTGCATGGCACCTAGTACATGTTTAATAAATATTTGTTGATCAATTGTTGACCGACTGACTGGGCCAGGGTCACACAGCCCATATGTTTTAGAAGCAGGGCTTGAAATTAGATCTTCCTGACTCAGAAGATGGTTGTCTATCCACTATACCATGCTGCCTCTTATCAATAATTTGTTTAATTATCCTAGCCTATTGGTCAGGATCAGTTTGTTTTAATTACACATCAGATCTTGTTCTCAGAGGGCCAGAGATTTAAAGCTGGAAGGGACCTTGGAGTCTAACCACACTACGGAATATCTGAGGAGGGATTTGAACCTAGGTCCTCTTGACTCCAAGTCCAATGTCAAACCCACTATGCCAAGGTTCTAATATATTTATATCTTGTTCTTTGTTCTAGCTTTCCACTCATTTTGATTCACAAATTGCCTTTATTAAATACCTACAATATAGGAAGCCCTATCTCTAGATGAACATTGTTCTGCCCTTGAAGAGCTTCCATTCTCAAAAGACAAGATAGAGAATATGAAACAGGGTGGAGTAAGGAAATGAGAATCTGCAGTGGAAAAATTTAATTAATTTAATGAATTGATACCAAATAGACACCAAAGGATTGTGGATAACCAGCATGAACATTCTTTAGCAAATAAAATGTGGTAAATCATATTGGGAGGGGAGAAGGAGGTAAGAAGCAAACAAAGGCTTTAAAATTTTTTTAAATTAATTTTTAAATTCTGAATTTAAACACACAAAAAATTAAATGAACATTTCCTTATGCAAAGTGGAAGAGAAAAAGAGTATATATGAAAGCCATATATATGAAGGCATTTGTCATATATATAATTACACATGAAGTCATATGATTTTTAAAAATTGTCATTCAAGTCAGCAAGTATTTATTAAATGCCTACTGTATGCCCAGCATTACTCTATGTGCCAGGGACACAAAGAATACCAAAATGGTTCCTGCCTTCAAGGAGTTTACAGTCTAACAGGGAAAACAACATGCAAATAGCTGTGTATAAACAAGATATGTACAGGATAAATTGAGATAATCTCAGAGGAAAGGCATCTAATATGTGAAATAAATGATATATATCAAATAATAATATGCAGTAAGTTATTGAGTATATAATAAATTCAACATGTTACTTTCAAAGATAGCCTGCCTGTCAGTGTTCTCTTCTGAAATTCCTTCTATTCTCTTCTGCAAGTTTAAAAAACACTCCAATGACCATCTTTCCTTTCCTTTTCTTTTTTCGGCAATATTATCACTAGCTCCCCTCCTCCTCCCAAATTTCTTTCTCCCCCAAATGAAAAAAGAAAAACAAACCTCTTGTAACCAATAAGCATAATCAAATAAAATTAATTCCTACATGAACTGTGTCTGAAAATGTATGTCATGTTCTGCATCTTGAGTTCATCTGTCAAGAGGAAGGTAAAATGCATCATCACTGAGCTCCTGAAATTGTGCTTAGTTATTGTATTGATCAGAGTTCTTAAGTCTTTCAGAGTTGTTTGTCTTTACAATGTTGCTGCTATCATATAAATTATTCTCCTGGTTCTGCTTACTTCTCTCTTTATCGGTTTATGCAAGTCTTCTCAGGTTTCTCTGAAACCATTCCTTTCATAATTCTTCATATCACGATGGTATTCCATTACTTTGATACATTTTAATTTGTTTAGCTATTCCCCAATTGATAGACACTCCTTTTGTTCTCAGTTCTTTGTCACTACAAAAATAGCTGAAATAAATATTTTTGTGTATAAAAATCCTTTCCCTCTTTCTTTCATTCTTTGGACTATGGGTTTAGTAATGGTATTGCTGAGTCAAGGGTATGTTTAGTGACTTTTGGGGCATATTTCCAAATTGCTTTCCAAAATAGGTGGAGCAATTCGTAGCTCTACCAACAATGTAGTAGTGTGCCTGTTTTCTCAAAACCCCTCCAACATTTGTCCTTTTCCCTTTTTGTCAACTTTGCTAATTTAATGAGCATGAGGTAGAACATCTAAATTGCTTCACTTTGCATTTTCTAATCATTAATGATTTGGAGCATTTTTTATATGGCTGATAAGAGCTTGGATTTATTCTTTTGAGAACTGGCTGTTTGTAACCTTTGACCAACAAAGGCTTTTCCTAGGTATTGTCTTTCCATAGAAAAAGCCTTGCATTTGTCACTGAGGCATTAGATATAGGGGTAACCAGGGTCTGGTGCATGTGCAGATGCCATCAGCTTGCTTGGATAATGCAAATTCCCCACATGGAAAGTCTGGGAAGCCATCTTCATCTTGAATGATGAAGTATAAGGGAAGTGCTTTGGAAAAAGTGTGGAGCAAGCATAGATAATCAAGGCAAGTCAACAGACATTTATTAAGCAAGTACTATATGTCTAGCACTGTGTTAAGCCATGGAAATAGACATATAAGCTAAGAGAAAAATAGTCCTTGTCCTTAAGGAGCTTTCAATCTGATACGGGGGAGACAGCACATAAAAGGAGGCTGAAGGTGGGCTGAAAAGGTACCCGTTTGGGAGTATGGGAGAGAAAGAAGTCCAGACAGTCAGAAGCGGAGCCTGGAGAGGAATGAAGGAGTGAACATGGCTGGCCTGGGCACTTTCCTTAAAATGGAGTTTCCAGGAGGAACTGATCAATCAAAGAAAGGGGCTACAGGAATGGCATGATCTTCCAGGATGAGAAGGGGAAATAGTGGAGAAAGAGGTCTAGAGAGTCAAGAGCAGAGCCCAGAGAGAAATGGAGTTCCAATCTATAATGGGTTCCAGTATGCTAACCATGTAGTAAATGGGAAACTTTTTTATTGGCTGTGGAGGCGCTCAAAAGGCCCTCGCCAGCTTCTACCATGTATCTCTTGCCTCCATCCTTTTCACTGCTCGCAGCATCTGGTAAAAGACAATACAAAAAGGAGAAAGGCCTTAGGGCCTTATCCCTCCTGAGGCCATGTGGCCCAAAGAAATGGGCCTCTATCTTTGGCCTGGCATTTGTTCTTTTCCTTTTAAAGTGTAGTAGATTGGAGCCTCTGACTTTCAGAGTTCAAAAGGTCAGGAGGTCACTGTGGCATCCCAGAGTCTGGGTTGTAGAGCCAATGAAGAATTGATGTCACAAGAAACAAAGAGTGACCTTTGGGCCCTTGGCCCAGCAGTATCTGAAAGAAAGATTATTCAGCAGAGATGTGTCGTTTGAATTTAAACTTGGAGGAGCCAATGCTATATGAGAACTGAGTTAAACTGAGCCTACAAGTCCCCAGAGACCCAAGTGCAGGAGAAAGTATGCTGCCAAGATATTAAAGAAAATATTTGTACTTTGTTCTTGCTAGATCTTCCAAGTAAACATTCGTTTATAGGTGTTGCATTGGATAGAGCGCTGGTCAGGAAGAGCTGAGTTCAAATCCAGCTCAGACAAGCACTCGCTGTGTGACCCTGGACAAGTCATTTAACCTCTGTTTGCTTCAGTTTCCTCAATTATGAAATAACACCTACCTCCAGGATCAAATGAAATAATAATTGTAAAGCACTTAACATAGTGCCTGGCACATAGTAGGCACCTATAAATGTAACTTATTGTTAATAATAATAATTATTATTATGTTAAGTGGTTTCATTTGTGCCACAACTATTTAACTTCAGTATCCCTCAGAATCTCTGTCAAAATGAGTCAGTAGCATTTGCTACTTACCTACCTCAAAGGTAAGAATTAATGGACTGACATCTATAAAGGTGTCTTGTAATCTTTAAACAAAGGGATTAAAACCTCAAAATATATGTTGTTTTTGTCCAGACCCACGCTTTCATCCTTGTGGGCACATTTTAGAGAAATGCCTGGGGCAGTAACCCTGTAAGTGACTAAACCCAGGTTTCCCTGACTCCAAGATAGGGCCTCTGTTCACTATCAAGGGTAGTGGATTACTACATGTTAATAAGCAATGATAGTCCTTATAATTGGGGGTATAAGGATATTGCCAGACGAGGCCCAGAACAGAAGATTCTATGTAGACAGAATTTTGTCCAGTTCAGTGCATTGGCAGTTTCCCATTTCCCTCTGGAAATTCCCTCTATTAATGCTTGCAATGGGAAAGATAAGGTCAAATTAAATGGTCCTTCCTGATGGGGGAAATGGCTATTTCCCCTTCTTTTATATTCATTTGGTGGCACAAGCAACATTTTCTCTATCCTCAGACTCATGAATCAGTTTGGCAGATGCCTTGATCTGCAGGGATAAAAGGGCTTGAAACCCTGAGGAATGTGTGGGTTGGAGGCAAATTTGGGTCTGAAATGAATAGTAGCTCTTATAATGACAGGTTATTGAGAGGCTGTCTATCAGGGATTTTCTCATCTCCTAGTGGAGAACTTTGATGTTATTTCTTAGAAACTCAGTTGCTGAAATTACATTTTGAGAGAGTTGTATGAATGTTAAATTCAGTCTAAGGAAATAATAAAGATTCAGATTGGGGAGGGGAAAGGGTTAAGGTAAAGATGAATTGCAATATCATCATTTGTTTTTGTTATTGTTTTTAGAGAATTCCAATAAAGTACGCTTTTTTCCTTTTCTTTTTTTTTTCTTTTTTAGGCAATCGGGGTTTAAGTGACTTGCCCAGGGTCACACAGCTAGTAAGTGTCACGTGTCTGAAGCCAGATTTGAAATCAGGTCCTCCTGACTCCCAGGCTGGTGCTCTATCCACTGCGCCTCCTAGCTGCCTCCAATAAAGTACACTCTTGGAGACTACTAGATACATGCTTCTTTACTGAATAGGAATGAGACCAGTCATTGACGGGGTCTCTTCATCTCTATCCATTAGTTTTCTTCAAGGCTCAACTCACGGCCACTTCCTAGATAAGGCTTTGGTATTCTCCCCCAAGCCAGTGTTGTTTCCCCCAGTAGAATATGGTTCCTTGAGAGCAGAGATGACTTCATTTTTTGGACTTTGTTTCTCCAGGCATAGTACTTGGCATTTAGTAGGTGTTTAATAAATGCTCAGCTGAATCGAATTGAAATAGTATTTTTGTCTGGAAGCCATCAGTAATTCATGCATGCTTCTCAGGTGGTCCTTTTACCTCCCAAAACCTTGAATTCACATTTAGAATCAAATATAGCATATAAAAAGCATACCAAATTCTCATAAATACCATATGTCAACTTTGTACTTGGAGAGATGCTGGCATATTATAGGTGGCAGTGAGGTAAAAAGTGGCATTGGTTTTCCTGCTCTGAAGATGGTGGTTGGGTGAATGATTGAATGAGAAAAAAAAGCATTTATCAAGTACTTCCCATGTGCCAAGCACTTTAAAGGGTGTCCCTTTCAAGCTATCCATGATTTAAATTTTAATTCTAAAAACACACAGGAGGCTATCTACCATGATTTTTCTGGTCTTGGGGTGGAGAACTTTGATGTTGTTTGAAGAAGATAAAGTCTGACTTAGGGCGACACACTCATTTAAATGCTTACTTCGTACCTAATGTAAATACACTTGTGGCCCTCCTACCAATTTCATGTCCACAAATGAAGATCGTGGCAGAGACCTGTTGAGGAAGGAGGCTCTGAGGGAAAGATAACAAATACAGACAGCAAATACTCTTGACATCAGTTGCTCTTTATGGTCTCTAAGTTTATCCTTCATCATTCGGGATGATAGTGAATTGCATTACTAAATGATTCTGTCCCTAGGAAGACTGGATATAGTCACATATGCCCCGTGAGCATAACCTTCATCACTCCTGACACACATTCCCCCAAATCTAAGTGGCAAAAAAACTGCCTCCATGCCTGATTTGATTTACAAATGTGATTTCCTATATACCAATCAGTAAGGTTTTGTGCTAGGGAAAGGGAGAGAGGCTGGTGGATCTCATAACACTTCAAATTCAATATCATTTGTAAGCCAAGGGGGCTGAGAAATATGCCCCGAACTATTATGACCAATCAGTAAAAGTATTAACACTACTATGTAGTCTTTCATTCAACAAACATTTGTAAGGCACCTACTATGTGCCAAGCAGAGCGGCAACATGACATAAAGAATAGAGAGCTAGCCTTATAAAAAAGGAAGCCCTGGGTTCAAGTCTCATCTCTGAGACATACTGGTTCAATGATCCTAAGCAAATCATTTAACTTCTCAGCATTCTAGACAGCTCTCTTAAGACTGTAAGTAGCAGCAAAAACGATGACCTAAATCGGCAAAGGGAGTTTCCATATCCAGGAATTCTTTATTCTTGTGAAACCACAGATTCAGTCCATATTTTATATGCCAGGCACTGAGCTAGAACAAAACAAAAACAATCCTAATCCTAAAAGAACTTGTATTTTACTGGAGCTGACATATAGCAGTCTTTGGTCCATTACCTTAATTGAACAGGGTGCTCAAGCAATGGCCTTGATTCCCGGTTTGTGCAGTTACCAACACTCTTTTCTATACCTATAGTCTTCACTTCTAACCTCATCCAACCATCCTGCTATACACCATTAGCTAAAATGTGAAGCAGGTAAGACAATATGTAAACCCTTCTCCATTGATTTGGTTTCCCAGAAAAACAAAACAATACTAATGGTGGGTCAGTAGCATTTTTCCTCATCTTCCTGAATAAGTTCAAAGACCTACATTATGTACTATATATTGTAATGAAGCTTACTTTTAGAAAAAATTGTGAAATTTAAGCAATGCAAGTCAGTGAGCAAGCAGGCTCTGAGCTAGGTTCTGGGCTTAGAGACGAAGATGAGACAATCCCTGCTCTCAAGAAACTTATATTCTATTAGGCAAACCACGTGTACCCAGAGAAATAAAAAATGTATACAAAGTGAATCATTTCTTAGGATGTTGGAGTAGAAAAGGGAAATAGCTATTGATGGGAAGTATCAGGAAAGACCTCATGTCTAAGAGCTGGCACTAGAGCCTTGAAGTACATAAGGGATTCAAAGAGGCCAGATGTGAAGAACTTGATAAAGATCCCTCTTTACAAAATGGTTTGCTTGTCTTCTTCCTGAAATTACCATTGCCCCGCTCTCTGTTTATAGTGTCTTTACTTATATGCGGTGCACACACCCCCCTCCCCCAATAAATTCAGTAGAATGTAAGTTCCTTGAGGGCAGGGATTGTTTTCCCTTTTTTTGTCTTTGCATCCCTAGCACCTAGCATGTTACTCTGTTAATAAGTCCTTGGTATATTTATGGGACAGCTAGGAGCCATGGTGGATAGAGTACCAGACTTAGATTTGATAAGATTTGTATTCAAATTCTGAGACACTTAATAAATTGTGTGACTTTGTGCAAGTCATGTAACCCCTGCTTAAGTTTCCCCATCTATTAAATGGGGATAATAACAGCACCGACCTCACAGGGTTGTTGTGAGAACTAAATGAGATAATGAGTGTAATGTGATTTGTAAACATTAATTCTTACTGATGAGGAAGATAAATTTTGTACACCTGTCAGGCTGGGTGCCACCAAAGTCTGTTTTTCCCAGGACATTTCTACAAATCTCTTGGGAAATTTTTTTTCCAATAAAAGGCCCAATTTCACTTACCAAATTATACTAATATGCCTTCCTGAGATTTCTCCTTGCATGGACACAGACTTGAAATCCTTAGTTCCCTTTATCCCCAGTAATATCTTTCTGGGTCCCCAACCACTAGAGGGCAATAGACTCATATATGTACACAGCCAAAAGTGGCCCCAGTAGAGAATGGGGGTTCAAAAGTTCCCTTCCCAAATAGTCTACAGGGAAATCCCCATTTTCAATGTTCACAGAGTAGATGAGTTCTAGCCTAGTACTAAACATTTGCTTCTATCGCCTCTTTCAGAGACGAGAGAGATGGGATCTGTGATGTCATTGGTATAGGGAACTTCCAGGTGGGAAAATTTCCTCCATCAATGCAGATCTAACACTTTTCTTTGCAATTTAGAGTCTCAGAGAGTTGCTTAGGGCACTAAGAGATATTAAGTGACTTGTCCAGTGATCATACAACCAATCTATGTCAAAGTGGAGACTTGAATTCAGGTCTTCCTAGCTTTGAGGCCAGTTCCCTATTCACTATTCTGTGCTGCTTCTCTGCCTGGCAATTTGTAGGCACTTAATAAGTGCTTTTGAAAGAATGCACGTAAGATTACATAGTACACGTCGACTGAATGGCTATGTCAGCTTGGGGAATATTCCTCAGCCCCTTAGCTTAGAAATTGGGTATTCTAATTGGGTGCAAAGAGTTTTTCCTACTCTTCATTATTTTTAAAATCATCTCGGATAGAGGCAAAGCTTGTGAGTTAAGATGACAGTGGACCAATATTGCGTGTTAACTACACATCATAAAATTTTTCTAAAATTAGACTTCATATTTGTTTAAACATTCCTTTTAGATTTAGAGGGTGCAAAAAAAAAAAGGAAAGAAATCAAACTATTCCATGAAAAACAAAAGAATGTCCATCACACTTTTTTGTTGATATTACTTTTATTTAAACTCATTAGGACTAAGGATCAAAATTGTCCAAATGAGAGATTATTTACAGAAAGAAGATAGCCGGCTCACACAAATATATTACATGTTCCGTCCTTGACATGAGCATGTAAGAAGATCTCACTTAAAAATAGGCCCATTGTTTCTGACAACCTACATTGATACAGGGTCTCAGAAAGGAGCAACTTTGCTTACAGACCTTGCCAAGTCTGGGTGTTTAAACCTCTTAGCTCATTTATTCATAGCTATCTTTATTTTTCAGCTCCTATCTTGTTCTGCCTTTTCTTTGCATAATACCCATCTTCTTAATAGGCCCAGTTTTCTTTTTTTCATTATTTCTTCCATACAATGGGCTGCTGTTGAGCTCTGTGTCACCCTGGAAAAAGAGAGGGGAGGGGATGAGAAAATGCAAATGGGCTGTGATTTCTCTCTTCTCTACCCTTTCTACTCCCCAGGCAGATCCCCAAAATGGCAGTCTCCCTAGACAGGTTTTTCCACAGCCACGTTTTTAATGGACAACTTGTAGTCACACCTCATCACACCCTTGCCTAACATCGTGAATGCCATTACTGTAACATGGTGACACCTTTATTGTAAGTGTGGGTGGGACCTGTTTGTTCCTGAAATTTCTGGGAGTTGAACTGAGAGCTGCACCAGGAGCCTGCCCAAGTGTGAAAGTGAGGCCCTCTGGGATTAAAGTAAATACAGATAATGTGCCTGTGGGGGAACCTGTAGGTGTAAATCATGCTGCTCATTTGCAGTTGGTATACTACTTGGCTGTACCAGGAAGACAGGCTGCTTTGGATTGTGTCCCACCAATGGATTTCAAATGAATGTTTATGTTTTTTTAAAAAATCCATCATAGCAAGCACAGTATTTTTCCATCTAACTTTGTCATCATAAATTAAATTTTGTCGGTAGACAAATATATACAATCTTTATGATATATATGCTATGAGTATATATGTACACATATATACACACATGTATATACACATATGTGTATGTATGTATACAAGCATACCTCATTTTATTGTACTTTGCTTTATTGTATTTTGCAAATATTGTGATTTTTTTTTTGTTTTTTTATAAATTGAAGGTTTGTGGCAACCCTGCATGGAGCAAGTCTATTGGTGCCATTTTTCCAACAGCATGTGCTCACATAGTGTTTCTCTGTCACATTTTGGTAATTCTTGCAATATTTCAGACTTTTTCATTATTATTATATCTGTTATGGTGATCTGTGATCAGCGATCTTTGATGTTATTATTGTAATTGTTTTGGGGCACCAAGAACCGTGCTCATGTAAGTCAGTGAACACGAACTTAATTGATAAATGTGTGTGTTCTGACTGCTCCACCAACTGCCTGCTCCCCCATCTCTCCCTCTCCTTGGGCCTCCCTATTCCCTGAGATACAACAATATTGAAGAATATTATATAAACTTAGTTGACAAAGCAGCGGCAGAGTTTGAGAGGACTGACTTCAATTTTGAAAGAAGTTCTGTGAATAAAATGCCATCAACAGCATCACATGCTACAGAGAAATCTTTCATGAAAGGAAATCAATCGATGTGACAAACTTCATTGTTGTCTTATTTTAAGAAATCGCCACAGCCACCCCAATCATCAGCAACCACCACCCTGATCAGTCAGCAGCCATCAACATAGAGGCAAGACCCTCTATCAACAAAAAGAGCATGGCTCACTGAAGGCTCAGATGATGGTTAATATTTTTTAGCAATAAAGTATTTTTAAATTAAGGTATATAAATTTTTTAGACATAATACTATTGCACACTTAATCTACTACAATATAGTGTAAACATAGCTTTTATATGTACTGGGAAACCAAAAAATTTGTGTGACTTGCTTTATTGCAATATTCACTTTATCTCAGTAGTCTGGAACCCAATCCACAATATGTCTGAAGTAGGCCTGTACACACACACACACACACACACACACACACACATACACACACACACACACACATCCCTTTCCCATTTGAATGTAAGCTATTTGTGAGAAGGAATTGTTTCATTCTCTTTAGTCATATCCTCAGCACCTAGCACATTGTCTGGGTTGTAGTAGGTACTTAATAGATGTTTATTGATTGATTGTTGACTAACTTGTTCTGTGACTCATAGCACTACTGATGCCAAGTCATGACTTCAATTTTCCCACATGAGAAATGGGGAATTTCATTTTTACTCTGTTCTAACACTCTCTCAGTCATATGCCCTTCACTATCCTAGGGACTGGGTGAAAAATAAATAGGCAATCCATAAAAATCTATCTTTTGTTTTTGCTTTTTATTTTCTGACCTGACCAGTGATTACATCAATGGAGAGAGCTCATGGTGAAGAATTCCCTCTACCAATGCAGGTTGGCACTATTCTACAACTTAAAATTTAAAGTCACATGGCCAGTCAGAGGCAGGACTGGAACCCAGGTCTTCCTGATCACAAGTCCAGCTTTCTGTCTTCCATGGCCCATTCCTACTTGTAGGAAAACTCAAATTCTATGTTCTACCAGCTGGTCAGGAATGTCACTTTTCCATACCTATTCCACACAGATTTGGAGCCAGAGGACCAGGGTTTGAATCCCATCTCTGCCTCTTACTACCATGTGACCTGGGACTAGTCACTTTCCCTTGGTTTCCTAATGTGAAAAATGAAACAGTTGGACCAGATGATCTCTGAAATTCCTTTCAGGGCTAAAGCCCATCATTTTAAGTTGTCCAGGATAGACTGTGGGAATCAGTTAGTATGTGCCAGGTCCTGTTGCTAAGTTCCGGGGATACAATGAAAGGTAAAAGACAGTTCCAGCTCTCAAGGAGTTCATAGGGTAGTAAAAGAGACAACATGCAAACAAGTACATACAAACAAGCTATATACAGGATAAACTGGAAATAATCAAACAGAAAGAAGGCATTAGAATTAAAAAGTGGATTTGGAAAGGTTTCCTGCAGAAGGTAGAATTTAAGCTGGGATTTTAAAGAAATCAAGGAATCCAGGAGATGGAGATGAGGAGGGAGAGCATTCCTGGCATGGGGGGGCAGGGACAGCCAATGAAAATACCCTGAACTGGGAGATGGAATGTCTTGTTTGAGAAACATCAAGGAAGCTGCAACTAGTTAGCATAGTGGATAGAGAGCTGGCCTGGAGTCCAGAAGACCTGTGTTCAAATATGGCCTCAGACACTTACAAGCTATGTGACCCTGGGCAAGCCAATTCACCCCTTTTGCCTCAGTTTCTTCATTTGTAAAATGATCTAGAGAAGGAATGGCAAACCATTACAGTATCTTTGCTAAGAAAACCCCAGATAGGGTCATGAAGAGTCAGAAACGATTGAAAACAATGGTACAATAAACAGCGATCTGGCAGTGTTGTATAGGATGGGTTGGAGAGTGGGGAGAGATTGGAGGCAGGTAGACCATTAGGAGGTTATTGTAATAGACAGTCCCTGCAAGAGGTAGAGAAAAGGAAATGAAATCATGGCTGCCTAGAGTGAATCATGTCAGTTGTACTGTAGGTGTTACATGATGTCTGCATGAGTAAGGTATGGCTAAGGTCAAATCTCAACTTAGAAAACTTCCTTCCAGGATTTCCTACAAAAGGAGATCATGATACATTAACTTCCGGCCTCTTGGAAATGAATCTCTTGTTTCCTAAATTTAACCAACATGATCAAAATTTCAGATGCAGAGATTTAAGAAAAAGGTCCGACATTCCATTTCCTGTTTCCTTTTATATAAATTAATATGGAAAGCAAAGGGTCACCTTGAATTGAGGTCATTAGGTTTGTCATCTTTGGTTAACACCCAAACCAAATACTACTCTGGTGAAAGAAGGTGTGAAAACAAGTGTGGGAACCACCCCAGACTTCCTTTGAATGCCAGTTTGACCAGTTGATTAAAGGTTGGGCGGAAAGAATTTCTAGAGCTAGTGGAGGTCATGGCAGGAAGTGCTTAGGCCCTATTCTCCCTAAGTACCCACACCAAGACTTCATTACTGAGCAGCCTCTAGCCAAGAAAAATTTTGTATTTAGTTTGCATATGTTTTGTATTTACTGGTACGTGTACATGTTATTTTCCCCAACAACATATTAATTTCTTGAGGGCAGGGATTATTTCCATTTTTGTATTTATATCCCCAGCATTCACTCACAGTGCCTACACATAATGAACGCTTATTGAATAAATGAAAGAATGAACCAGAGGTGGGGAGCCTGTGGCCTCAAAACCTTCTAGGTCTTTGGGTGTGGCCTTTTGATTGAGTCCAAGTTTTACAGGGGATTTGTTCTGTGAAGTTTGGATTCAGTCACAGGACAACACTTGAGGACCGAGAGGGCCACATGGATCATATATGGGCTTCTCCATTCGTAGGATCATAGATCCTGGGCTGGAAGGGATTTCAGGGGATAACTAATCTGACTCCCTCATTTTACAAATGAGGACATAAAGCCCATGGAAGTTAAATGACTTACTGAAGGTAACACAGGTAGTAAGTCATAGAAGCAGGATTTGAACCCAGGTCCCCTAACTCGGGAACCAGGGCATTTCTACTTAAACACCACCCCTCCCCCACCCTCCAGCTGCCTCTTCTACTCTAGACCAGTGGTGTCAAACTCAAATAGAAACAGATCCCTGTAGGTCACAGATTGACTTTGTTATTATTGTTCAGTCACGTCCAACTCTTTATGACCACATTTAGGGTTTTCCTGGCAAAGATATTGGAGTGGTTTGCCATTTCCTTCTCCAGCTCATTTTCTAGATGGGGAAACTAAGGAAAACCGGGTGAAATGACTTGCCCAGGGCCGCACACCTAGTGAGTGTCTGAAGCCATATCTGAACTCAAGTCTTCCTGACTCCAGGCCCAGTACTCTATCTGATGTCACCTAGCTGCCCAGATTGACTTAGAAAACCACAAACTAACATTGTCTATGTGTTTTCATTTATTTTGTTTAAATATATTTAATATGTATTTAAATATTTTCATTATAATAAATATTTTCATAAATATTATCAATAATTTAAATATGATCATTTCTCATTTACATTCTAATCTGGTTTAGGCTACACTTGGGATTTCTGTGGGCCCCTTGCAGCCAGTGAGCCTGGAGTTTGACTCCTGTGGTCTAGACTGCTCCCCCTCACCCACCACTGCCTTCCCCCCGCCATGGGTTTCCCTCCCCCCTTTCCAGGTCCCTTTATGTTTTATCTTCCCCTATTAGAATGGAAGCTCCTTAAGCATAGGAACTGTTTGGGTTATTTTATATTTGCATTCCTACCACTTAGCATAGGGCCTGGCACATAGTAAGAGCTTAATAGATGCTTTATCTGTCTATAAAATTCCCAGCCTTAAAAGGTGAAAAACCTAAAATAATCCCCCAGCATTTATTGCATGCTTAGTATACGGCAAGTAGAGCGCTAGGTGCCACGGAGAGCACCAAAAAGGAAGAGAATGTAATCTCCTCCTCCCCATACAAAGGGTGAACGCCCCATCCAACTCCATTATCTCTGCTAGAAGTCTGAGGCAGGCGGACCAGGACCTACCAGCTATAGATGTCTAGCACCGGCGGACCTCATTCCTCAGAAACAGTTTTTGAGGATCCGGTCTTGGACACTTGGATGATCTCCACCGAGGTGATCCCTTTGCCTGCTACACGGTGCCGCGTCCGCAGCTTGTTCAGGGCCGTCTCCGCCATCCCTGCTCTCTCCTCTGCATCATCCAGCTCATGCACAGTCTTCCGGTACCTGGCCAAAGTCTGGTTGGCCTGCTCCTCCTACAAAGGCAGAGGCAGAGGCAGAAGTAGACTTAGAATTCTTTTTTTTTTCTTTTTTTTAGTTTTATAATTTTACTGCAAAACTCTTCAATGTCACAGTAGCTTAGAAATTATTTTGGTACTTGCAACAGGATGGAAACAAAAACTTCATTCCCAGGAGCTCTGATTTCAAATTCCTTACAGGGCCAGTTGATGACCAATAAGCTTCAGTGTGATGGCAAGCTGTGGATGAGTCTAGCGTGTGTTGTGGGGAAGGGGGGCGGGGCAGGAGGCAGAGGGAGCCAGGGAGGTCTTGAATGCCGTGACATCAAGTTGAAGGGAGCAGAAATATTCCCTGGATTTAAAATCATTCCATGCCTTAGTTATTATGAGGGATTCTTAAGGGGTGAGTCCTGTTGTTTAACACGTTCTTATCTCTAAGGGTACCATGTGTGCCGCCTGTGAACATTTCCCAGCCGCTCAGGGTTGCAGGGCCAGTTAGGACAATGGTTCCAGAAATAGTCCTACGGCTGAATGCTTCCCTCCCGAGACTGAGGTAATATGAGAGCCGGGAGCACATTTTGGCTTCCTCGGTTTGAGAGGCTGTTCAGTGGGAAAGGGTGTGAGAAGGAAGGACGAGGGGAGGGCTCCCAGGACCTACCGCCTCGTCAATTTGCCTTTTGTAGACCTTCAGCTTGTTCTGAAGCTTCTCCACCAGTTCTTGCATGCGCTGGTTGGTCTTGTGATCTTCATCTGTCTGGAACACCAGCTCTTTGAGGCGACGTTCGTTTTTACGCAGGATTTTGACTGTCTCAACATGGCGTTTCTGTTCTGAGTCTAGTTCGGTTTCCAGTTCCTTAATCTGAGGTGGAGTGAGAAGGTTGGAGGGGGGGGGGGAAGCATCTGAGTAAACCAGTAACATTTTTTTTTAAGGATTCCGCTATAGAATGGAGAATCCCAAGAATATGGGACCTTAGAAAAGAAATTGGGGTTACAATAACCATTTCAACAAGTATTAAGTACGTATTAGGTACCAGACACTGTGCTAAACTCTGGAGATGCAAAGAAAGGCAAAAATACTGCCCCTACCATCAAGGAGCTCATATTCTATTGGGGGAGACAACATGTAAATAACTAGGTATACACAAGATATAGAAAGGGGTGTGTGTGTGTGTGTGTGTGTGTGTGTGTGTGTGTGTGTGTGAGAGAGAGAGAGAGAGAGAGAGATGTGGAGGGAGAGAGACAGAGACAGAGGAGAGAAACAGAAGAGAGAGAGAAATGGAGAAAGACAGAGACAGAGAGAGACACAGAGAGAGAGAGATGGGAAGAGAGAGAAACAGAGACAGAAACAGAGAGAGTGACATGGGGAGAGAGAGAGAGAGTGAGAGAAGTTTTCAGATTGGAAAGCACTATGGGAATGGGGAATGGGACTGGGAAGTTATTCTTATGGTGGTATGGGAGTGAGAATGATAAGTAAAAGAAGGAATGTTTGGAAGCTAAATGGAAACCCAGTAGGGGAAGATACTGATGGATACAACAATGGGGCTAAGAGCATTCTAGGTGAATGGATGAAAGGGTGTTTTATAGTTTCTTGTTCTAGGGCACAGAAAAGAAGACAGAAAACCTTTCAAGAAAGAAGTTAAAGTTGACTCTTCAGTGTCATTTTCCTTAACATTTGCAATTTTCAGTTCATGTCCAAACTCAGAACACATTTTTGGTAAAAGGCATTCTGGCTCCAGCCAGATTCCTTCCTTCCTCCCTCCCTTCCTCCCTTCCTCCTTTCCTTCCTTCCCTCCCTCCTATTTATTTTATAGGCAGTTTAGTAAACACAGGGTTAGATGTGCTGAACAGGAAATGCTTGGCAGACACTGGGCTTTCCTCTTACCTTGGCTTCCAGTTTCATTATTGTGCGCTTTCCACCTTTCAGAGCCAACTGTTCAGCCTCTTCCATCTTAGCTTGCAAGTCCTTGATGGTGAGCTCATGGTTCTTTTTTATTTTCTCCAGGTGCATGCAGTGATCCTGCTCTTGACGGAGCTCTTCTGCCATGCGAGCAGCCTTAGGAGGAGAAAGGAACACAGCATAAAGCAAAGTGAGATGATTTGTTCTGGACCTCAGAAACTGAAGGACTTGGAGCTCATTGGCCTTGAGGAACTGAATGGCCAACTGGTCAATCCTGAGCTGGAGTGGCATTTCCAATTGTGTAGTCTGGCTCAAGAGAGCATTTCCATAGGGCACCTGAGGAGTGCCAAGGGGTACAAAGGATGCTAAGGTATAAATGGTTTGGTAGAAGCAGAGATTGGCCATTAAGCGGGGCAGGATGAGTACAGGAAGAGCATGTTGTTTGGTGTGGAGAGAGCCTTTGGTCAAAGTTGGATAAGAAGCAAGTATTGGGGAAGAGAATGAGAAGTTATAGGAAATGGGGAAATTCTGATGTCCATTCTGTATTAGTCTTGGGGACCCTCCCTGATGCAGTTATGTTCATTGGCAAGAGGAAGGGGGAAAGGACTTACATCAGTCATAGCTTTCTTGGCTCTTTCATCGACTGTATGGAATTCACTGATGAGCTCCTCATGTTCATTGGAAATGCGCTGGACGTCCGACTCCAATTTCCGCTTGACCACCAGCAGACTTTGGTTCTAAAGGAGAAGAGACAGTATTGATGTAGAGACCTAGAGGACCCTTCTGTCTTTCTCTCTAGGGGGTGGTGGAGGAGACAAACTTAGCTTCACATAGATAGAGAACTGTTTTGGAAAGTTTAGAATCTTCTGTGTTGTCCAATGGGCAGCAACCTGAAACTCCAACATTTATGAAATACTATATGGCAGGCGCTGTGCTCAGAACAGGGGACGCAAAGAAGAAAAAAATACAGTCCCTGCTCTCAAAGAGCTCATATTCTAATGGGAGAGAATAAAAAACTGTGCAAATAAAATATATACAGAAAAAAATGGAAGGTCATCTCCAAGGGCAGCTAGGTGGCACAAATGGGTAGGGCAGTGGGCCTGGAGTCAGGAAGACTCATCTTCCTGAGTTCAAATCTGGCATCAGACACTTACTAGCTGTGTGACCCCGGGCAATTCACTTCACCCTATTTACCTCAGTTTCCTTATCTCTAAAATGAGCTGGAGAAGGAAATGACAAACCATTCCTGCATTTTTGCCAAGAAAACCCCAGATGGAATCACAGAGAGTCAGAAACAGTTGAAATGACTGAACAACAACAGTCTCAGAGGGAAAGCCTGGGAGGGACTGAAAATGACCTCCAGCAGAAAGTGGGATTTGAGCTGATTGTTGAAGTAAGTCAGAATCCAGAAGGCAGAGGTGAGAGGACAGAGCACCCCACTCTTGGAGAACAGCCATTCCCAAGGCTCTGAGTTGGAAGATGGAGTGTCCCATGTGAGGAAGAGCAAGGCTAGTATGGCTAGATTGTATATTACACAGAAGGCAGTAAAATGCAAGAAGAATGAAGAGACAGGGAAGGTTGTTTTTTGGAGACCGAGTGAGGCAACATGATGGAGTAAAATGAGTGTTGAATCTGGACTCTGAGGAGCTAAATTCAAATCTCAACTTTACGACTTACTACCTGTGTACCCATGAGCAAGGCTCGGAATGTCTCTTGGCCTCAGTTTCCTCATGAGTAAAATTAAGGGGCTTGGTCTGGAATTCAGGACTTCTTAAACTTTTCCCATTCTCAACTTCTTCAGCACTTCCTATAATTCTATATGAGGGGGAGGTTTGGAGTTTTGGGGGTTTTGTTTTGTTTTTTAACTCCTAGGTTTTTTAGAGCATCGTCTGAACTAAGAGTAGTCTAAGCAAGACTCAGGACTATTTGATAAATACCCTGGGCCCTTGGATTTGGAAGGTTATCACCATCCCAGCAGCCCTGTGGTAAGCCAGGTCAGACAGAGGCAGAGATAGGTTTGCTAACCTGAATGTTGACTTCATTGTGTCTCTCAGTGATCTCGACCACCTCCTGCTCCAGCAGCTTTCGAGATCTCTCGCTGCCCTCCAGGCTAGACCGAACTTCTTCCAGTTCTGTCTGCAGGAGGCTCAGGCGGCGTTCCTGAAGATTATACTGTTCCCGAAGCTCCTCGTGCTGCCGAGCATCCTCATCCATTTGGATCTGGAGATCCTGCAAGAGGAAAGGGGGCATGAAAATTGGACTATTCTCTGCTCACCCCTATTCCAAACTCTCCCTGCACTTTTCCACCTTTTCCACCCCTTTGCTCATGTTGTTCTCCCTGCCTGGAATCAGTCAATCAATTTGTTGAGCAATTTGTTAAATGCCTACTATGTGCCAAGCACTGTACAACTGACGAGATAGAGTGAAGGCCAGTTACAAAAACAGAGTTGGTTTGGTGTGGGAATCAAGAGAACCAATTAGATTCTATCTCATGAACACTGACTCCATCTTGTTTTGCCATATGTATTCTCCTCCATTTTGTTGTTTTTCTGCAAATCATCCATGGGAAACTCGATGATATAAGCCATTTACTGTTTCATAAATGCAGGAGGATGCAATTAATCAGCATCTCTCAATCCTGGGAAATGAAAGACCCCAAAAACCACTCATCCCCTTCCCAACTTGACTAAAACTCACTCACAAAACACACCTTATCCCCAACTTGGGAAACCCCAATTTTTCCTCCAATTAGAAATTAGATTACCTAATTTTATTTCTTGGCTTGTATCCTGATTAATTATTTTCTTGTAATTAACTGGTTTTGATTGTTTTTAATACATAAAAATCTGTCTCGCTCTGAATTCAGAGTCTTTGGACTGACTGGGGAGTCCATTGACCCATTTATTATGCCTGTTTTGCTAATTGCATAGCTCACATTGTTTCCTCAATTATTATTCATTACAATAGGCACTGATGGGCAGTGTGGGACCATGGAAAGGACACTGTTTTGGAGTCAAAGGACCTGAGTTCACATTTTGCCACTTCATCTTTTGGGACCTTAGTTTCCTCATCTGTAAAATGAGTGAGGTTGGAATGGCCTTTGAGATCCCTCTAGCTCTAAACTGATGATCTTCCCTGTCCCTCTTTGCCAGCTGAATTACTCTCTGTCCTTTAAAGGCCAACACGAATGCTTTCTCCTCCAGGAGACCTTCCTTGATTTCTCAGGATGGCTACAACCATTCCCCACACGGCTCACAAAGCTCTTTGTATTCAAGCCTCTCTCACCATAGAAAATTGTGTATCAGAGTTACCTGTGCTGGTGTCTTCTCTCCTAGCAAAAACCTCATGCACAGGCTCATGCTTTATTAACTTTTGGGGGTAATGGGGAGGTAAAGAGGGAGTACAGTTCATTAAGCAGATGAACAAAGGAATCAGTAAGGCCAAGGCCCTACTAGGCTGGACCTACTTGAATCTACATTCCTTAGATTTCTGATCCTTGCTGAGGCGATCACCTGAAGACTTGGGCTAAGTCAAGGCCTCCCTCGGCCCTAGATAGCCCCTGGTCCTCCTTGCCTTCCAACTCCTCCTCTTCTCCACAGTACCTTGATTTGTTGCTGTAGCCTCTTCAGTGTCTTGACGAGTTCGCTGTTGTTTTTGTTGGCATGATCCAGTTGGATTTCCATTTCGTTCAGATCCGTCTCCATCTTCTTCTTGAGTCGGAGAGCCTCAGCCCGTCCCTTGGCCTCAGCCTCCAGGCTAGCTTGCAGGGACTCGATGGCCCGTTGGTGGTTCTTCCTGCCCATTTAAACAAGAACAGCTAGTCCAGCTCGAGGCTGCAGGCCTATGTAAGCTAGACCTCTCTAGAAGAGGCGGCCTCTCATATACCTTGTTGATTAATTGGGGGAGGAAAGAGTGAAAGAATACCTAGCCTCAAACTGGTCAGCTGCAACATAGCAGGACAATGAACTGCGCCATGGTTTTGTGATGGGTGTCTTGGGTTGTGTATAATTCTAGTCGTCATAAAGGGTTTCATTAAATTCTCAAAATAAAATAACTTTTAATTCATTTTAGTTAAAAACTAAATTTGTGCCATATAATATACTATGTCATTGACCCTGCCATGGACCTGAGTGGATGTCTAGGGTATAGCCCACTGGTCCCAGAGCCATCTCTCACAATGGCTGTACAGATAGCACTTTGAGATGGGATAAAGAGTGACTTTTGTTTGTGAGTGTTGGGGTGGGGTGAGGTTACAAAATATAACAAATAGTATGTTGCAACTTCAAAAGGGTCAGGAGTCCCTGGCTGAGCAGCTCCTTTGGCCGCTAGTCAAGCATATAAGGCAGTGTTCCAATGTGGACAGCTTGGAAAACAGTATTCTTCTCCAAATCACAACATCTATTTTCTGTAAATTAAAAAAAATGTACTAGGAACACGTCCAGACATTTCTTAGAGCAGGAAAACCACTTTCTTGGGTCACTGTATTAAAGTGAACTATGCCCAAATCAAAAGTTGTATTTTATTTTAACCAAAGTTAGCCCTTTCCCATGAGCAAAGGAAAAGAGGTTTTTCCCCAGTGGAATTGCTTTGAAGAACCTATCTTACATCCTATGCATCCCCCTTACCTTGTAGCTTCAAATTCTTCTTCCTTCTCATGGATTCTCCTATCAATGTCAGATTTGACTTGAGCCAATTCCAGCTGAATGCGTATCACTTTACTCTCTTCCACCTGCCAGAAAATATATGGTATCAGTTGTCGTGGACCAGGGCCTTAGTCTCTGGCCAGCCAGTTGCTGGCCTGGACTTGGCAAGCAGAAAAGGAGGCTCCATCATCCAGAAGAGCTGCCTGAGTGATTACCTCCAGGGAAGACTCAGCTTCCTCCAGGGCCACCTGTAACTCTTCTTTCTCAATCTCTAACTTCTTTTTCAACTTCTGAAGTTCATGTACACTCCGTCCTCCCTCACCCAGCTGGTCAATTAAGTCTTTGATCTCCTCTGAAAAGGAACATTATCATCTTTGAGATGGTCAATGGTTGGTATAACCTTGACCTTCAAAGAGTTCATAATGACATTATCTTTTCCATGGATCTCTGGTCCTGTTGCAGGGAGGGAAAGCTCTGGCGGGCCCCATCCTAAGATCATATATCCAGAGCTCGAAGGGACTGCAGAGGCTATCTAATCCAATCTGAGGCCCCGGGATGTTACTGACGGGCGAGTTAGTGAGTGGCAGAAATGGGATGATTTGAACTCTTGTCCCTTGACTCCAGAGCTTGACTTTTCAAGACAGAAGGGTTTCCTATAGGGCTTGGCAACAGATTGTCAAAGGATCTTAGATCTAGAGCCGCTTGCTTGTGATCACAGACAGTAGTGAGTGGCAGAATTGGGATGTGAGCTCAAGGTCTTCCAACCACAGAGTCTCTGGTCCTTCCCCTGTATCATGGTGACTCCAAAGATGGAAACTAGCAACAGATTGTCATAGGCTTATCAACCCAAAGAGAGAGGGGAATTTGGCTATCATCTAGTCCACTGCTATCATTTTACCAAGGATCAGTTTAGACCAGGTTAGAGAGGCTTATCCTCAGAAGACTAGCCAGAAGATGATGATACCCGTGGGGCCCTGGCAATTCACAGAGACCCTGTACTAGGAAAGAGAAGGGTCATTTCTGTGTCAAATGAGAAAAGCACTCACAATGGTGCAATCATAGATTCTTGAGGTATCAAAGTGGGCTACCTATTATCATTATTATTAGAAAGGATAATTGTGCTGAAGTTCATCATCAAACAAAGATAAGGGTGCCACTCTCATCTTCCTTTGCTGGAAAACCCCCATTATATGGGATTCTGTTGGAATCAATAGAATTGATGGCTTTGAAGCCTACTTCAGAAGACTTCCATTATACTACTCTATTTAACACAGTAAATCAAATGTCATTACAACAAACTTTAAGGAAATATCTTAATTCACACGTTACATTGGAATTTTGCTATGGCCTACTGCTCTCTCTCTTTTTTAATGCATTATGTATTTATTAAATTGTTAACTTAAGCAAATGTGTAGGGGACAAAACCAACAAATATTAAATTATCAACTTTTGATGTTTCTCCTATAACTCTGGGATCTTTGTAGAACTATGTGTATATATTGTTGATCTATGTGCATGTGTTGTTATTTAGGTACAATGATAAAATGAAAGGAGCATTTGTCATTGGTCTTAGAATAGAAGACTTGAGTTCAGTGTCTCTGATACTTCCTGAGTCCCCTCTGTTAAGCAGTATTCACTGGGGCAAAGTTCCAATGAAATGGGAAAACTTAGATACTTCCTTAAAGCTTGTTGTAATACTATTGTATTTGATCCATTATGTTAAAGCTGTTGTTCAGTCCTTCAGTTGTGTCCAACTCTTCATAACCTATTTGGGGTTTTCTTGGCAAAGATACTGGAGTGGTTTGCCATTTCCTTCTTCAGCTCATTTTATAGATGAGGAAACTGAGGCAAACAGGGTTAAGTGACTTGCCCAGCTAGTAAGTGTCTGAGGCCAAATTTGAACTCAGGAAAATGAGTCTTCCTAACTCCAGGCCCAGTTCTGTCCACTGAGCAAACAGCTGCCTCATTACGTCAAAGAGGGTAGTATTATAGAAAGAGTTTGGTGTAATGGAGTACTAGACTTGAAGACAGAGGAGACCTGAGTTCGGCTCCCACCTCACAAACTTACTAGTTATATCATCATGGTGAAGTAACAACCTCTCTGACCCTTAGTATCTTCATCTTCAAAACGGGGACAATGACATCTATATTATTCTGGGTAATATGTAAATCTGTTCTGGTGTAGCATATTGGAAAGAGCCTTAAAGCCAGGGGGAACTAGGGTTCATTTCCTCACCCTGTCATCTACTGGCTGTGTGACCCTGGGCAAGTCACATAACTTCTCAGGGCTCTAGACAATTCTGTAGGACTTATAAGTTGTAGGTACAGATGCTGACCTGCATTGGTAGAGGGAGCTTCCTCACCTCAGAGTTTTATTTAACTAATTAAATCACAGGTCTAGTCCTATCCTTTCATAAATCTGTATTATTCCAACTGCCTCACAGGGTTATTGTGAGAATCAAACAAGTTAATGTAAGTAGAGGCAAACCTTAAAGTGCCATATAAATGCCAAATATTATGTTATAGTTATAACCAAAAGTCCCCTTTTTTCCCCTTTTGAATAGAGACCCAATAGAAGGTACTGAACCCTAATTATAGAGTTGGTGTCATTGGTATTGGTGTCATTAAGCCTGATAAAACCTGAGGCTGCCCAGAGCATTCAGCATGTAGCCAGCTTGTGGTCCCTAGTGCCCCCCATGCTCCTTTTTCTAAGTCCCTCCGAGGTTGTGTTGGGCCTTGCCTTGTAGCGTCTTGTTCTCTTTCTTCACAGATTCCAGGTGCTCTATGGACTCTTCACAGGCTGTTTTGATCTTGAAGCTCTCGGTCATGTACATGCGGCACTCCTTCTGGGAGCTGTCCACCTCGACCTGCAGCTCTGCACATTTCTGCTGCCATTCAGCCAGCATTTTATCAAAGATCCTTTGCTTCTTGTCCAGGGCAGCAGCAGCAGCATTGGCCTGGAGAAATGAAGCTTGCATTGTACTCTTGTTGGGTATGTCTTTTGTTTTGCTTATATGATGACTACATGGGGACCTATAGCCAGGGAAGGATGTGCTGGAGCCAGGTCATACTGGTTAGTGAGAGCCTATTGTTAAATTTTCTTTGTTAGCATTTACATCTTAGAAATCAGCTAACCCTATAAATCAGGGCTTGGTGTACTGTTTTGTTGATTTATAGACTAAAGAAAGTAACAGTAAAAATATTAATAATGCAGATTAAATTTAAGTGTATCATGCATTTTCACAGATCTGGTTGTTAAATGTTTACTAGCACATAGCATAAGAAACCAACCATACCTTTTGTGACAATGGTAATTTTTGAAATAAGTATACAATATATTCTCTCCTAAGACAAAACAACCCAATTTCTCAACTCTTACTTTCCCATGGTGTGATAATATACACTCTTAATAAATTCCTTGAGAGTGGATAGGATTTCACTCTTTGTCTTTGTACCCCTGGTACCTAGCACAACACATGCATGGCACATAGTAGGCACTTAAGTGCTTGTTGATTGATCTACCAGTCAATATGCATCATTATGCAATACACATAAGAACCAATTAATTTTTTTTGCTGTCAAATAAAGCTGGTCATTCCTAGAGTTTATTTTTTCATTTCCTTTTAATTCTTCATATAATCCCTAAGATTAAGGATGTTAATTTCTGGTTTATCCTAGATGGATTAACTTCAGCTAAATTCTGTTCAACTGCTCTTCCTCAAAGATAAAGTCAACTTTGCTTGTGGATTTTGGAACATTTAATCTCAAGTATCTCCACTTGTTTTTCACTAGCCACCTATATGACTATGATTATGAAATTCTTTCCTCATTGGATAGGCGCTAGCTGGAAACTGATCTGCCTTTACAGATAGTATGAGGCAATAGCCTTACATTAACCTAAATAAGATCTGTGGGCCCTGCTTAAATATTGAGTTACATACTATGGAAAGCTGGCAGATTGTTCTGAAGTGGAGAAGCATGGACATGTAACAATATGAATAGCTGAGAACATCTGAGCATGGGGATGACTTTGGTATCAGAGGATGGGAAATAATGGGGACCCCTAACATTTCCTCCCATTACCAAATTTTGCCTTTATTATAAACATGTCAAGAGGTACATGGATGATCTACTAAAGAATGGGGATGGCTTTGGTATCAGAGGATAGGAAATAAGGGGGACCCCTAACATTTCCCCCCACTTTGATACTGTGAAATGTTACTTTTCTCATAAACGTTGATTTCATGTTTCATAGATAAGGATTGCACAGAAATAAGAACGTATGGATGGGTTGCAATGTACACCTATATTGATGAGCTCACAGGCCCAGTAAATTACTTATACTTCTTTACACTGAAGTATATAAAACAGATGAAAAAGAATGGCTTAGCCAATTTTGAGAATACAACAAATGAAAAAGCCCAAGGAATTTCCTGGAGTGACCATTGGGGGAATTGAAATTCAAGGTTTCTATGTCCAAAGCCTTTATTCAACCCAGTGGGGCTGTGCTTCTTCTCCCAGGACCCGCCATGATGATGCCACATGATCTTTTCCCCAGGCAGAAGCTCAGCTGAGCCTCTTACCTTCTCCAGATCAATGGTGAGATCTTCTACTTCTGCTTGGAGCCTCTGTTTGTTTTTCTCCAGGGAGGCGGCCCGGGCCTGGGCAGCTTCTGCTGCCTCCTCTGCTTCCTGCAGCCTGGCTGTCAGTTTCCTCCTGTGGGTACAAAGTCCGAGAGAGGTGGTTAGGAATATAAAAGGAGTCATCCCTGCACAAAGGGCTCTATTCTTGTACTTCATCCTGGCCTTCGTTTGGAAGCAGATCATTTAACCAGAGGTCAACTACATCATTGAACAACCTAAAATTTGGTTTTTACTTCTTCTCTCTCCCTCTACCCCGTGTCGTGGTGAATAGAGTGTTGGACTTGGAGTCAGAAAGACCTTAGTTCAAATGCTGCCTCAGACACTAACTAACTGTGTGACTCTGGGCAAATCACTTATCTGTAAAATGAGAGTGTTAGACTAGATGGCCCGTCAGGTTGCTTCCAGCTTGAAAATTATGATCCAACCCATCCTTCTAGGGACAACTCAAGGCCCACTACCTCTCTGAAGTCTTGTTGGACCACTCTTTTCCCTGTTCCCCCTACTCTTTTTCTCCTCTGAATCATGTAGGCCTGCCTGCCTTTACTACTCATCTGGCATTTAATTATAGGACCATAGAGAAGCACTGCCTTGTCTTGTTCTTTATCTGTATATCTGCATCTCCAGCTAGACCATAAGCTTCTTGAGGGCAGGGACCATGTATTTTCCTTCTTTTGTATTCCCTGTAGGGCTTAGTTCAGTATAAGACAAGAATGGATTTAATAAGTACTCAGTAAATCTGATTGAGTTGAAATGAAAACTGTCCCATGAGAAGAAGGAAGAAGGGAAGAAGGAGCAGGAGGAAGAAGAAGGAGGAGGAGGAGGAAGAAGAAGGAGGAGGAGGAGGAACTACTAGCATGTATTTAGCACTTTAAGGTTTGCAAAGCACTTTACAAATTATTAGATTTAATCCTCAAAATAACCTTGTGAGGTAGGTGCTATTATTATCTCCATTTTACAGTTGAGGAAACTGAAGCAGACAGAGGATTCATGATTCGCTCAGGGTCACCTAGTAAATGTCCGAGGCAAGACTTGAATTCACATTTTCCTGACTCCAAGTCCAGCACTCTATCCACTGCACCACCTACCTAGATGTTGCCAAAATAGGGCTAAAAGGAAGGGATGGCTCCTGGGAACAGAAAGGATCCCACAGATTTTTGTACTAGTATGGTCACCCTAGATACTATGTCATCATCTCAGGTTTCTTATAATGGAAGGGAATGCCTTGGCATTCTAAGCAGCCCATCTGCAGCCATAAAGAATCACAGTTTCAAATTTCTCCTGCATCAAACCAGACTTTCTTTTTATGGAGAAGCTCAGAACCAATTCAATTTTATTTAGCCAATATTTATTAAGCACCTAGCGTATGCAGAGCATTGTGCTCAGCGTTAGGCAAAGTATAGTTTAATTAAGCCATAATTTTTCTTCAGGAAGCTTTAATACAAGGCTTCTTAACCCTGGGGTCTGAGATCCTGGTTTATTTTGAAAAAATATATCTTTATAGTTGTATTTTAATACACTAGGTTTCCTGTACAATCCAGTGTATTTTATTTTATGCCTTTAAAAACATTCCCAGAAGAGGTCCATAGGCTTTGTCAGGCTGCCTGAGAAGTCTGTGACACACACATAAAAAAGCTAAAGAAACCCTGTCTAGTTGGGGAATACAACAGGGTGTGGTGTTTCGATGGAAGAAGGGGATGGGGACTGGACCTGTGATTCCACTGGGATAGCCCACTCTGTCCACCAATGCAGATCGGTAACCTATAGTCTTGGAGGTTGCCTAGAGCACTGAGACATTAAGTGACTTGCACTGGGCTATGTCAGGGGTAGGGCTTGAACGGAGGGGAGGTATTTCTGGCCCCAAGGTCAGCTCTTTACCCACTATGCTACATTACCCCTAGTGGAAGGAAGGAAAGAGGTTGTACGGCACAAAGTCTCTGCTGGCTGTACCTACTAGGGATCCTAGGCCAAAGACATTCTACCACGGAATGGTGTCCGCTGGCTAGTCACTGAGCTGGGCACTCCCCTTAGCTTTAGCCCAGTGACATTCTGTTCCTTTGTTTCTGCCTCTGACCTCAGCAGCAAGTCAGCTAAAATGATGACGTCGGTCAGGGCTGCTGTCCCACCCCCCTCCACCCAAGGCGCAGGACTCACTTGGTTTCCTCCAGCTCTTCCATTTTCTGAATGGCATCAGTTTCGTACTTGGTTCTCCACATGGTCACCTCTGTGTTGAGTTTGGACACCAGGCGTTGCAGCTCAGATTTGCCCCCTTGCTCTTCCTCCAGCTGCTCCTTTATCAAATCCAGGTCATGTTTGGTGTTGGCCAGGCTCACGACAGCAGCGCTCCGGGACTGTAGATAGTAGATGTATTAGAGAATTTGCTTACCAACCAGTGTTAATCTCTTTCTGGGCCTTATCAGAACACTTAACTTTTTTTTTTAAACTGTAACTACTTCAACATGGCCATTGTGTTTGTTTGTTTGTTTGTTTTTGCCTTTTTTTTTTTTTTTTGGCTAGGTAAGGGGGTTAAGTGACTTGCCCAGGGTCATACAGCTAGTATTATGGGTCTGAGGCCAGATTTGAACTCAGGTCCTCCTGACTGCAGGGCTAGAGCTCTAGTCACTGTGCCACCTAGCTACCCTCTTTTTTTGTTTGTTTGTTTTTGCAGCACAGCTCAGCTACCTCCCCACCTCCAACACACACACACACACACACACACACACAGAGCCCCTCTTTAAGTATCTGAAGGGCTGTCTTGTAGGGGAGGGAGACTGTTCTTTTTGGCTCCAGGAGGAGCAAGGGTGGATGTTACCAAGAGGAGAACTTAAGCATGGCATCAGGAAAAGCCTCCTAACAATTAGGGTTGTCCCAAAGTGGAAGGAGCTGCCTCAGCGAGGCAGGAGAAGCTGGACAGTGTGCAGTAGTGAGGATTCCTCTGCTTTGGACTAGACTGCCATTGAGGGCCCTTCTGACACTCAAATTCTGTGATTCTGTTTCTGTTTCTCCAACCTTTGACTCCTCTTCCATCTGCCTCTTGTAGTCTTCCACCTGAGAGGTCAGCGAAGTCTTAATCCTAAAGATTTGATTTAGCCGACTCTGGGATTCCTCATGCTCCCGGCTTAGCTCGCTGTTTTCAGCTAGATAAGGAAGAGAGAATAAGATGAAAAGATGTCCAGAAGAAAAAGAGTCTCTCTGGCAAGTGTCTCAGTTTCCTGAACTGACTTAAAGGAATAGTAGTAGAATATGAGGGGAATTTGCTTTGTTTTTGGTTTTTGGCTTGTGATTTCATTGATGTTCGGGGAAATCTGGACGTGGAAGCCCCTTCCACTAATGCAGAGTAGTAGGCCTCTAAATGTACTCATCTGTAATTACAGTAGTAAAGAGATGACTGGGGCACAGATCGGTTAAGTGACTTTCCCAGGTTCTCATGGCTAGGATGTGTCAAAGACAGGATTTGAACCCATGCCTTCCTGCTTCCAAGGTTGACCCTCTGTCTAATAAGAAATACTGGAATGAATGAGTAAGTGAAAAAGGCTTTATTAAAATACTTGCTATACGCAAGACACCATGATATTATAAATATTGACTAATAAATCACTAAAGACTTCTCTAATTGAATTGAAATATGGAAAATATTGAGCAACCAGTAACCAAAATTAAACTCTAGCTGAAAGATGATTCTGTGCCAAAAGAATTTCCTGAGAAGAAAGCACCTAGGCAATCCATCCTGTCCTCGGGGGTACTTGGTGAGAGCATACTGAGTGGAAGGATGAGATGGAGGGGAGCCATTCTACACAATATACTTTTTTTTCAGGCACTTGGGGTTAAGGGACTTGCCCAAGGTCACACAGCTAGTACGTGTCAAGCGTTTGGTCTGAGGCTGGATTTGAACTCAGGTCCTCCTGACTTCAGGGCCAATGCTCTATCCACTGTGCCACCTAGCTGCCCCTTCCACACAATATACTTGCAGTCCCAGAATTTAGACTTGTTCCACCAAGGAGGTGACAGCTAGAATTTTAAAGGGCCAGAGAAAGAAGCTATATAAACCAGAGATGAACAGCAAGGAAACTTGGGCTCCAGTTTAGGCTCTTTTAAAAAATATATGACCTCTAACAAATCCTTTAACTTCTCTGAGCCTCGGTATCCTCATCTGTCAAATGGGTATCCTAAAATCATAGACTCTCAGAGATAGAAAAGACCTTCATGGCCATCTGCTCCAATGCCATCATTTGGTAGATGAGGAAACTCTGCCTCAGAGAGACTGCAGCTTACCCAAGGTGACAGCTAATGAGTGCCAGACGTAGCCCTAGAACCTAAATCTTTTATCTTCATGTCCACCTGTGTTTTTTCCCACTCCACTGCATCGTGCTACTTACCTTGCAGAGATGGTGTAAGGATCCTGTGAGTCTTAGGAAGGGGAGGGAGTGGGAAAGGGAATAAGCATTTATATAAAATGCCTACTATGTGCTCAGCACTGTGCTAAACACTTTACAAATATTATCTGATTTGATCCTCACAACAACCTTGGCTGTATATCCCCATTTCACAGTTGAGGAAACTGAGAAAACAGAGGTTAAGTGACTTGCCCAGGGCCACACAACTAGTATCTGAGGCTAGATTTGAACTTCGGTCTTCCTCACTCTAAGTCCAGCACTCTAAGTAACCACTGCACCACCAAAGGCAGCCATCCCTGCCAGGATAGGCTCCATCTCACAAGATTGAACCCTCCCTGCGTTCCTTTTCACAGGCTGTCCTCTTCACACTAAGAATGTTCTCCTTCCTCACCTTCTCTTAAAGCTCCTCCCCCTCTTTTTTTTCCTTCAAGGCTTAGCTCCAGTGTGATATGAGTGTGGTAAGAGTACCAGAAACCTTTCCTGATTCTCCCTAGAAATCACTTTGCCTTCATTTTCTATTTGGCTATCCGTGTACATGCTGTTCTGTATCATAGAAGTATAAGCTCTTCAAGGACAAGGAGTGTTCAGCTTTTGTCTATTTTTTGTCTTAGATCCCCAGTGCCTACAGGTGTCTGGCATATACCAAGTGTTTAACAAATGCCTCTTGAATCGATAACATACATGAAAGAAAGCACAGCAGATGCCTTGAAAGATAATGAAAGCATGAGAGAGAACACACATAGATAACATACAGAACACAAAGATAACATACATGAAAAGTATAGAGTTTCATAAACATGTCAGATATTATTTTTTCTTATTTACAGTCTCACTTTTCAGTTCTATGCTGTTAAATTCTCTCCCATCACAGATAAGAATTGGATGTGATGTTTTTTTCCAAGTCCAGGGAAAAACCTCACCCCATCACAACATCTAAGACAGCATTTTCCACCCTGTGTCATTCCTTGGATGGATCCTAGGGAAATGACTTTACCTTGGAGCCTGGTTCTGATAGCATTAAGTTCTGCTTGGTTTATCTCCAGTTCGGCCACTTTAGCATTAGCCTCAGATAAATTATCTTCCAACTTCCGGACATGAGCCTCAGCATTCACCTGAAGACAAAGATGGCACTCAGGAGTTAGAAAGAGAGCCCAGTACAAAAGGATGAGTTCTTTTGACCTTTTGTGATAAGTGAAACAGCAGAAATTTGGCATCTTTTCTTTGCAATAGGCTAAATTATATCTTTCAGGAGTGATGTGGGGGAAATGGAAGATTGAGAGGAGAATGGTTTAGATTAAATAAATAAATGAAAAATTTTAAATATACATAATACATTCAAACTTGAATATGTGGATAATATAAATAAAATAAGAATAAACATGAATCTGCATGTATAATCAGGCCTGAATATATATTCTTGATGTATATTTATATTTTATTCTTATTTATATTCTACTTACATATTTTCAAGCTTGAACACATTTTAAAATTCTTGTTTATTTATTTGTGCCTAAATTTTTCTCTTCCAGCCACACACACACATATATGTATGTATATATATATAATATGTGTATGTACATATACATATATATAATATATATTATATATTATATATATATTATATATATATTATATATTTCAATCCAGAGGGAGTCCATTCCAAAATAGATAAATTCAAGCTCTAATATATATATTTTATTTTTATTCATGAATATATTATATATAATTTATTTGTTTAGCCAAAAGGTATTACTTCTAATGCTTTCTCTATTATATATGTATATATTTATAAATGTACATGCATGTATACATTCATACACACATATGCAAACACAAATGCATTTCTATATAGCCAGAAAGAGTCCCTTTATAATCAATAAATTCAAGCCTTAGTATACATTTTTATTTTCTTTCTTATTCATTTATATATCATATATAATTTGTTTAGCTAAAAGGCATTCCTTTGGATGTTCTCCATATAATATACACATATGCATGCATGTATGCATTTATAAATGTACATATATGTATACATTTGCATACATACATGTTTTTATGTAGCCAGACAGAATCCTAATGAGCAAATTCATCTTTCTTCTCTGCTCTGTCCCAAGCAGGCTCATAGCTGAGTTCACTTGCTTAAATCGCTCTCTCCCTGAGTCCTTTTCCTGGCTGGTTAGAAACCTGAACTACCTGGTGGTTTCCTATGAGTAGCTGTGCAGCTATGCTGTGCAGTCTATGCAGACTTCCATCTACCCAAAATCTTATGGAAGTGGTGCCATTTGACTGACAACTTCTGAGGCCTGGGAAGACCTTCTCTCCAATGAGAAAGGGCCATGGGGCACCTGCATGCTTCCTTTGGAGCCGACCCATGTTCTCAGTCCAAGGTTTAGGGGATGAGGAAGATGCCCAGTGTTGCCTCACCTTGGATTTCTGGACAGCCTCCATGCTGGCACTGAGGTCATCGATCTCTGCTTTCATGACCTGCTTGTCCTTCTCCAGCTTGGCCTTCACCCTCTGGAGGTTCTCCACGTGCTCCGTGAGCTCAGCCATGGAATCCGTGTGCTTCTTGCGCAGGGTGGAGGCAGTGGCCTCACTCTGCAAGGCTGCTTCTTCCAGCTCTCTGCGAAGCTTCAGGAGCTCCGCCTCCCGCTTGCGGTTCTGCTCGATCTGCAACGGGGATAAAACAGAAGATTCAGAAGTGAGGCAAAAGTAAAATCAACTAAAACCTGGCAGCTTCACACTTACTGCTATTTCCTCTCCCCACCCCCACCACACCACACCACACGTGGAGTACTGTGTTCAGCGATGGGTGCCATAAGCTGAAGAGTATCCAGAGAAGGGCACAACCAGGATGAGGAAAGGCCTTGAGAACGTATCATATGAAAGAAATGGGCATCTTTAGCTTGGAGACACAGGATGGGATGTGGTAGCGTCTTCAAGCTGGAGGAGGGACTAAGGCAAGTTCTCTTTAACCCCCAGGGCAGAAGCAGGAGCAATAGGTGAAAGTTGTCAAGAAGCCAATTTAGGCTTGATGTGAAAAGAAATTTCCTCCCAGTCAAGGTTTTTTATAAGTAGAATGGGCTACCTTAGAAGGTAGGGACTTCCCTTAGTGAACTCTTCAATGACCATTTGTTAGGGATATTGGTGTGTGTGTGTGTGTGTGTGTGTGTGTGTGTGTGTGTGTTTGCAGGGGGGTGGAAGGTATTTGTTGGATGAGATGGACACTCGAGTCTCACCCAACTCTAAAAATTTTATGATTCTGATTTGGCTGATGATTGTACTAGCAATGTGTGACTTAAATCCATTTAACATTCATTCATTCATTCATTCGTTCATTCATTCATTCAGCAAATGCTCACTGAGCACCAATGCACAAAGCACCATACTAGGCTTACACCATTGAAAATATGAATACATCTAGATACGCTAGCCTATAAAATGCAGTAACTTTGACCTTCTAAACTGCTTCTCTCTAAGGAGCTAAGAGTTCCTGACCCACTTCATTCTCCCATTACCCTCCAATGGAAGGGATAGAGGCAAATAATATCATTGACATTGTATAGTTGAGGTAACTGAGGCACAAAGCTGTTAAGGAAAAGTCAGTGTGGAGCTGGGCCTGGGACCCACATATGTTGAGCTGAAGCCTTTCACTGTTGGGCTTAAGTAAATTACAGGAACAATTCATCAAAGAAGTTAAGGGAGAAATGTCCACTACTAAGTACTCAGGAGGTGACCTTGGTATGGCCAGTGTTCTTTCCTTTGTGACCTTGGCTGTCAGTTCCAGGAAAGCAGTAATAGGACTTGTGATGAAACACTCAGACATTGTGCACTTAAAATGCCAAGTACTAAGGTGGTCCTACTAGTTATATTTTTTTAATGAAAAAAATTGTATTTTAAATCCAAAGATGATGCTCCTGACTCATTAGGTCAGTAGATCTTCCAACAGAAGAGAAAACACTGGTATGCTTCCTCTTTCCTAAGGCCCTGTTTTTGTGAGTCAGCTGGTCAAGGTTAATGGTGTATGTATTGTGTGAGTCCATAGACACATAAGAGCCAACTAGCTCACACTGCCATAACATTGACCTCATTAGAACTATGCCCCAACCAAATGAGTTACAGACAAATGTAGACAAGGTTGGTTCATCAATTGGCTTCACACCAAGAAATTTTTAAAAATTAAAAATTAAATTTAAAAAAATTTTAAAGAAATTTTTAAAGAACTGGTCCTTGACCTCTCTCCAACACATCAGCATTTTTACATCCTGAACTCTAGGGTGGGTCGAGGGAAGCTTATGTCCTTCTCTGTCCTAGGTTACCTGAGCAGAGGTGGCTCCTCCAGCTTCTTCCAGCCTGTCACTGAGGTCTTCAAGGTCCCGGGCCAGGTCACTACGTTGTTTCTCCACCTATGGAAGCATTTGGGGAAAGAGCCTTAGTGATATGACCTCTCTGTGAATATCTCTAGTCAAGGTTTCTCTTTGGGTCCTCTGCTCCTAGAGAGCAATGACTATATTTTAGGTCAGTTTTATGTACTACCATGGCTATTAGGGACATTCAATAAATGGGAATTCATTAGTCCCTTCTATTAGATTGGGTGAACAAGTCTTAGTTCCATAGTAAATTCAGGGATGCAATTAACTTGGGAATATACCAAAGTCCTTAGGTTCTGGGGACTCAGTGAATAAGTAGACTCTTTCAATTAGTTCTAACTCCAATAATGGTTTTTTTGTTTTGTTTTGTTTTTTTTGCCAAGTGCTTTTCCTTTTCTTCCTCTCCCATCTAGTCTGGCTATACTGAATACAGCTCAGCCAAGGTTAACAAGGCCTTTGTCCATCTCTTGGCTGGACCTACGCTGCAGTTCCACTTAAAATAGTTGGATTTTAGACTTTCTTAGCACTTCTGCCAAAGAGTGAGAACTTTTTGCAGTTTACCTTTGCTCTCATAGCCCTCTCCGCTTCTAATTCTTCTTCCAGTTCCTCAATCCGGGCCTGGCAGATGCACAAAGAATTTAATTTTTCTCACATGAAGTTAAACTATATCAGCCCCAACTGTTACAAGAAGGTAACACAGTACAGGAACATAGTACATATACTATCAACCTTAACCAATAAGGTAAAAAATGAGGGTTGGAAGGGAGTTAAGAAACATGCCAACTGCTCAAAAATGAGATGTTTCCTTTGCATTAGAGGTTATCAAATTTGCCATAAGCAGCCTGGAGGGATCTGTTTCTGAGTTTGACAACACTACTCTGAGCAGCCAGGTGACGCAGTGGATTGAATGCTGGACTGGGAGTCAGGAAGACTTCCTGAGTTCAAATCTGGCCTCAGACCTTACTAGCTATGTGACCCTGGGCAAGTCACTTCACCCTGTTTGCCCCAATTTCCTCATCTGTAAAATGAGCTGGAGAAGGAAATGGCAAACCACTCTAGTATCTTTGCCAAGAAAATCCCAAATGGGGTCACAGAGAGTTGGGCATGACTGAAAAATGACTGAACAACAACATTCCCTCTCCCATCTCAGTGTCTTTGTGCCGGCTGTATCCCATCCCTGGACTATTGCCCTTTCTCACGTTCCCCTCTTGAATCCCTTCAAGCTTCAGCTCAATCACCACCTCCTCCAAGAGGCCTTTCCTGATTACCTCTGGACCTACTTCATGTTTATTACATATTTACTATTTACCCATTGTGTATTCTTGTGTATGTTGTTTTCTCTCAATAAAATATACAGATAGTTCTCGCTTTATACAAATTCTCATTATGCAAATTCAACTTTATGTAAAAAATTCAGAAAGAAATTGGGCTTCAAAAAAACACCTATCTTAACTTTATTGTATGGTACTATGCTCTCTCTCTCTCTCTCTCTCTCTCTCTCTCTCTCTCTCTCTCTCTCTCCACTCCTGGCCTTCTGCTTGGCTTTCCAAGGCCTCCCTACTCCCTCTCACTCCCCCTCCCCAAAAAAACCACCAAAAAAACCCTCCAAGTGAAGGACTCACAGATCAGGGTCTTGGCTGTGTCAAGAGAAAAGATTTTTGCCCCGCTCTGCCTACCTCCTGTCCTGTTCTGCCCCATATGTCTGTCTTCCATCCCTCTGCACTGGGGTACCTGTGTCACCCATCATGTCCTGTCTATGAATATGTCCAGTCACAATATGTCTGCCCCACCCTTCTTTCTCTCAGTTCCTGCCCCATCCTTCCTTGTCAATTCTGTCCCCACTTGTCCTTCAACCCTGTGCCTGGCCCCCTCCCTCCTCAGGCATTTAGGGTCACCTTCCTGCCTTCCCATCTATCTCCCCCTTCCTCATATCCTCTGGCAAATTCAAATTAGGTAAAAATCACCTTACATAAAGATCTGCGGAATGGTCCACTTAAGTAAAGGAAGAACTATCTGTAAACTACTTGAATGCAGGTAATGTTTAATTTTGTCTTTGTATTCCTAAGCAACTGGTACAGTGCCTGGCATACAGTAGGCACTTAATAAGTGCTTGCTGAGTTGAATTCTTACAAGAATGGAAGATGAACATGGAAAGAGGAAGGAAGGAAGGAAGGAAGGAAGGAAGGAAGGAAGGAAGGAAGGAAGGAAGGA
>NW_020954585.1:45166785-45196117 GCF_900497805.2 Vombatus ursinus
GGAAGGAAGGAAGGAAGGAAGGAAGGAAGGAAGGAAGGAAGGAAGGAGGGAAGGAAGGAAGGAAGGAAAGAAGGAAAGAAGGAAAAACTTATCAGGTACCTACTACTGTGCTAAATGTTTTACAACTATGATCTTATTTGATCCTCACAACCACTCTGGGAGGTAGTTCATTTATTATCCTCATTTTACAATTGAGGAAACTAAGGCAGACAGTGTTAAGTTATTTGCCCAGGATCAAACAGGTAATAAGTATCTTAAGCTGGATCTGAACTCAGGTCTTCCTGGCTCCAGGTTCAATGCTCTGTCCACCAGCTGCTTCTAATATGAGCCAAGTTTGGGTGGGGCTTTGGACTTTGGACACAAGCTGAGAGACATACATGTTTGCCAGCTTTTCCTGGGCTTACAATCATAGGAGAGACTCGAGAGGCCAACTTGTCCAACCCCTTTAATTTATAGATGAATTTCACCAACCACAGAGAAAGTTTCAAGGTAAAAAATGTTACAGTGGGCCCTACTCTTGGCCATGGGTCATGCCGCCTGGCTATCACCTCTTACCTCTGCCTCTCAATTTAGTTCAAATCCTACTTTCTGGAAGAGGTCTTTGCTAACCCCACACATTGCTAGTACCTTCTCTCTGAGAATATCTTGTATACACCAAGTTATTTACATGTTGTCTCCCCCATCAGAATGTAAGCTCCTTGAGGGCAAGGTCCATGGTTTTGTCTTTCTTGGTATCTCCAACACTTAGCACAGTGCCTGGCACATACATATCATTAATAAATGATCATTGACTGACTTACAGACTGAGAATCCCACGGATTAAAACAAATGATGTAGAGAAGGAAAAAGAAAATTATTCAGGAGGGATCTGAGCTTCCCTTTTCTCTCCATACCTGGTGTTCTTTCAGTTTCCTCTGCAGTGTGGAATTCAGAGATTGCTCATCCTCATATTTGGAGGTGACAGAATTGATTTCCATGTCTCTCCTTAGGAGAAAATAAAACAAAGTAAATGTCAGAGGTAGGATTTCACTCTTAGGTAAGGTATCCAGGGCCAGAGAAGAATTCAGGAGGGGGTCTTGGAGGGCCAGGGGAGAGGGAAATAGGCCAGAACTACTCCTCTGGTTGTCACTGAAAGGATGTTCTTCCTCTTTCTTCCCTCTGAGGTACCTCACTAGGCAAGTGTCTTCTCATCCTACGGATCAGTCAGACCCTTTAGCAAAATCCTTAGCTCTCGATTAATGGGGAAGGATTATAAAATGCTTTACCTGTGAATTGGTCTAATCATTCTGGAAAGTAACTTTAAATCATGCTAAAATAGTGAATAAAAGATCTATGTCTGTAGACGCAGAGATTCCTCCATTAGGCATATTCCCCAAGGATGTCAACAGAAATAAAGAGCCCAGGTATACCAAAATATTCATAGCAGCTCTTTTTTTTTTGTAATAGTAAAGAATTGGAAACAAAGTAAATGTCTGTCTTTGGGGAATAACTAAACAAATTGTGGTAAATGAACATAGTGGAACATTATTCTTCTGTAAGAAACAATTAATGTGATGAATGCAGAGAGGTATGGAAAGACTTATATGAACTGATGCCAAGTGAAGAAAGTAGAGCTAGGAAAACAATATACACAATGACTGTAACATTGAAAATGAAAAGATAACCACAGAACTGATTGATCCGTAATTAGGACCTAGCTTAGTTCCAAAAAAGAGATAAGAAATATACCCTCCCCTACCTCCATCTTTGCAGAGGTGGAGGAGTACGGGTACCGAACGTCGCATGTACTGTCAGACTTGGTTTTGTGTATTGCTTAGTTTTGTTAAACTGCCCCCCCACCAATCTTTTTGTGTTATGTTACAAGGGATACCTCTCTAGGTAGGGGAGAATGAAGGGTTCTTTTTAGAAATGAAGGCAATGTAAAAGCAAAAGAAATTTAAAAATTTTAATGCTTCCAAAATATTGTCAGCTTTTCACCAAAAAGTATATCAATGAGTCCTGCATTCAGGTGATAAAAATTAGAGGCCGAAAGACGTGGTTACTCCTCTGACCAGTTCAGTTGAAAGATGGTATGGGGAGATAGTAGTGTGATGGAAGGAGGATTTAATGTAGAATCAAAGCACCTGGACTTGAATTCACAAGCATTGCAACTGATCGTGTGATCCCTCTGAGCCTCATCTGAATTTCCTCATCTGTCAAATGGGGATAGTAACACACCTATTAGTACTACCGACTTCATAGATTTTTTGTGAAGAAAGTGCCTAGAAATGTGTGTCATTATAACTGAGGCAAATCTGTGCTAGGTAAATATGCTCCCTGTGCAATTCTGAGTGTTCTATAATTGATTCGAGTTTTTCATTTTTTGTCTTTTTACCTGACCTATGATTTCACTGGCAAAGGGAGGTCCCAGATGAGGAAACTCCCTCTACCATTGTGGGCTAGCAGAATCCCTGCAATACAGAGTTTTAGGGGATACAGAAGTTAAATGATTTGGCTAAGGCCACACCTTCAGTATTATCAGAGGTCTGACTGGAACACTGGTCTTCTTGACTCGGAGTAGCAATGTGGCACGGTGGATAGGGCACCAGGCCTGGCGTCAGGAAGACCTGAGTTCAAATGAGACCTCCGACACTTACTAGCTGTGTGACCCTGGGCAAGTCACTTCACTCTGTTTGCCTCAGTTTCCTCATCTGGAAAATGAGTTGGAGAAGGAAATGGCAAACCACTCCAGGATCTTTGCCAAGAAAGTGGGGTCATGAGGAGTCAGACACAACTGAACAACAATAACAATTTCTTGACTTTAAGGCTGACTCTGCTCTCCTCTCCTCCTCCCCACCCCCATTTCCAGATGCCCTTTTTTGTGTCTTTCCCCTATTAGAATGCAGAATCTAAAAAAAACAAAAGAATGTAGAATTAGATTCTAAATCTAGAATTAGAATCCCTACATTGAGAATGGAGATTGTCTTATTTACTCATATTTATATCCGAAGTCACGGGACCTAGCCTTCAGTAAATATTTTTTTTAAGGCAATTGGGGTTAAGTGACTTGCCCAGGGTCACACAGCTAGTAAGTGTCAAGTGTTTCAGATTTGAACTCAGGTCCTCCTGACTTCAGGGCTGGTGCTCTATCCGGTGTGCCACCTAGCTGCCCCCATTCAGTAAATACTTAAAAAATGCTATATCTATCTATCCATCTATCTATCTATCTAATCTATCAGTCTCCCTATCCACTATGCAATACTGCCTCTCTACAACCAGAGTTGATTGTACTTAAAAGGCACATACTTCTTAACCACCTCCTCCAGATCCAGCTTAGTTCTCTCCATCTCATTAAGGTTATCAATGGTCATCTTCAGGTCACTCTCAGCTTTCCGGCGGGCCTTCTCTACCTCGGCCCGTATCTTCTTTTCTTGTTCCCAGTTGTCTTCCAGCTGTGAAGACAAGAAAGTGAAGAGAAAGTGGGGGAGGGAAGTCAGAGACAAAAACAAGAAAAAAAAAACCAGGCAAAAAGCACACATGATTCAGCCAAAATGCCACCACAAGTACTGGGGGAACAAGTTAGCTCTCCCACCTCCCACATCACTTCCCCCGAACAGGAGTGAGGACTTCTAAGAATTCCACACCGACTGGGTCTCACCTCATGGATCTGGGTGCCAAGTTTGCTATTATTTTTCGTTAGATGATTCACCTTGTCCTCCTCGGCTTGTAGGTCATCAAGAGTTTTCTGGAAGGAAAGAAATCCCCAGAAGAAGCTGATGAGGGAGTGGGTATGCAGAGGCAAAGGCCTCTATCTTTTATAAGGAGCCCTTTCCAGAAGGGTTAGAGGTAGTAACCATTGACTGAATCAATGCTGATCCTGGGTAGCAAATCCTGGGTTTTTTTGCCCCATGTGGAATAGAGTCAACTACTCCTGAAAGCCAACCTAAATTCAAATAGCTTATTGATGCTAGAACATAGGTCTAGAGTGGAAAGAAACCTCAGAAGTCATATAATCCAATATCCGTATTTTCCAGTTGAGGAAATTGAGACCCAAGGAAGTTCAGTGACTTGCCCAATGTCTCACAGGTAATTTCAGAGGTGGGATTGGAACCCAGATCTTCTGACTGCAGCACCAGTGCTGTTTTATTAGTATTGAGTCTCTGCTATGCTGAACACTTATGTAGTGGCTCTAAGAGAAGAGACACTTTACCCTGCATTGTCAGAGACAAATTGAGGTTATCAGATTTCACCATACAGCGTTGCCAGGACTCTGGAATACTTCTATAGGTACAACGCTAAAAGGTAGCAGCCCTCAGAAAGCTGGTGAGTCTCCCCATTTAAGTGGCCTCCTAACCCCCTTAAAAAGCAGGGGATATTTGGAATGAAACTTGAAAGTAACCCAGCCTAACTCTGCCATATGGAATGTCAGGCTTCATACATCACTTAGTTCTTAGTCAACGAAGGGTGAGAGCAGTCAAGTATATCCTTCTACCTGGTGAAGCTCTTCCAGAGCCCTCTTCTCCTTCTGGAGCTTGGCAATGGAGTCTTCTCGGAGGGAGAGGTCGCCACTCAAGGTTCGCACTTTGTGATCCAAGGCCTACAGATTGGGGAGGGAAGATATTGATATTATAGTGGGAAGTCATTCCATCTCTAGGAATGTGAAGAGATACAAGATAATGCCTAAGCCCACTCCAATCACAAATTAACGGGTTTGCCATCCACAACTTCTCAGGCGTATCAAAGGCCAAGTGGTTGCAAGACTTGTAGGCCAAAAACCAAACTAATATCTTGAGTCTTGGAGAAGCATCAGGGGGTCTCCAGGAGAATGGGTTCATTTTCAGAGGCAGCAACTTTATAAGAAGAACTGAAGAGCACATTTAAGGAGGAATCTACTGTGCTAGAGAAGAGGGAATAAGCAAGACTTTGGCAGGAGAGAGCTCTGCCGATTGGAAGAGCTCTCCATGGTGAGAGGATGGAGTCCTAGGGCCACATTTGTTTTGGCGTCATGGGAAGGACAACAGTCCCAACATGAAATAGAAGGAACAGCAGTGGAAGGAGGCAATCTCAGGCAAGGGGATGAATAGCCAGCCTTGGATTAGAGGCCTTATCCATACATTTACCCAGGGCTCTGACTAGCAGTTTTCACTTTAGCTTTAGATACGGTGCCTGATTTTGGGGAGAAGGGGGAGTAGGGTGTCTCTGGGTCCCGGGTGAGAGTCAGCATGGCTGACAACATTGGTGAATTCCTACTCTACCTGTTTCTCCTTCTCTGTCTTAGCCAAGGTAGTTTCCACGCCCTCGAGGTCCCGTTTCAAGTCACTCATCTCCCCTTCCAGCTTGCGTTTTGTGGCACTTAGGGAAGCTGCAACGCCTTCCTCCTCCTCCAGCCTCTCCCTCATGTCTGAAATTTGGCTCTCCAGGTCCATTTTGGTTTTCATCATCTGAGTGAGGCGCTCCTCTGCATCTGAGAGGTTCTCTTGTTCCTAAGGAAAGGAAGGGGTTTCCATAAAAGGGATGGAGTTCGTAAGGATCTCTTAATACCTTATCCACAAAGGACCTAGAGATGATTTCTGAATTGGCAGCAGATTTGTGGCACCCTGCTTCTGTAGAAGTGGGGATTGAAGGAAAAGGGCATTCATGACTTTGGTTCCCTTTGGTAATACACGGGAGACGAAGCAGGGCCTAGTGGCAAGAGACTGGGGCTGTGAATCAGGGGATCTGAGTTCTGACCATGGCCCTGTCATTGAATAACTATGTGAACCTAGATCACAATTCTTTGGGCCTCAGTTTCCTCCTCCATGAAATTAGGATAGTAAATGGTGATATCTACTTCATAGGGTTGCTTTAGGGATCAAATGAAGATAATAAATGTGAAAGTACTTTCAGAAGCAAAAAATAAAAAGGTAGTCTACTAATTGCCTGCTCAGTGACCTTGACTATGTCATCCATCCGATCTAGGCCCCAGTTTCCCCTGTTCTTTGTTTGTCTGTTTTTAAGGCACTTGGGGTTAAGTGACTTGCCCAGGGACACACAGCTAGTAAGCGTCAAGTGTTTGGTCTGAGGCCGGACTTCAACTCAGGTCCTCCCGACTTCAGGGCCGACGCCCTCTCCACTGCACCACCTAGCTGCCCCTGAGTTTCCCCTATTCTAAAATGGGGTTTAAAATACCACTTCCAATTCACAAAGATGTAGTAAGGATAAAAGTGAGATAACATTTCTGAGAAAGTTATGGGGGAAAAAATCATACATATGCCAGATATTAAAAGGTTTAGGGTTGGGTGGGGATTGAACCCAACTTTATTTTTATTAAGAGCATTACTGTACCATTTTATATCTGATTAAGAGGCAGTGTGGTATAATGAATAGAGAGCAGGCTCAAAGCTGGGACAACCTGGGTTCAAGTCCTGCCTCAGATATATATTGGTTGTGTGACCCTGGACAAATCACTTCACCTCTTAGTGTTCTAGGCAACTCTCTAAGACCCTAAGTTGTAGAGAAGGTGCCACCCTGCATTGGTAGAAGGATGTTCCTCATCTGGGAGTTCTCTACAGCAATGAAATCATAGGTCTCATCTCTATCCCTATACAACCAATTATCACTTAACTGATGGATAGGGAACATATCTGTCTAAATCATTCATCCAGTGTCTGGCATGGTGCCCATGCAAAGAAATACTTAACGAAGACTTTTTATGTTTTTTCATAGGGATGCCATGGCTCCCAGGCTGAGGTGGCATTGCCTTAGGGTGGAAGGGAAGGCAAGGGAAATTTCCCATTAGTCAGATTTGCTAATAGACCAGTGTGATACAGCTTCTCAGAAAAGCTTCCTCTGTCCTCATCTCTCTATTCTTCACACTGAGTGACTAATGGTCTGGCATAACTATGACCCTGGAGATTGGGAAGAACGATGGTTCCTTCTCTTAGTAACGCCTTCGGCTCCTGATCCCTTAGCTCACGCACTGCCTGCAGCTGGATGGTTAGGTCATTCTTCTCCTGGCTGAGTGTGGCTGTTTTTTCTTCCAGTTCCTTGACTTTGGCGATTAGCTCCTGTGCCTTAGCCATGGCACTCCTCAGCTCTTCCTCCTTGACCTTCATCTCCTCTTCCTGCCGAGCCACATTCAGGAGGGGCTTTACCTGTGAGACAAGCAATGCCCATAATGGCGTTAAAGAGGTAATTTCCTCTGAGGAACCAGATCATTTTCATCAGCTGGCTCTATTTGACCTTAATTATACTACTCTTGGTTCCATGGAATTGACCTCAGTCAAAAAAGGGTCATGCTTAAAGTAAAAATACCTAAATAATTGTTCTTAAGTCAACTATGTGTTCTTGGGAATGTTTCTGAGAAGAGTTTTGTTTTTAAGAACTGAATTTCAGGAAATACTAAGGTTGGGTTCACCCAGAGTTGAGTCTAAGATCCAATAATAGCACCTAACAGGCTATGTGCCTAAGTTGCTTTTACATCCTCAGATGTAAGAGCCCATCTTTAAATCCACCTATACTTTGGACATGACTATTTGGGCCTTCCACTTATTTATATCTTAATATATAAACATCAATGTGGCAGAGGGGACAGGAAGATCTGGGTTCAAGTCCTATGTCTAATATATATTGTCTCTGGGACCATGGGCCAGTCACTTAACCTCTCATAGCCCCCTGGCAATGCTCTATAAGTTATAAATGAGTAGCCAAGCTACATTGATGGAAAGAATTTCCACACTGGGAAATCCTCTTGACAATGAAGAAATCATAGATCTGGGCAATAATAATAACAAAAAAGCAAATGAATTTTCATATCAAAACACCCTTCTTTGTAGATGGGTTTTATTTGGAGTTGGTCTTGAAATATATTCTATATCAGTCTTTTGCCTCTGAGAGATGTACATTATCTCTGCCTGCCTCCCTCTCCCCAGGAGAAAGACTTTTCCTTATTTCTGGTGCCCCTATTTCCTAGGTTCCCTATGTGGCTAGATAGGAATGCAGACCCTTCCCATTCTCAATTGAGGGGGAATGACTGCTCATGTTTTAATTACAAGATCACAGAGTGTTAGAGCTGGAAGATATCTTAGAATAAGGGTTCTTAACCTAAGCTACAGTTGGTTGTTTTTTTTTTAAACCATTTTGATAACTGTATTTCCTTATAATTGGTTTCCTTTTCAATTCTCTATATTTTCTTATACATTTAAAAGCATTGTTCTGAGAAGGGGTCCATAGGCTTCACAAGACTGCCAGAGGAGTCCATTATGTCAAAAAAGGTTGAGAACTCCTGTCTTAGAAGTAATCTAGTCCACCCCCATTATTTTACAGAAAAGGAAACTGAGACCCTTCCCATGATGAGCTCTCTTGTGTACTTGTGAGAGCTTGAGCTTGACTGTGGTGCATGTTTCTCTCCTCACCTTATTGTATAGTTTCCACCAGCCCCAGAACCGAAGCTGCAGGAACTTACGAATGTTTCGCTGGATGACTTTCAGGCCGAGTCTGCAATGAAAACCAAGGAATTGCATGAGTTGGGGGTGGGAGGGATGGTATCAGGACCTGGGGGAAAGGGAATGGAGAAAGAAGGGAGTAGGTGGTAGGCATTGTCCAGACATGAAGATACATTCTAGAGATGCATCATCTCTCCTCGTTCTGTTTCGGAACTGTGAGCAATGAGTCTGGCGAGACAGGAAGGGAATCAGGATAGCAATCAGAAAAACGCAGTCATCAGCAAGATAAGGGGACAGATGATGAAATGCTAAGTTCATTCCTAGACAGCTGTTAGAGGTTTGGGAAAGGCAGGGCACTGACTCTAGAGAGTTCATTTATTTTTTCACTTACTGGTCCTCAGAAAACAAGATAGTTAGGATAATGAGAATAATAGTGGTGTCATGGTTAAAAAAAAAATACTGTTGTTAGAACCCAGATCACAATGGCAGAACAGGGAGGGAGGAAGAATACCGTGACTATGCAGGCATTGAAAGGAGTTGAGTGTCAATTGTATTGGAAGGGCTACATTGTACAAGGAAGGGTTGCCATACACGGTTGGCCCTAGACAACATTAGAACATTGGCAAAGCTTGTCTCTGGCAGTCCCCCACCGTTTGTAATATTCCTCTGGGTCTATCCTGAAGTGCCCAGTGTCCTGATATTTGACACCGGCTTCTAAGGGCTCTCTTTGGGGATGTCCAACTGGGCTACCAGTACCCCATAACCCAGGCTTTTTCCTCAGTATTCTTCCCTTCCCTCTCCTCCATGGTCATCAAATCTGATTTGTCCTGTTAATTTCTCTGCTGGGCGACAATGGGATAGTAATTAATATATATTACTTACATAACATTTTAAAGTTTGCAAAGAACTTTACACACATATTTGATCTATGGATTTTATGTATATATAATACATATGAATAATATTTGATCTTTACAACAACTTTGTGAGGTAGGTACTATTATTAACCTCATTTTACAAATGCAGAAAGTGAGATGGAGAGAAGTTAGGTGAATTGCTCTAGATCACTCAGCTAGTAAGTGTCTAAGGCAGGATTTGAACTCAGGTCTTCTTGGCTCTAAAGCCAGTGCTCTGTCTGCTTCATCACCTAGCAGAAACGTCTCCTGGCTGCCTCATTAAACAAAGGCAAATTCTCCAGTTGATAAATGGTCAAAGTATATGAACAGGAAGTTTTTTGATGAAGAAATCAAAACTATATAGTCATATGAAAAAATGCTCTAAATCATTATCAATAAGAGAAATGCAAATTAATACAACTTTGATATATCATCTTACACCCATCAGATTAGTTAAAATGATAGATGCCCTTCAATTGGGAAATGGCTAAGCAAGTTGTGGTTTATGATTGTGATGGAAAACTACTCAGCGGTAAGAAATGATGAGCTGGTTGATTTTAGAAAAACATGGAAAGACTTGGGCCTATAAAGAAAGATGCTATCCACCTCTAGAGAAAGAACTCATAATTAGAAGTATGTATAGTATGGTTTTACATATATGTATACTTGTGTGTGTTTATATGTATATATGTATGTGTGTGTGTTTAATTGTAGCTTTCTCTAGGGCAGGGTAGAGAGGGAGGGGAAAAAAATTAAAAATGTACAGCAGAGAACAAAAGAAAACTTAGAAGAAAGCCCAGAAAAGCTGGGTAGCTTTGAAAACAATGCATAGTTTAAAAAAATAAGTAAATAGTCTGAAATGGAAATCCATGGTTTTATATTGAGTTCTCTATATTCTGCTGTGTACATAGAAATGTTCTTTTTTTTTTCTCATTTTGTATTTAAGTTTAAAGTGAATAAAAACATTCTAAAAAATAGGTAAACAAAGGCAAACAAAGTTAAGTCCCAAGTAAGAGACTGACTCAACTGGTGTTGAAGACTGGGGAAGAGATTGAAGTACAATATATTGTATTATATAGTGTGTCCTAGCAAGTGAATACAGAGGAACCTAGGAGTAGGTGCCTACTTATGTAGGATAGGACATGAGTGGTTCTTTCTGCCATATTTAGTTTTGTTTAAAAACAAAGATACCTTCTTTCCAGCATCTTTTTAAATTCAACCCTCATCAGGAAACCCCGGAGACGACACTGAAGCATGGTCATGATTTTGGCCAGGCGTTCATCTCGCATGTCTTCCAGTTTGGCCAAGATTCCAGCCCGGAAGAATACCTGGGAAAGCAAGACAGCAGTCAAGCCTCGGTTTCTAGAAATATACCCTTTGCTTGAAGGCACCTACTCGGGAGAGTTTTCAATGTTAAGCAGAACAAGCAGTCAGTAAGTCAGAAATTATTTAGAAGTACCTACTATGTGTCAGGCATTGTGCTAAATGCCGAGGATACAAAGAAAGACTTTCTAGGAGCTCATTCTAACATACAACATACAGGGAGACAACATACAAACAACTATGTACAAATAAGCGCTATACAAGGTAAATTGGAAATAATTTACCTGAGCTTAATGAGAGTATCTGTAAAATGTGGGGCCACTAATGATAACTGTAGCACCTACTTGTCAAGGTTGCTGCAGGGCACCAATGAGATGGTGAATTGTAAAGCATTTGACAAACCTTAATTTGGAATACTGTCAGGTGTTAAAGACATGTTGTTTAGTTTTGCAAAACTGCTTTTTTTTTCCTTTTCAATCTCGGTTATAAGAGATGGCTCTCCGACTTAGTAAAGAAAAGGGAGCAAGGATTGGACCAGTGATTTCACTGGTTTAGGGAATTTTCAGGTAAGGAAACCCCTTCTACTGATGCAAGTAGGTACCTACTTTTCAGGTATTTGCAGGAGTTCTTACCCTGGAATCCATGTACTTGCTTGTACATTTTTCAGTTATGTCTGAGTTCATGACCCCATGTGGGGTTTTCTTGGCAAAGATAATGGAATTGTTTGCTGTTTCCTTTTCCAGCTCATTTTTACAGATGAGGAAATTGAGGCAAATAGGGTCAAGTGACTTGCCCAGAGTCACATAGCTAGTTAGTATTTAAGGCTATATTGGAACTCAGGAAGATAAGTCTTCCTGACTCCAGGCCTGGCACTCTATTCACCGAGCCACCTAGTTATCTTTTGTTTTTTGATAACTTTATTTCAATATAACTGGCTTCTTTTGTAAGTCTGTATTTTATTTCATACATTTAAAAAATATTATTCTGAGAAGAGATCCATGGGCTTTACTGGACTGCCAAAATGTCCAGGACACAAATGGTTAAGAACTCCTGTCTTAGAGAGTTGAGCAGAGTTATCAAAAATACCACCCTCTACCTACAACACATTCCCAAGTGTGGCCCACACCAGATTAAAATGTGATTAGGAAATATTTAACAAAATAAACCAAAATACAATAAAATATAGATAATGTTAATATGTGGTTTTATAAGTCAATATGCTGCTCTCAGGGATCCTTATCTACAGTTTGGTGACCCCCATCTCTATTTGAGTTTGACACCATTGACCTAGGGAAATGAAAAGTTGAATGATTTTCCCAGGGTCCCACATCCAGGATGTGTGTGTGTGTGTGTGTGTGTGTGTGTGTGTGTGTGTGTGTGTGTGTGTGTGTGTGTGGCAGGGGCGGGGAAGGGGAGGCCAAGGGGGAAAAAAAGACATATTTGAAAATGGATGCAATGTAAAAAGAAAAGACCAATCAAAATAAAAGTTAAAAAAAAAGGCTTATCATGTTATATAAATATCAGTTATAATGTTAATGAGAATACCTGTGATAGATGAGGCCAGTTAGGCTGGTGAAATGTCTCAAATGAGCACATAACAGAGGTAGGGAATATTCACCTTTAAAAATACATATATTTACATAGTCCCTAGTTTTCCCTTGATATTATATCTGTGGTTCTTAGGAACTAGAAGGTTAATTCTCAGCAGGCTCCAAGCTTCTGTCTCTGACTTCCACTTGAACTCAGGGTTACCACATGCCAGACACTTTGATTATAAGAAATTGGGTGCATTGTATTTGTAAAAAGTGAGAGCAGTTTTATTAGTACATTACAAGTGATATTGGCCTCACCTCTGGGAATAAACTTATACACACATATACATGAACACACATACATATATACACATATTAAGCACATGCATACACATGTATACATATACATGCATACACACATATACAACTCTATACCCATACATATATGCACAATACACCTATATACTTATGCATACATACACGTGCGTATATACACATACACATGTGCCTACATCTATATACATACATGTATACATGCATGTACCTGTATACTTATACATATATACACATACATATATATGCACATACATATATGTGTGTACATATACATGTATGTACACACACACATGAAAATGTACATATACATATACATGGAGGCTGACTGAACCCCTTGTCCCTATGACCACTCATAGGAGATACTGTACAGGGGATTCGCATCAGGGCATGGGTTGGAATAGATGCCTTCTGAGATCTCCTTCAACTCTGAGATTCTGTAAACAGCTGACACACACACATGTCCAGCCTCATTCCTTCAAACCACACTGATGACTGGTATTGATCATGAAGAAAAGGGAAAATGAACAACTCCATCACGTCATAGTTTCTTTTAAGAGAATGCTCATCCCATCTCCCTATCCAGCCTGTAGAAGAAGCCTAACAAAGCTTGGCTGACCCAGGAGCTGGCACAGAAACCGAGAACAACCCCAGTGACTCATGACTCAGGGTCAGGCAATGACCTTTCCTCTGAGTCAAGAATGAATCAGGGATGTTGGCAAGTGCTTGGGGGCTTTGGGCTGTGGGTGGTTTGGAATGTTGGGCTTGATGACCCCATGGGCCCCTCTCCCACACATGTTAATGCCACTGCCCTAAGAAAAATTCAGTCCCCTTCATGAAGCATTCTTCTTATCTATATAGAGGAGCTTTTTCATATAAGGCAATAACTGGGCCTTGCCCTCCACCCCTCTATCACATCTTTAGGACTTTGGAGCTTTCCATCTGCCTTGCAGCTGAACTGCCCTATAGGTATCATCTTCTCCATTTAGAGTATGAGCTCCTTGAAATAGGGACTAACTTTCTATTTGTATCTCTGGCACTTGTATACTTGGCACATAGTAAGTGCTTAATAATTTTTTTTCTTCATTAATTCTCAGATCTTTTGGAATAATACTAAGATAGTGACAATTTAGGTTCATAGAGCTGGAAGTGACCTCTGAAGTCATCTAGTCTAATTCCCTTACCCTTGGGGGCAGGGGAAGTCTCCCTACCTTCACTGCCCAACTGGGTTCCAAGTAAATCTCAACAAGGCTGAGCTCTGAGGGCCTTGGTGGTAGACACGAAGGTTGATTGTGAATGTTAAACTGTGTGTATGTGCTTGTCTGTGTGGTCTCTGACTATACATCTACGAGTGTTTCACATTTTACTGATGAGGAAACTGAGGCCCATAGTGCCTATCACATAGCATGAAGTGTCAGAAGTGAGATTTGAGCTCAGGTCCTCTAGACTCCAAATGCAGTATGCTTTCCATTATACCACAAATAATGTTACTGACCATTGACTATATGAAAGGAGTGGAGCATCCAGAAAAACCTACCTTGGTGTGTCCAATTTTATATTCATTTACATCTAGGTCAATAGAGCCAAGCAACAGTTCTGAGGCCTTCTTATTGTCCACGAATCCCTGAGGGATCACATTGGGGTTCAAGACTTGGTATCTAAACAGAGAGGAAGGTGATAGAGTGAGAGGTACACTTCATTCAAACAAGAGTCTCTGCAGGACTCAAGACAGAGGATTTCCATGTTTAAAGAGCTTCCTCACTCATCTCTCAGTGGGACAGGTCGCCTTTAAGGTTAATTGGGAGAATCATGCCTTTCAAGTAGGAGTTTTTGTCAAGCAAGAGTACATGACCACAAGAGCTACTCTCCTTTGAGACTGTCAGGGGCGAGGAGGGAGGAAAGGAAATAAAAGAAAATATTTCTGAAAAAATATTTCAACCAATGCATCAACCTATAAGATTTTGGTGGAGGAATGCAAGAGACTGAAGTTGGGAATAAGGAAGATGATGCTCACCTCTGTTTGAACTCAGGGTACTGTAATCTGTTTGGGAAACCCTTCCTGCAAATACGGATGCCTTCCAGGACACCATTACAAGCCAGCTGGTGCATGATCAAGTGAGCATCTACCACCCCTGCCAAAACAAAGCCAAGGTATGAGACAGTGAGCCCTCCCCTAGGAGGTGGGACAGATGAACGCCTCCCCACGCAGGGAGACACAGCTTGAAAGGTGGCACAGTCCATCCATTCTTGGTGATTGTGACACCCTCAGGAGATGGAAAGTGGGTCTCCCTACCCTCACTGCCTAGCTGGATTCCAAGTCACTCTCAACAGGGCTGAGCCCCAAAGGTTTTGGTGGTAGACACGGAGGCAGATTATAATGTCTGACTGTGTGTATGTGCTTGTCTGTGTGGTCTCTGACTAAGTAGGTGTCTCACAGCATTACAAAGCCAGACCCAGAATTAATTTTAGATTATTCATTGTTTGGCATCCTCAGTGCCTCCTCCACTTGCTGGGCTAATTGAAAGTGGACTATATCGGGCAAACCGCTGGTTTTGGAAACAAGCTGGTGAGTACAAGCACCTCTCAGACTCTGAGAGCTCCCCACCCCCAGGCACTCACCCGACTGTTTGAACTCATTAGGGATAATGCATCGGACAAAATGAGGGGCAGTGCTGTGCAGTGTGGTCATCAGTTTGTTCAGCTGCTCCTGGGGGTGGAGGAGAAATGAAGTCAGTGAGGAAATAATAGCAGCTCTCATTCGTCGATGTAAAGAAGTGGTTTGCTATTTATAAAGTGCTTTACTAATGGGTATTGTATTTCTTGCTTTCTCAATGGATGGTTAAGGGTTGGAGGGAGGGACACAATTAGGAACAGAAAATAAAAATTAAACTTTTTTTTTAAAAGAAAGTACTTTCTTGTTCCAATGATCCTGTAAAGTCCATAGTTCAATGAGGATCACAGATTTAGAACTGGAAGGGGCTTTAGGGGCCATTTTGTCCAACGCTCTCATTTTCCAGAGAAGAAGTTTTCATGATTGGCCCAGAGTCACACAGGATTTGAACCTGAGTCCTTCACCTTCTTGATTAGAATCTCTGTTTTTACATGTGAGGAAATTGCTCAAGGTCACACAGCTAATAAATGTTGGAGCTAGGTTTGAACCCAGGTTTTCTGACTCAAAAGTTCAGCAGTCTTTCCCTGCTAACAGGTGGATAGGAAGAACATCAGACAGATTTCAATAAAATCCCCTACTTGGTTGTAAAGGAATGGATCTGAATCCACTCCTCTTCTTGACCCTAAACTTGACCCAACCAGCTGAAGAGGAACAGTTAGGTGACAAATGGATAGAGCTCTGGGGCTAGAGTCAGGAAGACTCATCTTCTTTAGTTCAAATCCAGCCTCAGATGCTTGCTAGCTGTGTGACCCTGGGCAAGTCACTTAGATTCTGTTTGCCTCAGTTTCCTCATTTGGAAAATAGGAGTAATAATAATAACACCTACCTCTCAGGATTGTTGGTAGGATCAGATGAAGTCATATTTGCTTGGCACATAGTAATCTGAGCTGAACAATAATAGCTGGCATCTGGAGTGTTTAAAGGCTTGCAGAACAGTTTACCTACATTATCTCATTCAATCCCCACAATGCCCCTGGAAGATAGGTGCTGTTATCATCCCTATTTTACAGAGGAGAAAACTGAGGTTAAGTGACTTACCCAGGGTTACTCAGGTAATAAGTACCTGAGGGAGGATTTGAACTCATGTCTTCCAGACTGGAGGGGACCAGCACACTGGCCACTGTACTATATCATTGCCTCAAGTGTTTGGTTGACCACAATCACATCACTGTGTTGGGTCAAGGTACAGTGTGTCTGATTGGGGCTGATCAGGTCAAGCTCAGAAGGCTCTGCCATAGGTTGGGCACAGATAGTCCACACGAACAGTTGGAGTGGAAATGTCTCTAAATTTGTACATCTCACATTTCTTTTGAGCTACTGCAATTCTGCTTTGCTCATAGAGCGCAGCACCTTCTTTGATACAGGCACACTATGCTGGGTGGTCCTGTGCCAGTGTCTCCTGTGTCTCACAATCGATTCCAAAATCGAGAAAATGGAGAAATTTTGAATGCTGTGAATAAATTTGTCTTAGTAGTTAAGATAGCTAGAACACCTGGATTCTTGTGTGACTATGGGTCAATCAGGAAACTTCCTAGGATTCAATGCCTTCCCCTGGAAAACTAGAGGGTTAGACCAAATGGTCCTGGAGCCCATTTGGGTTCTAAATCTATGATCCTCATTGGACTACCTACTTCACAGGGTCACTGGGGAGGAAAGCACTTTATAAATAGCAAAGCATTACTTTATATTGATAAAAAATCTCTAGATCTCCAAAAGTTATTATTAGAAAGAAGGAAAAATCCATCTGCCCTTATAGTCCATATGGCTGTATAGTGACTTTGCCTTAGCCTTTCGTTTTTCTAATTCAAAACCATTTTGGGGGGTTTTATTTTTGCCTCTTTAAATTTTTTTATTATCTTTTGTTTTCACATCATTTTCATACGGAATATATCTCTCTACTCTTCCCCACCCAAAAAGCTATCCCCTATGACAAAAAATGAAAATGAAAGAAAATGGTTCAGTAAAACTAACCAATACATCCACAAAGTCTGACACTGTATACAGTGCTTCACACTCTCTGACCTCTGCAAAAGGGGCAGTATATTCTCTGAGACCAAACTTGGTCATTATAATTATACAGTGTTAAGTTTTGATTTTTTTAATTGATATTTTTATTCTTTCCATTGATATTTTTGTCAATATTGTGTATATTGATTTCCTGGTTCTGCTAACTTCACTTTGCATCAGTTCATATAAGTCTTCTGATGCTTCTTGGTATTTTTTATACTCACCATTTCTTACAGCACAATATTTCATTGTATTCAAGTCCCACAAATCATTGAACTATTCTCCATTTAGTGTTGTTGTTTAGTTGTTTTCAGCTGTGCCAGACTCTTTGTGGCCCCTTTTGGGGTTTCCTTGACAAAGATACTGGAGTGACTTTGCCATTTCCTTCTCCAGCTCATTTACAGATGAGGAAACTAAGGCAAACAGGGTTAAGTGACTTGCCCAGGGTCACACAGCTAGTGTCTGAAGCCACATTTGAACTCAGGTCTTCCTGACTCCAGGCCTGGATACACTGTGCCACCTAGCTGCCCCCCTCACTTATTTAGTAGGCATCTACTTCAAAAAAAACCAAACACCTTTCTTAAGTTCCTACTATGTATAAAACACATTTGTTGCTGGGCTTCAATTTTCCTGCCAAAAATATTCAGTGATAACTCCTGCCTCACAGTGGTGTTGATAGGAACAGAAGTGCTAACCATATCACCAGCGTAAGCCGTGTAAGTGTGGTGGCAGAAAAATATGTGAAGAGATTAGACACTGCTCTGGAGAGGAGCCACGCGATTTGAATTTGAACTCAAGTCTTCCCAACTCCAAGTCCAGCACTCTGTCTGCTGCATCCTCTCATTCCATTTTATACCTAGCAAGTTGTCAAAGCTGACAAAAGATAGAAACAGTCCATTTTGGAGGGACTATGGGGAAACAGTCCCGTTAATTTACTGTTGATGGAGCTGTGAATTGATCCAATAAGTCTGTAAAGTAATTTAGAATTCTGCTAAGAGTGACTAAACTATCCATATGCTTTGACCCAGTGGGCTGGGTATGACCACAAGTAATACAGGTAAAAAGGTCGTAACACGCTTCCTGTGGTAGTAAAAAACAACAACTATCAATTGATGAATGGCTAAACAAATTTTTAAACTGAAGCATAAGAATTTTTGCTTCAAACAAGGATTTTTGTTGTTGTTGTTGTTCAGTCTTATCTGACTCTTTGGACACCCATTTGTGGTTTTCTTGGCAAAGATATGGAGTGGTTTGACATTTCCTTCTCCAGATCATTTTACAGAAGAGAAAATTGAGGAAAACAAGGGTAAGTGACTTACCCGAGGTTACACAGCTAGTAAGTGTCTGAGACCAGATTTGAACTCACAAATATGAGTCTTTCTGACTCCAGGCCCAGCACTTTATCTACTGCACCACCTACCTGCCTATACAGAAGGACTACAACAATATAAATTAAACAAACAATAAAATGGAACTTAATGCTGCATAATTATAATGACCAAGCTTGACCCTGGAGAAGAAAGAGAAAATGCATTTCCCTCCCTTCACTGTAGAGGCAGGGAGGTAAGGGATGAAGAGGGAATTATCAGGGTGGAATATTGTAGATACTGACAGACATGGATGATGCATTGGATGGTTTAACTGAATGGCTTTCTTTCCCCTTTGTTAATATTTGTTACAGAGGATGGTTTTCAAAGTGAGAAGGGAGGGAGGAATATATTTCAAAGGGAATATGATACAAACACAAAAGCCTGATAAAATTAATGTTTAAAAATAGAATTACAGAGTTTAGAGCTAAAATGAGAGGCTGTGGGGTATAGTGGATAGAGAGCTAACCTTATAATCAGGAAAGCCTGCGTCTGAGTCGTGCCTCCAAAACATACTGACTATGTGATCTTAGAGAAGTAATTTACCTTGCCAGTACCCCCAGGCAACTCTCAGGTTAGAACTTGTGGAACAGTTGCTGATCTACATTGGCAGAAGGAGTTCCCTTACTGGGAGGGAGTTCCCTATACTGATGGATTCTCAGGTCTGAATCAAAACAAGTAGAAGTGATGTTAGGGATCATCCTTTTGGTGATGAAGCAGCTTAGTTCCAGTGAGGTTAAGTCTTTTGTCCAAGGTCACACACAGGCAACATGACCCCAGGTTCTCTGATTCTAAATCCAGTGTTCATTCCATTGAACACACCTCCTCTAACTAAGACTAACAGACTAAGCAAATGAAATACTTCAGTCCTCAGAGTTTGCTGGCACATATGCTGTGTGCCAAAACACTTCCGACAAGAGAAGCTGGTTGGGGACACTCAGAAGTATAGAAGTGAATGTATTAGGGTTGGGGCAGAGGGCTTGGGGGGGGGTCTTACCCTGTAGAAGTTGGAGACAGTCATGAAGGATGACCCTCTTTTTTGCTTCTTAGTTCCAGCTGAAAAAGAGAAATTAACATTCTGTAAATTACTATGCCCAGCACAAGTATATAACCACTTCTACATTTGGCCATTCTACGTTTGGCTACAATAGACAGCTAGGTAAGTGAAGTAGATAGAGTGCCAGGCCTGGAGTCGGGAAGACCTGGGTTCAAATCTGACCTCAGATACTTACTGGCTGTGTGATCCTGGCCAACTCACTTAAACCCTGTTTGTCTCAGTTTCCTCATCTATAAAATGAGATGGAGAAGGAAATGGCAAACCACTTAAGTATCTTTACCAAGAAAACTCCAAGAGGAGTCACAAAGAATCAGACACAATTGAAAATGCCTGAACAGCAACATTTAGTCACAAATCATTTTGGGGCTTGAAAAATCTTGATGAAACCCATCAACATCTGTCAGAAACTGGGTAGAGGGAAGCCTGAAGGTATGGAATCCTCCCAGATAGAGGGAGGGATGAATTATTCTGGAGGAAGATAGGGAAGAGTAAATCTATTTTCATACTGAATGATTGTTATAAATAGTTTTTTTTCTTTTTAAATTTTTTTTATTTAATTCAATTTTATTTTTAGTTCCATATTCTCTTCTTCCCCATGTCCTCTCCACCACACATTGAGAAGGCAAGAAATAACAAACTCCATTACAAATATGAAGTCATGCAAAATAAATTTCTGCATTGACTAGTTGGAGACAGGGGCAGGGAATATGAAAAAGAAAGAAAGAGAATAAAATTATGCTTCAATCTGTACTCTGAGTCCATTAGTTCTCTATCTGGAAGTGGATACCATTTTTCATCACTAGTTCTTTGGAGTTCTGGTAGATATTTTTGTTGATTAGAGTTACTGAGTCTTTCACAGTTGATTATTGTTACGATATGCTGTTGCTGTGTACAACGTTCTCTTATTTCTGCTCACTTCACTTTACATCAGTTCATATAAGTTTTTCCAGGTTTTTCTGAAACCATCCCCTACATCATTTCTGAGAGCACAATAGTATTCTATTATATTCATAAACCATAACTTATTCAGCCATTCCCTAATTGTTGAGTATCCCCTTGGTTTCCAATTCTTTGCCATCACAAAAAAAACTGATGTATATATGATGTATACATACACACACACATCATACATACACACATGTATAATATATAATAATATATAAAGAGACCTGTGATTTCATTGGTGGAGGGAACTTCCCTTGAGAAAATTTTCTCCATTCCCTACTAGAACATGAATTTCTTGAGGGCAGAGGCCATGTTTTGGCCTTCCTTTGTATCCTCAGCAATTAGTACACTGTCCAGCAAGGTGTAAGAAGTTAATCAAAACTTGCTGACAGACTGACTGGTTGACTGACATCACTATAGTTCAACACCTACTCTGTAATTTTGAGTCTTAGAGTTTCCTGAGGTGTTGAGAGGTTAAGTGACTTGCCCCTGGTCACACAGCTAGCATATGTCCAAGGTAAGACTGGATTCTTCCTGATTCTGAAGCCAGTTGTTTCCAAGTATTTTTTTGAAACATGCAGACTTTCATATTTGCTATTTGAAAGGAAAAGATGCACTAACTAGCATTGCCATTTTCTCATACAGCCCCTGTTCCCTTTAGGAAACTTTCTCTCTCCCTTACTAGACTATGAGTTCTTCAAGGGCAGAGGCCATGCTTTTGCCTTTCTTGGTATCCTTTGTGTGCAGCACTGGGGCCTTGCAGATCCAGTGAACACTGCATTAAGAGTTTTGAGCAAACAGTGCTGGTTTTAAAAAGCCTTGCTCCTTCACTTAGGCTCTAGTGAGGCCGGCCTTCCCAAAAGTAGACAAGACAAAGCACCCCCAAATGACACTGGCATTTGGCCCTAAGCTGGCAAGAGAAACGGGCTGTCACATCCTTCACTTCCAAAGCAATCGATTTGTAATATCGAGTCTGTGAGTGAGGTTGATTTGTGATTTAGCAGTTCTCCCTTTAAGTGGAAAGCTGTTCCATTCACCTGTGAAGTACTCAGGAACCTGCAGCCTCAAGGCTACATGTGGCCCTCTAGGTCCTCAAGTGAGGCCCTTTAACTGAATCCAAACTTCACAGAACAAATCCCCGTAATAAAAGGATTTGTTCTGTAAAACTTGTACTCAGTCAATGCTCCCAATGACCTGGAAGGCCACATGTGGCCTCGAGGCCCCAGGTTCCCCACCCCTGACTCAGACAGTCTCAATTGTAAAGGCAACAATCCATCTGTAGAGCAATACATTTAGGAGACAAAAACCCTCCCAGCTGTCTCAGACTCAGAAGCCAAGGCTACTTGCTTTCATTGGGAGGAGATTTCGTTTCCTAGCCCTCGATGAATTTCTCATCTACTAAGTGGCCTTCTAGCCCTAGAGTGAACACTTGGGCTCCAACTACCTACTAGCTGTATCTAAAGTGGGGAGAGATAACTGTCCCTTGACCTATATTCCAGAGGAGGCTCTGGTGTGGTGGCAAGAGCACATTGGACCTGGATCTGAATCCTGGTTCTGCCACTTCCTGGCTGTGTGACCTTGGGCAAGTTCAGATCTCTAACTTCCTTCCCTCATCTGTGAAATGGGGCTAATAAATACTTGTGCTACCAGTTCCTGAGAGAATCACATTGGTTAATATCCATAAATTTTCTCATCACCATAATCTTCCATAGAAATGTGATCCCTAAATAAGAGAAAATTATCCAGAGAGTGATAGAGGGTTTTGCTAAAGTGTTAAGGATACTCTAAAGCCATTGCCTTTCTAATACAGTTTCACCCCTAAGTAAGGGTGGAAAGGAAGGGACCCTAGACCCCTGGACTTATCTATGGTACAGGCAGCTGAATCTCCCTGTCCTGAGATCATCCTTCAAAGCCTACTCAAATCCTACCTCGTCTATAAATGGAGTGAGTGGGGATGCCATCTCTGAAATAGAACTCCTGTTCTAACACTTTGGATTAGTACGATACAATTTGCACTTAAAGTCTTCTAATTTCTGGGCTGGAAGGAATACAAAAGGTCATCTGCTCCAACCCATACCCAAATAAGAACCTCCTCTCCTTCCCAACAAAATGGTAATCTAGTCTTTACACAAATACTTCCAGTGATGGGGAACTCAGTCCCTCACAAGGCAGCCCATGTTACTCTCATATCATATATCCATGTCCCATTCCATGTTTCATATGTATAGGCTCTCTTTTCAACTAACTACAAGTTTCTTAAGGTCAGAAATTGTGTTGCATTTTTCTTTTCTTTGTGTCATGGTACTAAAACAACTAGCTGATATGGTGGGTAGAGCATTAAACTTAGAGTAAAGAAGATCTGAGCTCAAATTCTACCTCAGATAATTATTGGCTATGTAACCCTGGACATGTCACTTAGCCTCTCTCAGTCAGTTCCTCATCTATAAAATGGGGATAATAGCACCTACTATGTAGAGTTGTTGTTAGGATCAACTGAAATAACATATCGAAGGCACTTTGCAAATGCTAACTATTATTGTGATAATTATTATTATTATTAGCATTGTAGAGAGATTTGTTAAATTAAGTTGAATCTCTGAGGATTTTAAATTGGGGAAAAAGTGAAATACATTCCTCTAGTTGCTAGTGTCTTCCCTCTTAAACTACCTTTTTACTAGAGAGACAGAGACAGAAAAAGAGAGACAGATTCAGAGAGACAGTGAGAGAGGGAAAGAGACAGAAACAGAGAGAGAGAGAGAGAGAGAGAGATCTTGCATGTACAACTGTCTGCATGTTGTTTCTCCCATTAGAATGTGAACTTCTTGAGGGCCAGAATTATATTATTTCTTTCGTGTCCTCAGCACTTGGCACGGTGTCTGACACCTAGTAAGCAATTAAGAAATGCTTGTTGACTGACTAGTAAAGAGAAGGGAAACTCATTTTCACCTTCAAACTCCTATCAGCTGGAGAGACAATGCAATAGATGTTATCAGCCATACCTGCAGCCTCCTCTTCTTTAAAGAGCATATTAAGTAGCACCAGGCTGGATTTCTGGAACAAGCCCACCACAGTTTCATTCAAGGGGTCTTTGTTCTTCTCCAACCAGCCTGTGATGTTATACCCCACCTGGAGACAATCAAAATACAGCAATGTCAACTTTCTCCCCTCCCTGCTAAACAGGGATAGAGATCAGTCCTGACCCACTAAATCAAGGTGGAATTGCAGGGGTGGGGTGAGGGTGGAGGCAGGGAAGGTGTCGAGTAGGGAGAAAGCTGAATTATCTATACTGGCTGCCTACATTGGTCCAGTTAACTAAATTCACCAGTGTAGATCTAGCTGGAGGAAACAAGGAGAAAGAAACTGTTCTGGGTCCTTCAGGCTGAGCACAGCTCAGGGAAAGAGAAAGGGAGCCAAAAAAAACTTTTTGTTCTTTCATTTCCAATATTGGGAAAAAATGAAAAACAAAGAAAAAAACTGCTCCCCTCCTTACATCAGTGTCTGAATTTTAAGGCTCAGTTCTTGGAAATGTAGTTGATCTCCTTCAGTTTTGGGTATTCAATAACTATAAATAAAATGCTATTTTAATTTCAGGAGAGGGGAAGCACTGCAGTTTCTGTCCTCATCCTGTTGTTTGCTCAGGGTAGCTGGGCAATCCACTCAGTGGCAGAGCTGAGCTTGAGAATATCATAAAAATCCTATGCTTGCTGCTCCTGCTACTCAGCCTTTAAGAACAGCCTCTTGACACCATTGTCCAGAAGCTCCTCTTTCCCTGCTGTTTCATTCCCAGAGGTCTCCATGAACTTGGCAAATAACGGGTGGCTAGCTCTTACAGAAACCTTTAAGTCACCAAAGGGGGAGGGGAGGATGTTTTTTCTTTAAGCTTGCTGAACAAAGGCTCCCTTCCCCTGTTAATTATACTTGGAGACTGTGTGTGCCAGAAATGAATGGGGAGCCAGAATCCTGGCAGCAATGATCCGCCCCCACTCTTGTCTCTCTTCCCCTCTCCACCCTCCCAACTACATTTTCCATCTGAGTTGTCCTGGTTATGTAGATAAGTCATCTTGATTTGCTGGTCACAATCTGTTGGAGCACCTCCCACCCCCTTTCCAATTTGGGAATTACTAATGGATTCATGACTTCTTTGCCAATGTATTCATTTCTGGCCCACTCTCCAAGTCTGAGATGTCAAACTGAAGGCTAACAGGACTATAAACCAGGGAGGGAAAGAATGGCAGGTTCAACAGGAGGGCCAGAGATGGCTTTTAAACATTCAGTCCTTTGCTTCAATGCTTTGGAATTTTCCAGGAGGAGGAGGGAGTGGGCAGGGTGAGTGAGCAGGAGGCATGCCTCCCTTTGCTTGGCAGGTCACACTTTTCTGAAGTGTTGGTATGCTTTACCACTAAATCTAGAAGCCTCATAATGGTGTATTCACCCCTTCCTCACCACCTCCTCTATCTGTGGCATGTAGTACTTGGAAGTGCATTCCAGCGTGAATCTGCAATATGCTGGGGTGTTTGGTTGGGTCTGGAATAACTCATCTGGAAGCGGTTCCTGGGTCTGGAACTCAACAAAGCAGATGGCTGCCGATGGACAGCTGGTGCCAGTACTTACCGTGCCAGCGTAATGGACCAGCTCAAAGTGGGCTTCGGGGCCTTTGCCTTTGCCTCCCTTTGGCTTGAGGAAGTTATTGGATTTTCCCAGGTGATTGTCATACAAGGCTGCCTTGAAAGTGGCATCTGTGGCTTTAGGGAAGACACATTGCTCTTCCAGGATGGAGAAGATACCCATGGGCTAAGGGAGGTGAAGGGGAGAGAAGGAAGCGACAGAATTAAATAAGGACGTCAATTAAATAAATTCTGATCTATGCAGTAGGAAACCAGGATTTCAGAAGACCTGTGATGACACATGCTACCGCAGAATGAGGAATACATTTTTGGATGTGGCCAATGTAGTCATTTTGTTTTGCTTGACTTTTTTTGGTTTTGGTTTTTATTTGTTTAAAGTGTTGTGTATTTGAGAAGGTGGGGAGGAAAGAGAAGGAGAGAAAATGAATGCTTATTAATTGAAAAAATTTAAAAACAAAAGAGGTGGATTCAGAGATCCAGAAGGAGTGCTTTTCCTCGAGGGGGTTGAGTGTGTGACTGTGGGTAGCTTTGTCCAAACATTGCCCAGCATGGTGCTAAACACTTCAATCAGTGCTTGAAGAAGCTGATCAGTTCTTCCCCAAGCTCCTAGAAGCTGGTTTGGCTCTTCTTACCCAGGATCCAGAATAGATCTTGGAACAAGATCAGCCTTCAGCAAAATTGTGAAATAGAGGAAGTTTGTCTGTATTACCTCCGCTTTGCCTTCCTGTACCCTTCCCCATTCTTCTCCCACCCCCCACTCCTATCCCCAGGCACTTGGTGTTTTCACTTAGTCCTAGGGACCTCTTATCACAGAAAAAAAGCTGTGTGATAAACTCATTCTTGCCAAGGTATTAAGGAAGTTAACAATTGAAAGTACTATTCTAAACCCATGCAGCTTCTTAACTTCCCCATTTCTGTAGAGGGTATCACCATCTTTCCAGTAACTCAGATTTGCAGCTTAGAAGCTCAGCTCTACGCTCTCACTCATCCCCATCCAATCAATCTCCAGTCTTGTCAATTCTTCACCCACATCTCTCTTATCTACCCCTCTTCTTTCCATTCCCATGGCAGCTACTCTAGTTCAAGCCTCTTCCCTGGACTATTATAATAGCCTCCTACTTGGTCCCTGCCTTCAGCCTTTCTCCCTTCTTTGACCCATCTTTCCTAGAGATTCCAAAATGATTTTCCTAAAGCTGACTCTGTCACTCTCTTGCTCTTATAGTCCCAGACAGAGATTGGGCGGGGCGGGGGGAGTGGGAATCTTTCTTGTGTTCCTCAAGTGACATCATGTAGGATCACAGTAACAGGCCACTTAGTTAAGTTATAAAATCACAGATGGTCAGTACTAGAAGGTATCCTAGCCATCTACTAAGACTCCCTTATTTTACAGATAAGCAAACTGAGTCCCAGAGAGATCTCACATCATAAGAATATAGATTTATAGTTGAAAGAAATAAGAGAGATAGTCTCTTGTCCAATCCTTTCATTTTACAGATAAGGAAACTGGAGCCTAGAGAGCATGTGACTTACTACCTGAGTAACCTTGGACAAGTCATAAGCCTTCTAGGCCTCAGTTTCCTCATCTGTAAAATGAGAGAGTTGGACTAGATCATCTCTATTATCCCTTCTAGTTCTAAAAGCTATGTGTTGGTGACACATAGGTTTTTAGTACCTTCTAGCTCTGAAGATATATGATTTTCTGACTTGCTAGTGAAATGGCCTTGGGTAAAACTTGTAAAATGTGAATAGATTTGGAGCTGGAAGGGGTCTTAGAGATCACCTAGGTCAGTATCTCATTTTGCTAAATAAACCTCAGAGACAGAGAATATAAGTAACTTGCCCCCAGTCACCTGGGTGGGAAGGAGCCAAGCTAGGATTTGCAACTAGATTCTCTGACTCTGGATCTTTTAATTATACTACACTGTAGTGAGGAACACATAAGATAGAATGTGTGGGAACCCACTGAAAACGGATTGTAAAGAATTATATAAATGTAAGATACAATACTAGGACTTTATCCCAGAGATCAAAGAAAGAGGGAAAAGACCCATATGTACATAAATATATACAGTGACTCTTTTTGTGCCAGCAAAGAACTGGAAACCAAGGGGGATGGTCATCCATTGGGGAGCGACTGAACAAGCTATGGTATATGTATGTGATGAAATACTATTGTGAAATTATGAAGGGGATAGTTTCAGAGAAAGCTGGAAAGACTTGTATGGACAGATGCAGAATGAAGTGAGCAGAACCAGGAGAACCATTTATACAGCGACAACAATATAGTAAAGATTTTTGAAAGACTAGAGAACTCTGATCAACACAATGACCAAAGATGATTCTGGAGGACTCATGATGAAACATGCTGCCCACCTCCTGATGGAAAGCTGATGGACTCAGAGTGCAGATTGAGACGTACTTTGGGGGACAAGGCCAATGAAAGAATTTGTTTTGTTTGACTATACATCTTGATAACAGGGGTTTTCTTTTTCTTGCTTTCTCATGAGGAGGAAAAGATGGTTGAAGGGAGAGAAGGTAGATCTTTGAAAATAAATTAAAATTTAACTTAAAAATAAGTGTAAGATATGACAGTAATGCTGATCATAATTGCTTTTAAAAAAATTCAAGCCTCTCCTTTCTGATATTTCATAGCTGCCAATAGCACTGGTCTTACTATGTTATTTTTTACTCCAATGTTCCTATTGCCTCTAGGATAAAACACAATCTCCTCACCTTGGCATTGAAAGCCTTTCATAATCGGCCTTTTGCCTGCTACTCGGACATTTCACATTGCTGTCCCTCACCCTCTCTCCCAGTCAAACTGACCAACCAGCTGTTTCCTTGAACTTGGTAATCCATTGTCCATGGGTGTACTTTTGTATAAACTGTCCCCCCCCCACCTCCCCTCCCCATGGAATGCACTCTTCATTTCCACCTCTTAGAATCTATCACTTCCCTTCAAAGCTCGGTTCAGGTGCTACCTCTTCAGCCAAGGCTATTCCCCATGCTTTCATGTTCTCTCCTTCCTCAATTTATCTTGTAACATACTTTTCCATTGACAGTGTTGTATGCCCAATAAAATGTGAGTTCCATTTTTGTCATTTTCCCTCTACTTCCTGGGAAGGGAGGGGAGGGAAGGGGAGGGGAGGAAAGAGGAGGGCAGGGGAGGGGGAGGAGGAAAAAGGAAAGGAGAAGGAATGGGAAGATAAGATGAGGTCCTGGGCTTCTAACACTCTTAAATGTGTAGTCCATTGATGAGCTCAGGCTCCCTTTTCTCTAATCTCCTCTCTTGAAAGCAATATTACCTTTTCCAGAAGGTCGATGCAGGCCTGTAGGTCTAGACCAAAGTCAATGAAGACCCATTCAATGCCCTCCCTCTTATACTCCTCCTGCTCCAGCACAAACATGTGATGGTTGAAAAACTGCTGAAGCTTCTCATTGGTGAAGTTGATGCAGAGCTGCTCAAAGCTGTTAAACTGTGAAGGGAGAATTGAAAAAAGAAAGATAGTGAAAAGTAGATACTCCTACATAATAGGGACACATTGACACAAATAGGGACTTCCATGCTGCCTGAGATGTGTTGTTTAAATGCATTTTGGAAGTCATAAAGAAAAGATAGAGATGCAGCTTCCGTGTCAGCAAGTGCTGCTTCCAAAATACACAAAATACACACATTAGTATCAATGATAGCCACCATTTACTTGGTACCTTACAGTTTGCAAAGTACTTCACCAATATCATCTCATTTGACCCTCACAACAATTATTATTATCCTTATTTTACATATGAAGAAATTAAAGCAAATGTTAAGTGACTTGTCCAATGTCACACAACTAGTAAGTGTCTGAGGCGGTATTTTAGCTCTGGTTTCCCTGGCTCCAAGTCCTGAGCTCTAACCATTTCAACACCTAGCTGCCCCTAGACAACCCTCTCTAAGACGGTGAGTAGCAAAGGAGGTGCCAATCTGCATTGGTAAAGGGAATGTCCTTACTAGAACTTCCCTATACCAATGAAATAACAGTTCCAATCCAATCTTTCTCCACCAAAGAAAAAGAAATCATACGAATTAGTGTAACCTCTGAGGCTAAAAGAAACCAGACTGAAGTCTAAAGAAATCAATTACTATGACTACTACTACTACTACTACTACTACTACTACTACTACTACTACTAC
>NW_020954585.1:45196127-45466483 GCF_900497805.2 Vombatus ursinus
ACTACTACTACTACTACTACTACTACTACTACTACTACTACTACTACTCTACTGCTACTACTACTACTACTGATGATAATGATGATAGTAATTAGCATTTGTTAAGTGCCTACTATGTGCCAGGGACTGTGCTAAGTGCTTTACCAATATTATCTCATTTGATCCTCCCAACCATTCTGTGAGGTAAGTGCTATTATTATGTTACACTTTGGGAAACTGAGGCAGACAGTGGTTAAATGACTTGTTCAGGTTCACACAGCTAATAAGTGCTTGAGGCTGGATTTGAACTCAGGTCTTCCTGACTCCAGGCCCAGAATTCTATCTACTCTACCATCAGCTACCCCTAAGAAATTTGACTGAAGGCAGGTACACTTTCTCATTTTTTTGGGTGGGGGGAAGGTCCTGACCTGTGATTTCATCTGTGTAGGGAGCTCCTAGTACAGAAGCTCCTTCTGCCAATCAAAAATTGCTTTCTAACTTAGTCTTAGAGAACTGTCTGGGGACACTTAGAGGTTAAGTGACTTGCCTGTGGTCACATCATTAATATGGGTCAGAGTCAGGTTTTGAACCAAGATATTCCTGACTCCAAGGCTATCTCTCTATCCATTATGCCAAGCTGCCTTTCTGTTATCCTAATTAAAAGGAGAAAATACATCTATGAAAATACACCTAGATGGTGCAACTGATTGAGTGCTGGGCCTGGAGTCATGAAGACCTTATTTCAAATCCAGCCTCAGACACTTACAGCTGCGTGACTCTGGGAAAACTACTTAACCTCTGTTTGCCTCAGTTTCCTCAACTGTAAAATGGGGGCAACAATAGCACCTCCTTCCCAGGGTTGTGAGGACCAAATAAGGTAATATTTGAAAAGCACTTACCAAAGTGCCTGGCACATAGTAGCATTATGTAAATCCTAGTTATTATTTTATCAATCATTACTACGACCCCACAGTAGCAGGATCGTGATGAGAGGAGATGGGCCTCTGTAAGTTTGCTTCTTTGCCCAGTTCCATTCATTCCCTCTGCCGGGCAGGAGAGAGGCCCAGGCCAGCTTGGACTGCTGCTCTAATGGGCTGTGTTCTAAGAGAATCATAGACCAAGATCAAAACCAGTGTGGCCCAGCCCCAGGCACCAAGGTCAAAAATAGGAGAGACAGAGAGAAAAGGAGCTCAAAGAACCTCAAAGATCTCAAAGCCAGCGATGTCCAGCACCCCGATGAAGAACTGCCTCTGCATTTTGGTGTCCAGCGTCTTGTTAATCCTGGCCACAAGCCACTTGAACATCTTGTCATAGATGGCTTTGCCCAGAGCGCCGATGGAGTTGTTACACTGCTCCATGTTCTGGCCCTTCTGTACAAACTCATTGCCGACTTTGACTCGAGGTCTGGTAATGCCCTTCTGCAGCTCACCAGAGTTGAGACCCATGAGATGGGCGACTTTATCAGCCACTGTTGATGGTAAAATAGAAAAGGATCACTGGGTGATTTCACATGGTGCCTCCGTGTCCCATAGGCAGTACAACATAATATGGTACTATTATCTTAGGCAGCTATGTGAACCAGTGGATAAGGTGGAGTCAGGCAGTCCTGAGTTCAAATCCAGCCTCAGACACTTACTAGTTGTGTAATACTTAAACCTCTGCTTGCCTCAGTTTCCTCATCCTTAAATAGGGGCTAATAATAGCACCTACCTCCCAGGGTTGTTGTGAAGATAACATTAGATCATATTTGTGAAGGAATCTCAGAGATCATTTTGCTCTAAGCCCTTCTTTTTTCAGAAAAGGAATCAGACAGCCAGAGGGAAAGTGACACATCCAAGGTCACAAAGCTAGCTAGGAACAGATCCAGGACCTGAATCTAGGTCACTGGCCTCCTTCCTAGGTCAGGAGCTCTTTCCACTGCAGCCCCGCAATTTCCTCACCCACAACACCCCTCTCCCGAAGCCATTTGCACTGGCTGGCCCTATCCCTGAAATGTTCTCCAGCCTCTTGGCTTCCTTGGATTTCTTCAGAACTCAGCCCAAATCCTACCTTCTGTAGGAGGCCTTCCCTGTCCCCCTAGCTGCTAGTTTCTTCCATCTGAGATCACCTTCTATTTATTGTTATTGTTGAATCATTTCAGTCATGTCCCCATTTGGTTTTGTTTTATTTTTTTTTCTTGGCAAAGATACTGGGGTAGTTTGCCATTTCCTTCTCCAGTTTATTTTCCAGATGAAGTAACTGAGGCAAATGGAGTTAAGTGACTTACACAGGGTCACACAGGTAGTAAGTGTCTGAGGCTGGATTTGAACTCACAGAGATGAATCTTCCTGACCCCAGGGCCTGGCACTCGACCCACTGCACCACGCAGCTTCTCCACCTTCCATTTATACTGTACATATCTTACATGGAGAAAGTTATTTACTTGTCACCTTTTCAGCGAGAATATGAGCTCCTTGAGAGCAGGGACCACGATTTTGCCTTTTCTTTGTATCCTCAGCACTTCACAAAGTGCCTAGCTAAGTACATAATAAATGCGAATTGACTGATTCACTGAATCTTGTAAATGGTAGTCATGGTGACAGTCGTCACATTAACAAGGACCTGCTGCTGCCTGTTGCGTTCTTGATGGTCCTGACCCATAGTCTTGACCAAACAACTCACCCTCAGTGGTGTCTACTTCTGCCTGTTCCTCTCTTGGTTTCTGCTTGAATTTCATGTTCCCAAAATGCATGATGCCCCCAGTAAGTTTGTAAACCCCAATCTTCTCCTCTGCAAGGAAGCCCAGGACATCAAAAGCAACCTGGAAATTAACAGAGAAGAGACACGCTCAAGAAAGGGCTTGTGATGAAAGACTGAATCCTGATCTCACACCACCCAAGGAGAGGATTTGCCTACATATACACATACATGTATGTATGTGTATATGTATATATGTATATATATATATATATTCACATGCACATATACCATGCATACATGTGTCTATATGTGTGCATGCACACATCTATCTGTATCTCCCAGCAGGTCAACAATTTTCTAAAGTCAAAAATAGAGCCTTTTGCATGTTCTCAGGGAAATGTCTATCATCTTCAAACAATGACCCACAAATCAGACCCTTTCACAACATTCATTGAAAGGTAATGTTTCCCATTTCATAGACTGTCAGACTCAGTTGTTGTATTGTTTTATTTTGTTGACCTAATTTTTTTCCCTCTTCCTTTTTTATTCTCTGTAACAAGGCATGGCTTTTGGGGGCATGGTGGGGGGAGAGGATATTTAGAAATGATGGGGATGGAAAAAAAGATATCCAAAAAAAATAAATTTTGAAAAGAAAGGTAATATTTCCTAGTAGAAATTGCTAACTATAGGAAAAGACAGGACCCTGTATCTCAATATAGATAATTGTCCAGATTTACCTTAAATATCTTGACTAAAACAACATCGGTCAGAATTTATTTCCAGTTTTGAGCTTGGTGAAATAACAATATCTGTATTTTCCTGACTACAGAATGCCCTGGGGCTTTTATAATTAAAACTTTGGGGAGGAAAAATCCTGATCAATATTTTCCCAAGTCTCAGGTTATTGAGCAGGCATCTGTTTAAATAGATAGATCTTCTGAGGAAATCAATTTCTTATGAGGGAACAATATGTGCCCTACGTTAACACCCTACTCACCAGTTCATTAAGACTGTTTATTCCCCAGTATGAGCTAGACTGTCTATAGCTTTGGAGTAACAAGCACTTTCCCTAAGCTAACACAGTTTGACTGTTGTCAGGATATTTAGCTGTTTGCCTGGCCCCTGCAGCATGCCTGGTCCTGGGGGAGAACACCCCAGCCAGCCAGCAGCAACCATCCCTTCCTCCTCATCTCATAAGAGGACAGAATCTTCTGAGTCTAGAGCCCATTATGCTGGCTTCCTCCCTTAATGCGGCCACCCTTTCATCCCTTAGGTTTCTCTTTTAAACATCCCTTCTAAACATCCTCAGTTCCTTCAACTGACTATTATTATTGTTGTTAAATTCATGTGTAATTCATATATAATAATAATTATTATTATTAATAGCTAGCATTTATATAGTGCTTTAATGTCTACAAAGCACTTTACATTTGTCATTTGATTTCAAAACAACCCTGGGAGGCAGGTGCTGTTATTATCCACATTAGAGTCATCTAGGTGCTAGAGAGAGCACTCAGCCTGGAGTCAGGAGACCTGCATCCAAATCCAGCCTCAGCCATTTACTAAGTAATCCTGGGCAAGTCACTTAACCTCTGTCTGCCTCAGCTTCCTCAACTGCAAAATGGGAACAATAATAACAGCACCTACTTTCACAGGGTTGTTGTGAGGATCCAATGAGATAATATTTGTAAAGCGCCTGGCAAATAGCACTTGTTTTCTTTCCTTCATCCCTTTTTACAAATGAGGAGACCAAGTCTGAAAGACTTTTCCAAGGCCACACAGGAAGTAAATGGCAGAGCCAGTATTTGAACTCCCAGGCCTTCTGACTCCAAATCATTACCCTCTCCCATACTGCTTCCATTATCACTTTGTACCAATTGCAGCCCTTTCACACTTACATCTGTGATCTGTAACTCTTCCCCATCATCCATGTTATCAACGACAGTGACACCCTGGCTTATCCAATGGTATTGCTTGGGATTGGGCACCAGAAGCAAACTTTCTGTAGAAAAAGAGAAATTAAGAGAACTCCATGATAACTCACAACGGTACCAATAGGAGCAAAAGCACAGACTTGTGAGTGAGAAGACAAATACAACTGTGCCCCATTGTGCTGGTTACCATTAGACCTCTCATGAAATTTCAGGAGACATTTTCTTTGGCACATACTACATACTACAGATGTGCAACAACCCAATTAAAACTTGAGACAGCACAGAGAGCCAGAGGAAAAAGGCTCCAATAGTTGGGGGTCATCCCTTCCCCTTATTGTCCTTCCTACATCCCCCTTCTCCTCTGAGCAAAGTCAGACTGATCAAAAGCACCTTTACTGCTTCTCCGCTCCTGTCTCTAATTCTTTTCTCGTCTTTTCTTTTTCTCTAAACCATCAAAAAAAAAAGAAGCAAGACTCAAGTGGTCAAAGAGGCCAACGATATGGTATGAGTGAGTAGGACAGTGGATTCATCGAATCAGAGCTGGAAGGGACCTTGGAGATCATCTAGTCAAACCCTGTAATTTTGCAGATGAAGAAACTGAGGGCAAGAAATGTTAAGTGACCTGAGTAAGGTCACACGAGGGAGCAAATGGTAGAGCTGGGGTTTGAACTCCGGTGCTGTTACACCAGGTTTGACACTTCCCACAGCACCATTTTGTCCCTTCTACTGTCCTGCATGGATTCCTTTCCCACAATCCTAAATCCATTATTTCTGCTTGAATGCTCTTATTCCAAGAATGTGATTCTAAATTTGAAGAGATTATCAGAGACTATGAAGGCATCAACAAGACCACCTAATGGCATGGTGAGGACAGAGTGGGGGCTCCTTTCATATTGAAAGCAATGGATAAACCAGGGCATTCCAATTTCCTAGGAAAGGAGGACATAAGGGACAGTTCTTTACCAAGAAGTTCAGGCTTCTTGTTAGAGAGGATCTGGTAGAAGATATGATAGCTTCTCTCAGCAGCTTGCTGGGAAATGACTCGCGATTTCTCTAAGAGATCTAAAAAAAGAAAAAAAACATACAGATCCCAATCAATGCACAATTTGTTCTTATTCATATTAATCATGAAAAAAGAAAGAGAGCCCTCGGGGGAACAATCTATGCATAACACACTCAAAACTTGTGGGCTGTCCCCTCCCTACTCTCTCAGCCCGATCCCAGGTCTTTTTCCACTGCTCTGGGACAAGCCCTTCCTCCATCCCCACCCCCACCCCTGGTTCCCACAAGACTTTCTACAGTGCAGATCTGGCATCAATAGCTCCTCAATGCTCTTCCACGCCTCCTCCCACTCCTGCCTGTTGTGAAGCAGGCATTGGGGCCTTCGAGGGCAGGATATCACTACTAGCCATGAGATTAGATCTGGAGGGAGGGCCTTGTATATTCTGATCATATGCTTCTCCCAATGGACCTTTCTTTAACCACTAGTGCTATGCCTAGATTCATTGCCTAACCACACATTCTCACTCCTTTGTTACCTCCCTATCCCAGTGATTGTGAACCCCGGTTTCTAATGTACAGACACATTTCTTCATCCCCATTAGTCTGTTCCCTCACTCTCATCCATCTCGACCCTACCTTTCCTGTCTCCCCAGTGTCCCACTCCAGATCTACCTACCCTTTTCACTGTTCCCTCTGGATCACCTGCTCCATAATTAACAAGTTTTCCTTTCTCTTAAGCCTCTTCCTCTCTCATTCCTTCCATCTTTTGTCATCCACTGAAACCTGACTCCCTCCTGATGACATTACTTCCCTTGAAGCATAAGCTATATTTTCTCTTATCACCCTTCTCCCTCTACTCACTGGTTGTTATGAGGGAGTCAAAATATTCCTTATTCCCCATTGCCCCTTCCAGACTCTTCCCCTACCTCGGTTACTGAACAACTTCTCCTTTGAGGTCCATGCTATACAAATGTATCACCCTAATCCAGATCCTGGTGGTCATTATCCTCTATTAACAATTAATCCCTAAGACATTCTCCTTCCTTCCTCAATGTATTCAATAGTTGGCTCATACTCTTCCTTACTACCCCAATGTCTGCTCTCATACTAAAGGACTTCAGCATACATACTGATGCTTCCTCAAATAACCTAACTTCCTCATCTACTCAATTCTTATGACCTATTCCTCTACTCTACACTAGCTACACACAGAAATTATCAAACCCTTGAGCTTGCCATTTCTCAAAAGTGTCCCACTTCCATGTTCATAAACTCTAACATTTCTTTATCTGATCAAAATTTTTCATCATTCTACTTTCCCTATGTCTTATAATCCTCAGCTCTTTTCTTTATCCTCACTATGATCTATATCTCCTCCAGCCCTTCCCCAGATCATGATCCCTACACTAACCACTCTCTCCTCCCTTCCTTATCTGGACCTCCTTAGTCAACTAATTCAACTTGACACAATCTACTCTCAAATGCCTTGCTTCCCTCTTGCACTTTGGCAAACCCTGGACTATTCTCATCATCTACTTCTTTCACTTCTATTCCATGTATCCTTGAATGGACATGTTGGAAATCATAAGGCCATGATGATAAATACTTGTTGAGTTGATTGGGTCAACTACAAAATTATGTTATTGATCTTAACTGGGCCCTCACTACAGAACAGCAAACCCTCTGGGATTACCTTCCATCTACGTTTGTGGAACTTGTATGGACCCAGTTATTTAAATGTTGTCCCTCTCATTAGAATGTAATCTCCTTGAGGGAGAGGACTATTTTTGTCTTTCTTTGTATCCCTAGCACTTAGCTTGTTTGTCTTTTGTTCTCAAAGAGGACCAATGTGATGTCTTGACTTGAGAGTGAATTGGATTTAAGTGAGGCAGGGCTGTGCAAAGTTGTCAGCCTCACTCTATCCTTCAGGGTCATCCGAGTCCAGTGGCAAGACACAGGTAAGGACAATTGGAGATGACCCCAGATGCAATGGGAGACCATGGACCTGTTAAGCTAAACTTCATTTGGGGGTGGTTGACAGATCAATGGACTCAAGGCCCTTGATCATTCTGGTTACCCTTCTCTGGATGAAACCATGTCCTTCCTAAAAGGCCATTTCAACAGACTCAGGATGCCAGAAAAAGACTCCCAAGTACTGAAAGCTAGCAGCAACTTACAGCTCTCAATGTCAGCCCCAGCCAGTTTGCCAGTGGTGCCAAAGTGGATTCGGATAAACTTGCCCTGAGAAAAAAAGGAAGAAAAGAACAATTGGAAAAAGGAAAAGAAGAAGAAGAAGAAGAAAAAGAAGAAGAAGAAGAAGATGATGATGATGATGATGATGATGATGATGGAAGGGTGTGTCATAGAAACAGTGGATCAGGTTTGGCCTCACGTACAGATGAGCCACTCCTTCTGAAATTTCCTGAGTTACACGTGGGTACCTTCAGGCCAAGTCAGGCTTTCAGTTGAACTAGAATGCTGAATTGCAGGTTTTTCATGCAAATTGGTAGGAAAAGACAAGTTTCCAGAATTAAGTCCATACCCAATTGCCCTCTGAACTACTCCAGAGGGCAATTAGTGTAACCTTCACTTTTTTTTGCCATTTCAGGGATGAAGAAGAGGGAGTAGACAAGAGCCCATTTACTCATATAGAACTTTTAAGGTTTACACACTGCCTTCCTTCTGAGAAAGGTAATACAAGTATTATCATGCTCATTTTAGGGACAAGGAAACTGAGGCTGGAAGAGTTAACTGAAATGACAAAGGTTAAAGAGCTAGAAAGTAAGGGGCGAGTTAGAAACTGAAATAATTTGGAGTCCTTGGACTCCAAAGACAGTACTTCTGCTCCCATGCCAGTTACATCTCAAGGAAACAAAAATGGCTTGCCCTACTTAGGCATTTGGTCAGCCTCCTCTGTGTAGGTCATTCAGTCCTGTCTACATGTCATAGAGTCATCAGGACTTCGATCATATAATCTATCCTCCTGCCGTTAGGCAAAACTATACCTAGTTGAACTAAAAAGTGGATATTTAATTTCCTTTAAAAATCTCTTAAAAAGTACATTTCATAATTTCCCTTGGTCATTTATATTTTAGTCTGTTCTGGGTCTGCACTTTTATTGGTTTAGGGATCTCCAAGTGTACAACCTCCCTCCTCCAAAGCAGGTAGCAACTCATCTGAAACTCACTGTATTAATGAATTGCCCGAGGCACGGAGAGGTTATATGTTTTGACCATAATCACACACCTAGTATGTTTCAGAGGAAAGACTTGGTCCCAGGTCTATTTTACTCCAAGGCTAGCCCTCTCTTAGTAGCACAGTGACTAGAGTGCTGCATCTGGAATCAGGAAGACCTGAGTTCAAATCCAGTCCCAGACAATTACTAGCTGTGTGGCCCTGGGCAGATCACTTAATATTTCAGCCTCAGTTTTATCATCTATAAAATGGGGATAATAATAGCACCTACCTCACAGGATTATTGTAAGGATTAAGTGGAATTTTGTATATGTACATATCTTTGTAAACCTTACAAGTGCTATGTAAATACCAGCTATTATTATCATTGGTAACCTACTCTCAAAGTTGATTTGAAGTCAGCCAAGTGATATAGATGAAGGCAAATGTTGACCTAAAGGGTTGTTATAAAGTACTCACAAATCGAGAGGAATTGTTGTTCCTGGTAGTCTTGGCATTACCAAAGGCCTCCAGCACAGGGTTAGCCTGGATGATTTGATCCTCCAGGGATCCCTACCCCAGGAGAAACAGAAGACAGAACTATCAGATGTCTGCCACTCTGGGAATCAGAAACTACGGTTCCACCACACTGACTTAACCAGGCAGTGAGCCCATCTGCCACAGGAAGCACTGCTCACTATCTCTGTAAACACCCCTTCATTTTTAATAGCTATTAAAAATTTCCCATTGATGGAAGCACACTCTAAAGAGATTGTAGACCATTTCTTTGTGTTCCTTTCATTCTAGCTAAACAAACTTTCCTCCCTTTTTTGGCTGTGTTTCCATAACAATCACAGGTACCTCCATACTCTGATAGATTTCTTTGCATTCTTGGCTCCCATTAACTAGAGAAAGAAGTAGGCCTTATTTTGGGGAAACGTCTACCTAGGGCAGCACAGAGAGTCTACACAAATAGGCTTTCTAAGGCTATTTGCTTGTTTTTTAAACTATCTCAACAATCTTTCCCTCCCCAAGGTTCAACTAGTTTCTGGATGTCAAATCCCAGGCCAGGGCAGGTTAAAGACTGCCCTTCTGGGGGAAAAAAATGTAGCCTTCTGGGGCAACTAAATCCCTCCTGAGACTGATGGGCCCTCTTCTTCCTTCCACCCATTTGGAAAGCCATACCTTGCCATCTGAAGACTGTTTGCCAGTGCCTCCGATGTTGGCAAAGTACTGAATGACCTTCTTGGTATTTTCAGTCTTGCCAGCACCAGATTCTCCACTAGAGATTGAAAGAGAAAAAAAGAGGCCTATGAAGAGCCAACAAGCAGAAAATGCCATGCACAGTAACAACAGCAACCAGGATTCATGCCAAGAATGGACATCCTTAGTAATGTCTCCTCAGTAGAACACAAGTTCCATGAGGGCAAGGGACTGGGTTGTTGTTTTTTTAATTATTCTTTGTGTTCCCAGCACCCCCATAATGAGAGTAAGGACTGGCAGGAGGATGATCAGAGTGGTCCACTAATAACCTTGTAAAATCAGGTGAAAGTAGAAGGACTCAATCACAGGTGTGGGCAGAGCCATGAAGAGCCCAATGTAAATTTTTATTATGAACATTTACATCTTGGAAATCAGTAAGCACTACAAATTAAGATTTGATTTATTGTTTTGTTGATTCTCTAGATTTAATTAAATGATGGGGAAAACATTGATACTACAGATTAAACTTAAAAGTGTGTCAGCAGTAATGTTGGATCATCAGAAGGACCTCCTACCCCAGTGAGATTGCATATCCTGGTATTTGTGTATACCCAACATGTAGCATGGTACCTCGCATCCATTGGTCTAGACCTGCAATTTCATCAGTGTAAAGCAAATCCCTCCAGTGACACATTTCAATAATCATTCTGTAACTTTGCAGTCTATGAGAACTGCACAGAAACATAGAGAGAATAATTGATCTGTCCAAGGTCACGTAAGCCTGTATGTTTCAGAGGCAGGACCTGAACCCAGATCTTTTGGGCTCCAAGGTCAGCCTTCTTTCTGCTACGTCATGTACATAACAGGCACTTAATAAATGTTCTTCAGGTTGAATTAGAACGGATCCTTCTCTCCAGAGGCATTGTCAGCCCTCTGACAATAGGGAGAGGCTTTATCACTCACTATACCCCCATCAGTTAAAGAGACATCAGCTTGAGGTATTTGCTACAGTTAAACCTATTTGTAGCCTGCAAAGTTACTCACAAAGCACAGGCAATTAATATAATTATGTGAATGTCTAATTATATGTACAAGAGACCAACATAATTATGTGTATAGACCAAAAGACAGAAGGAATACTTACGTGATTAGCATAGACTGATTTTCACGATCTGTAGGAAGGGGGATAAAAAGATACCAAGATGCAATTAGCAAACATTTTCACTTTCCCAGTTTAGCTATTTAGGCTTTGACTACAACCAAACCCAAACAATTATCCATATCTGAGTCACCATTCTTACCCTTGCTAGAGTCTTCAAGCGCAGAACAGTATTTATCAATGAGACTGAGACTCACTGAATCTCAGAGCTGGGAAGTCTGAGGTCTCTAGGTTTTCTCGTCCTAACTCCTACCTGATGCGTGAATCTCCTCTGTCGGATAAATAGCCCTTCAGCCTTTGTTTGAAGATGTCCATTGATTGGGAAACTTGTGACTCACCAGGCAGGCATCCCATTTTCAGATTATTTTAACCATTAGGAAGCAAGGTGGCTCATTGGATAGAGTGCCGGGCCTGGATTCAGGAAAACCTGAGTTCAAATCCAGCCTCAGATACTTTTCTCGCTGTATGACCTTGAGCAAGTCATCTTAACCTCTGTCTGCCTCAGTTTCCTCAGCTGCAAATTAGAGATAATAACACCAACCTCCTAGGTTTGTTGTGAGGATAAAATGAGATAGCATTTGTAAAACACTTAGCATAGTGCCTGGCACATTGTAGGTGTTTAATAAATGCTTGTTCCCTTCCTTCTATTAAGCTGAAATCTGCCTCCCTCTAATTATTCTTTTTCTGTCATCTGGAGCACAAAAAATAGATGTCATTTTCCCCTTACAGGGTAACCTTTCAAATCCTAGAAAACAATTATCCAGTGCCTCCTACATCTTCTTTTCTCTAGGCTAAACAGTTTGTTTAACTGCTCATCACGTGATGAAGGGATTGGATTGGATGGCTTCTAAGTTTCCTTCTAGGTCTAAACGTGTGGTTTTATGGACCAACATTGTTTCAAGTATGCCCATCATCCTAGTCACCTGACTAGATGTTTGTCAATATCCCTCCTAAAGTGATGCTCATTCCACCCACCCTTTGCAAAGGTGGGGGCCTATGCTTTTGGAAGATTGCATAAAATGTGATTTTTTTTAATGGTTTGTTTAGTTTTGCTGGATTGCTTTTTAAAAATTTCTTTTGTATTCTTTATCAAAAAGGATGACTGGGGTGGAAAGGAAAACATTGGGAAATATAGGTAATATTCAAACAAAAGATATCAATAAATGTTTATTCTTTTTTTTTTTTGACTAGGCAGTGGGGTTAAGTGACTTGCCCAGGGTCACACAGCTAGTGAGTGTTATGTGTCTGAGGCTGGATTTGAACTCAGATCCTCTTGAATCCAAGGCCGGTGCTCTATCCACTGGGCCACCTAGCTGCCCCTAAATGTTTATTCTTTAAAAAAAAAAAGGGGTGCCCAGTACTTAATACAGTGCTCCATATGTGAGTACAGTGGAATTAATGAACTCCCTTTATCTAGACATTTTATTTGTCAGTGTAACCCATGATTATATCAGCCTTTTGGACAATGGCATGACACTGTGGTCTCATATTAAGCCTAACACCCCTAGTTCTTTTATCCCAGAAATTGTTGTGAAACCATATTGCCCTCTGTCTAGTATGTATTCAGTTGGTTTCTTGATTCTATGGTTGGTATAAAGTCAAGAGTAATAACCCTGATTAAAAGGCTTAGTCTGATACCTCATGACGACATAGAGGTTTCCCTGGGCTCTTGAAGGCTTTGCCAGCAGAGCCTAAGCTTTGCCATCTCCTATCAGGCTGGAAAGACTTTAAGCATGGGATTTACCGTGTATGTATCTTTTTCATACATAGTTGTTTGCATGTCATCTTTTTTCTTTGGAATGTGAGCTCCGTGAAGGTAGGAACTGTTTTTGCCTTTCTTTGGGGAGTATATCCAATATGGCCAGTGCTTCACAAAGGGCCTGGCACAGTCATTCAGTCAATCAACAAGCATTTATGTATCAGGCATTCTACTAAGTGCTAAAAATACAAATACAAGCAAGAAAGAGAGTCCCTGCTTTCAAGGAGTTTAGATTCTAATGGGAGAAGACAACCCATGAAAGTAAGCAGAAAGGGATGGGGGGAGTAGGGAATTCTATGTAACATAGAAAGTAACCTGCATAGGTGGCAGAGTGGAGAAAGAAGTCCAGAAAGTCAGGAATAGAGCCTGGAGAGGAATGAAGGAATGAATACTCCTTCTGGCCCTGGTGCATCCCTAAAATGGAGGCTCTAAGAGGAACTGACCATCAGAAAGCATTATAGCAAATGCTTAATATATACTTAATGCATATTTGTGACTTGATTAGACCCAATCTGGCCAAATTCAGAGTAACTTGTCTTGAGGTTAGGCACTTTTTGACCACCACAACTCACAAAAGACTATTAAGTACTAGAAGTATCAAGATATTTGACTGTTAGGTGAAATTAATTTTTTTGTGTTTGGATGCATGTTATAAAAGGCTTAAAGTTAATTATCCAAAGCCAACCAACACACGACATTTTTACTAGCTTTGATTCTCAACTGGGAATGCAGACTGTAGGCCAGATCTATGGTATTTTATCAAATAAACCTAATATAACTGTGTCCCTTCTTCCCCACTCCCACCCCAGATTGGTGATTTTTATAGTATGAGGAATTCCCAGTATGGAAACTCCCTATACCAAGGGAGATCAACACCTCATTTTCATATCATCTTTCCTCTCCAACATCATCGTTTCTCTCCAGGCTACACTCTAGACTTCCTCTACCATGCCCCAGCTCTTCATCTTGAAGCTGTCTCAAGACCTGGAATCCCACCTTAGAAGCATTCCCTTCCCCTGAGGTCTCTCCCCTTAGATGGTGCCTCCTAGAACCTCCATTTAAGGAGAGCACACAGGCCAAGAACATCTTTTTCCTCTCCAGGCTGCATTCTAGACTTTTTCTACAAGCCACTTCTCCCACCTCCCCTTAATCATACACCTCTACTCTCCTTCCATTTTCAGCTTCCTTTTTACATGTTAGAATATAAGCTCCTTGAGGGCAAGGGTGGTCTTTTTACTTGTATTTATATTCTCAGTGCTTAGCACTGTGTCTGACACATAGTAAGCACTTAATAAATGCTTGTTGATTACCTGACTTACAGTCTTTATTTATTTACACATTCGTTTATTTATGCATTCATCCAAAAAGTTGCCTTCAGCACTAAAAAGTCACTTGACTTGGCCAAGGTTATGGTCATGCTTAGAAGTAGGACTTAGGCCCAGGTCTTTCTGACTCTGAGGCCAGACCTCAATCCACTATGACACACTGTCTTTCACTCCATGTCCTTAATGGTAAAGAAATGTCCCTCAGGTTCTCAGTGGTCCAGATGAGAAGTTCTCTTCCGTAGCAAACACTTACCCATGAGCATGTCATGGTAGGCATTGTCAGAGATGGAGAAGAGGTGAGGGGGCATCTCTGTACGCTTCTTGCCCTTGTACATGTTGGCTACACGGGCACCATAAATGGGAAGCCACCTGTATGGGTTGACCGTCACACAGAACAGACCGGAGTAGGTCTTAAAGAGACAGAGAGAGAGAGAGAGAGAAACACACACATACACACACAAGAAGAAAAGAAAGTCAGTCTGCCCTTCCAAAAACCTCCCATAAATAGCAAATGCAGTCTCCTGTGCCCGCTTTGTGGACCATCTCTCTGTGCCTCATTCTATTAATCACACAAGAGCACATTCTGCCAGAATGAATGAGAAAAGGATTTTCCTTCCCAGGACCAAATCAATGTCTGTGTCTTTGCTATTACTTAAGTAAAATGCAACTTCTTTCCAATTTGCTCTTTAAAGAGAAATACTATCCTCTCTGTTCACCCTACAGACAGGTCTGCCAGGTCATGCTCAGTCATTAGGGAAGGGCCAGTTTGGCAGTCAGGAAGGTAAACCCCATTTCAGTGATTAGGATCACCGATTTAAAAATAGAAGGCCTTCAAAATCATCTAGTCCAATTTCCTCATTTTGTAGATGAGGACCTTGAGGTTCATGGAGGCCCAAGGTCACACAGGAAGTAAGTAGCCGACCCAAGATTTGAACCCTGGGTCATTGACTCAGAATCCAACACTCTTCCACTATACCTGGCAGCCTCAGGCACAGAACAGGCCACATAAAGTCTTAAGTGTCAGGACTGACAGACATTTTAGCCATGATAGAGTTATCTTCTTCATTCTGCAAATGAGGAAACTGAGACCCAAAGAGAGGAAGCAACCAACCTATAGCAAGGCCACCCAGTAAATCATTGACAGAGCCAGGACTAGATCCCAGGCCTCCTAATTCCCTGGTCAATGCTCTTCCTACTGCAACACAGCAGCCTATAAATGAATTCAAGCATCATTCCTCTGAGTGATGGATAAATAGGGTTAAAGATAAATCTCATCAGAGATTCAGAAGTTTGTGGCTCACTGGCCAAGAGACAGATTGCCCATTCATGGGCCAAGAGTTCTAATCTCTACTCTGTCATTAATTAGCACTGTTGTTCAGTTGTGTCTGACTCTTCCTGACCCTATTTCTTGGGAAAGATACTGCAGTGGTTTGCCATTTTCTTCTCTAGCTCCTTTGACAGATGAGGAAACTGAGACAAACAGGGTTAAGTGACTTGCCCAGGGTCACACAGCTAGTAAGTGTCTGAGGCCGGATTTGAACTCATGAAGATGAGTCTTCCTGATTGTAAGCCCAGTGCTCTATCTACTTCACCAGCTAGCTGCCCCAGGCTTGAACAAATACCTTAGTCTTTTCTGGTCCCTCAGCTAACATTAGCTAAGCACTCACATGGATCTGTATTTATTAGATGTGATTCAAAAATTAATTTTGTAATGAAAAATACAATAAGGAAAGTGGGATGGCAGACTTTGCAAAGATTGTAGGTGCTATCATGGAAACCTAAGGTTATAGGAAACTCATCTAATTATCTAGCCCCACCCCTTGGTTTGAGGTTACACCCAACCTACCCATACTAACCAGGGGAGATTAAGTCCAGAATCTCTTTCAGAGACACATTTCAATGATTAGCAACCTTAACTGTGAGGAATTGCATTCTCATGTCTTGGGTTGTAAAATTGATCAGAAAATAAATCCTTCCATCTTAAGGTTTTTGGCAATGTAGTGCAAGAAAGAAATAAACATTTATTAAGCACCTACTATGTGCCAGGCTCTCTGCTAAGCACTTTGTAAATATTATCTCGTTTGATCCTCAGAACAACCTTAGGATGTAGGTGCTATTATTATCATCTCCATTGTACAGATGAGGAAACTGAGGTAGATAGCAGTTAGTGTTTTGCCCAGTGTCGTATAGCTAGTAAGTAACAGAAGCCAGATTTGAACTCAGTTCTTCTTGACTCCAAGCCCAATGTTCTACCCACTAAGCCATACAACTGCCTCTAAGAGGCAGCAACAATGGTAAAAGCCCAGAATTTGGAGGCAGAAGATGTGGGTTTAAATCCCAACTCTGCCAATACCAAGCTGCATGACCTTAGAAAAGTAACTTCACCTTTCTGGGCATCAGCTTCCTCATCTGTAAAATGGCAGGGTAGGACTAAATGGTTTCTGAGGTCTCTTTCAGCTTTAACTCTATCTTCTGTGACCTTCAAAGAATGGGAATGGCATCCCTTTTAGTAAATTCCTGTAGTAATAGCTGTTATTTATATAGCACTTTATATGTATTTTCTCATTTGATCTTTACAATAACTCTCTAATTTAGGTTCCACAGGTACCCATTTTACAGGTAATGAAACGGAGATTCAGAGCATCTAAAGGGCTTGCCTGCGATCACACGGCTGGTAGGTGTCTGCACCCAGGATTCAAACCCAAGTCTCTCCTGTCTCAAAGACCAGCACCTGCTCCACTTTGTCAGGCTCCCTTTCAATTAAGGTATGGATAGGATGCTAGAAAAATCTTGGGGCAGGGAAAGATTCCTTTTGATACTGTCTTGGAAATGTTATAGGTAACAGGATGGGAGAAGTGGGCCTTCTCTGTCACGTGGTCTCAGGAAAGAAACTGAAAAAAAAGTTATGCTTCAGTTTGGAGTGAATGGGTACTTATTAATGTTCATAGGAGTGGTAACTCACATTTCTATAGTGCTTTAAGGCTTGCAGAACACCTTCCTCAGAGCAATCCCGTGAAATCAGCACAATTTTTAGCCTCCCTTTCGAGATGAGGAACTTGCAGTTCTGACTTACCCTTGATCACACTGCTAGTAAGTATCTGAGGTGGGATTTGAACCTGGGTCTCCCCATTCCAAGGGCAGGACTCTATCCGTACCCGGTCCTTCCTGTCCGCTGAGGAAGGAGGCTATGCCGTGATTTCCAAGCTGACTTGCCAGCTGAATACCAGTGTACCCCAAACTGAAGCAATGCGGAGGTCATCCTGTCTACGGAATGTGGGGGCTAGGCTGTCGTAGACAGGACGACCTCCATCGTCAGAAAGGTCTCTGTCTGGTACCACCTGAGCCAAAGCTGTGGGTAACCCTGGATGTCTGAGGTGCCTCCTCCACTCTGCCGCTTACATAGATCCTCATGCTGGCGTAACGCTGACGGAGGTTATCCAGGACGCTGGCCTCGTTCAGAAAGGTCATATCGGCCATGTCGCTGACCTGGTAGAACTTGGGCGGATTCATCTGCTGGATATCATCTCTCTTCATGGTGAGTGTCTGCAAAATTGAAAAAACCATCAACATGCTCATTACTCAGAGAAAACAGGACCACAGCTGCTTCTAAGACCTTAGAGCCCCACTCTGGCTGACCACGCAGCCCTCTTCCCACACTTTTCCTTCAGCCAGATTTAGTCTGGCAGTTTGAAGGGAAGCAAAAATAGTGATTGCTCTTCGGTAGACTTGGCTCCCGAGACGCTGTTGGCCAAGAAAACGTGGCTATTGGCTGCTTGCCTAGAGGGGGTGGGGATGGGCTGGGGAGGGTGGCTGCTGCACAGTGCAGCAATCTGTTCCCATTCCATTTTTTTCTTTATAAAAACACCCCCCAGCTTCCCCATCAAGACTAGAAAGAAAAAAATAACTTTTTAAAGAGTTAAACCCAAAATAAGTAGACAGGAGAGCGATGTGAATCTGGCTAGGCTACCCCTGAGTTCGAGATCCGACAACCACTTCCAGATATTTCCGGACTTCTGGAGTTCATCCAAACTAATTATCTCTCTTACTAGGGGATCAGCATTGTGTGGTTTAAAGAGGACTGGATTTGGTTCCAGGGACTTGAGTTTGAGATTTGACTCTGCCCCTTATGTGACATTAGGTGAATCTGAGCCTCAATTTCCTCATCAGCAAAATGGGAATAATATTTACACTAATAGAGATTTAGATTCAAAAGGAACCTCAGAAGTCGTCTAATCCAACCTTCTCATTTTACAGATGGGGAAACGGAGGCCAGCAAGGTTATGTAACTTGCCCAAGGTCACATGGAGGTAAATGGTAGAGCAGGAATTTAAACCCAGGTCCTTGAGAGGCTTAGCCTTAGCTTAATAGCGCGTTAGGTCAAGGCTACACACATACCTCTTCTCTTTAAATCCATGTGCCTCCCTTGTGTATTCCACATACTGGAAAGCAATCCGAGTCAATATTTAACTTAATCATTTTGCCTTTACTCACACATGGACCTCCTCAGGGTGGGTGGGTGGGGTATCCCTTTGAGCAATGTGCCTCTGCAATCCCCTGCCTTTCCAGAAAACGCATTTCTCCTAAGAATAGAACTTGACTTTCATGTTCAACAACCATATTAAGCCCAGCGCTTTGTTCCCTACGGCTTCCTCTATCTTCTCTGCGCAGAAGGTGGGGAGGAAGGTACAACGGTGGGACTTCTGTGTGTCCCAAGGAGGTTGGCTTCCCTCATTAGCCAGCTTAGCCAAGTGCGCGACCATGAGCAATCCTTACTGGGAGACACAGACTTGGGACAATGAACAAGCTGATAAACTCACTCAACGTGGGAAAAAGTGCCCTTCACAATAATGGGTCAGTCTTCTTGGGTCTTCTTTTTTTCTCCTTCTCCACAATTTCACATGGTGATCTTGTCAGCTCCAATGGTTTCAACTATCATCTCTATGCTGATGATTCTCAAATGTATTTGTCTAGCCCTCATTTCTCTCCCGACCTCCATCTCCAGCTACACACTGGGCATCTCAAACTGAATGCCTCACAGACATCTTGTGTGTCCAAGACTGAACTCATTACCGTTCCCCACCCCCAAACTCTCCCCTACTCCTAACTTCCCTTTTACTGTGGAGGGCACCCCCATCCTCCCATTTATCCAGGCTCACAACCTAGGAGTCCTCACTCTCTCTCACTCCCCCTCCCCATATTCAATCTGTTGCAAAGGCCTGTTTATTTTACTTTTGTAACATCACTTGGTACTGTATATACCTTCTCTCTTCTAATACTGCTGTCACACTGGTATAAGCCTTTGTCTCCTCATACTTGGACTACTGCAATAGCCTGCTGGTAGGGCATCCTCCACTTAGCTGTCAAAGGTGTCTTCCTAAAGAATAAATCTCTCTCTCTCTCCTTCTCTCTCTCATTTCTCTTTCTCATTCTCTCTCTTCCACTTCTCTTCTCGCTTTCTTTCTCTCTTGTTCTCTCTCTCTCTTTTCTTCTTCTTCTCTCTCTCTCTTTCTCTCTCTTCCTCTCTCCTCTCTCTCTCTCTCTCTCTCTCTCTCTCACACTCACACACACACACACACACACACACAAATACATTCAATAAACTCTAGTGGCTCACTATTAACTGCAGGACCAAATATAAAATCCTCTCATTAGCTTATAAAGCCCTCCATAACCTGGCCCCTGCCTACCTTACCTGTGTCCTTACACCTCACTTATCCCCACATGCTCTTGACCTCCTTGTTGTTTCTCTCCATCTTCCAACTTCACAGATTGTCCACTATGCCTGGAATTCTCTCCCTCTTCATCTCTATCTTCTGGCTTCCTTGGTTTCCTTCAAGTCTTAGTTAAAATCCAACCTTCAATAAGAAGGCTTTTCTAATTCTACTTAATGCTGTTGCCTCCCCTCTGTTTATTATCATCTCCAGTTTATCCTATTTCTTGCTTGTACATAGTTGTTTGTTTGCAGGTTGCATTTCTCTCCCCAACCCCACCCTCACCCCTCATTAGACTGTAAGCTCCTTGAGAATAGGGGCTGTCTTTTGCCTTTCTTTGTATCTCCAAGTATCTGGCATGTAGCAGGTGCTTAATAAATGCTTGTTGACTAAGATGAGCTGACCATAAATAGCATGTTTCTGTATTACCTTAAGATTTACCTAGCACTTTCCTCACAAGAAGCCCTATGAAGAGAAAGTGCAAGTATTATTATTCCCTTTTTGTGGATGGGGAAACTGAGGCTCAGAAAAAGTTTTATGACTTGCTTGAATTCATACAAGCCAGGCAGGATTTGAACACAAGCCTTTCTGACTCCAAAGTTTGCCATCTAACCCCTGGGCAATGCCATCTCTCAAAGACCTAAGTTCAAAGCCCCGCTCTCCCACTTACTGTCTGGGTAGCCTTGGACAAGTTATTTTATCTTGCTGGGCTTCAGTTTCATCATCTATAAATGAGATTTAGGTGACCTTTGAAGTACCTTTCAGCTTTAAATCTATATTAGTGTTATTAGTATTTTAGGCACTAATAATTATTAATTATCATTAGTTGTTGATGAGAAAATTAAGGCTCAGAGCGGGACCCTTGTGATTTACCCCCATGTCATCTAGGTGACAGAACTAGAGCTCAAACCCTAGTTGTTTGACACCAAATTCAATGTTCTTTCTTTTTTGAGGAGGATGAGGGAGGTGATTTGGATTAAGTGGCTTGCCCAGGGTCACAAAAATAGTAAATGTCTGAGGCCAGATTTGAACTCAGGTCTTCCTGACTCCAGGCCTGTTGCTCTATCCCCTGCATCACCCAGTTACTTTTTGCCACATTGCTGCCCTATAATGCTGGACAAATTACTTAAGCTTGGTGGGCCTTAGTTTCCTCAACTATAAAGTATAGGAATTGGAATAGATGTGGCAGTCTTAGACTGGACTTTGAGTCAGCACAAGTAAGGTACAGTGGAAAGTGCCCTTGATCTGGACTCAGAGGACCTGAGTTTGAATCCTGCCTTTGATACTTGCTAGTAAGCCATGGGCTGGTATTTCTTAAGCCTCAGTTTCCTCATCTATAAAACAATGGTCTCTCTTGTCCCTTTCTGCTCTAAATTTGTTATCCTTTGATTCTTGTTATACCATGAAGATAACTCCTGGAAGTGGGGTTCACCCTGGGGGAGTATCCCTGCCTACCTGGTTGGTGATAGTCTCTACGGTGACTTGGTCACCCTGCTCAGATTGGATCTCGCCTGCAACGAAGCCTTCCTTTTCGTCCTTCACCCAGCACGACCTCTTGATGTCGTAAGGCTTGTTCATAGCTTCGATCCTCTCCTTATCGGGGGGTGTCAGAAAAGGCATGGGGTCCACGTCGTCCCCACACTCGCCTTTGTACCCTCCGGGCATCTTGACTTAATCGAGGAAGGAACCAAAAGGGGATGGCGAGCAGGAGGCTGGACTTCCCTCAGGACTGCAGGAGGCAAGAGAAAAGAAGGGAACGGGATTTCACCAGGATAGACAATAAGCTCCTTGAGGAGCTTGATTTATTGTCTATCCCTAAGCTCTAGAAATATTCCCTGACCAGGAATGTGCCTGGAACGTTCTCCCTCCTCCACTCCACCTACTGACCTCCCAAGCTTCCTTTACATCCCGGCTGAAATATCATCTTTTACTGGAAAGCCTTTCCCGTTCTCTATTAATTCTAGTGCCTTCTCTCTGTTAATTATTTCCTATTTATCCTTTATGTAGTTTGCTTTGTACATATTAGTTTGCACGTTGTCTTCCTCATTAGATTGTAAGCTCCTTGAGGGCAGGGTAAGTCTTTTTCCTCTTTTTTGTATCCTAAGCACTTAGTACAGTGCCTGGCACATAGTAGGTGCTTAATAAAGGTTTAATGATTGTTACCCCTGTGTCAGTGCCTGACAGAGTACTCTGTATGTACTGGGATTTGATCAATTCTGGTTGGATGAAACAGAACTGGTATATATTGTTGCCTTTGTACCTTGATTGGAAGGAGGGAGAGAGCCTAAGAGAAAGGGGAAATGGGGGAACTGGAAACTATAGAGCTCAGACCTAAAGAATGATGCAAGAAGTCAGGGGACAAGCAAGGAGGTAGCATGATATAATGATAAAAGCAACAGCAGCAACGACAACAGCTAGCATTAAATAGCACAGGTTTGCAAAGCACTTTCCATATATTTCATCTGATCCCTACGACAACCTTGGGAGGCAGGTCCTATTATTATCTCCATTTTACAGATGAAGAGACAGAGGCAGACAGAAGTTAAGTGACTTGCCTAGGGTCACACAGCTAGGAAGTGTCTGAGGCCAGATTTGAACTCAGGAAGGTGGGTCTTCCTGACTCCAGGCTCTGTGCACTATGACGTCAGCTAGCTGCCTAACAATTAGAGCTGTGCAAAAGTGGAATGGGCTTGAGAAGTGGTTGGGTCCTCTAGACTGGACAAAGGTTGAATGATTACTTGTAAGGTATCTTATAGCCAGCACTCTATGGATTGACTGAGATGGCCTTCTAAGGAACAAGGTCCATTTCATTTCTATGATTTTAGTGAGCTGTTCTAGAGAGGTTAAACCATTTGCCTATGGCCATATGACCAATATGTACCAGAAGTTAGACTTGAACTCAGGGCTTTGTGATTCCAAGGCTAGACCTTTTTCCACTAGCCCAAACTGCCATCTCTTCTATGCCTATAAAATAGGGGAATAATTCCACCTACCTCACAAGGTTGTTGTGAGAAAAGTTTTTATATGTTGTATCCAAAATGACTATAGAAAAGTGAGCTATTATTATAATAAGCATGGAAGGCAGAAAACATTCTTCTCCAATGACTCTGATACTTTGCCAGAAGGAGTTTACCTGAGACCAAGGATCTTGCTTCATCCTCTAAATAGACAGCTATAGATAGAGGGTCTTCTGACCTTACCCCCGAGAGGGATCTCCATTTCCCTGTTTTGTCCTTGTGATCTCCTTGATTTTCTGAGGCACATTATAATCTCTCTGGCCCTTTGGTCTCAGAAGAAGCCAAGCCTTTCCAAATGGAGTGGAGTCATGGCAAGGGACATATAGAGTTTCACAGAATGTCAGAGCTGGAAGGGACTCCAGAAATCATCTAGTCTAATCCCCGAAATTTAAAGAGGAAGGAAATGAGGCCTAGTATGGGGAAAGTGATTTGCCCAAGGTCACACTGGAAGCTGAGATGGAATTTGAACCCAGATCTCCCTTGTTCCCACACTGGTAGTTGTCTGTGGCATCTTTTTTATTTTACTTTTTTGGGGGGGAGGCAACTGGGGTTAAGTGAGTTGCCCAGGGTCACACACCTATTAAGTGTCTGAGGCCAGATTTGAACTCAGGTCTTCCCGACTCTGGGGCCAGTGCTCTATCCACTGTATTGCCACTGTATCCAACTAGCTGCCCCAGTCTGTGGTATCATATTACTCCCACCATATATACCCTTTTTCTTCTCTTCCTTCCCCTTTACCTCCCCCACTGCATTTCCTACTTTCCTGCTTCCCATTTTTTCCCATTTCCCCTTTCTTTCTTTCTTCCCAATGTATGACCAGGACTTCTAGGGGCAGCCACAGGCACCATCTTTGATATAAATGAACAGACTGCTTATGGTTTGCTCTGATTCAACAACACATTTAATCCCATTATAATTGACATGGTTGTAAGAACAATCTCTACATTTCTAAGTATCAATAATAAATCCTATAGTGATTTGTGGTTACAAAACATCTTATAGACATAATCTCATTGGATCCTCATAACAACATTTCGTTACAAGCATCGCTGTACCCCTTTGCAGATAAGAAACCTGGGGCTGGGGTAGGGGGAGATTATAGCATCATTAAAAAACTGAAGGGGGCAACTAGGTGGCTCAGTGGGTAGAGCACCGGCCCTGGAGTAAGGAGAACCAGAGTTCAAATCTGGCCTCAGACATTTACTAGCTGTGTGACCCTGGGCAAGTCACTTAACCCTGACTGAATCAAAAAACAAACAAAAAACCAAAAGAAACGTGAGGGGGGGTCTTAAAGATCATTTTACACATTAGGAAACTGAAAACTAGAGAAGTTAAATGACTTTCCCAAAGTCACACAGCTAGTAAGGAACAAGGCTGGGATTTAATCCAGGTTTTCTAACTACAAATCCAGCCCTCTTTTCATTGCACTGTGAAGGTTAAGTAACTTCCCAAGGCCACACTCTTAGTAAATGGCAGAGTCAGGCCCTGAACCTGGGTCTTCTGATTGCACAGACCCTCCACCACACCATCTTACTAGGACTCCCAAGAGCCGGAGAAGGTTTTTTAAAGCAACATTCCATGAAATCTAAGAATTTGGGACTGTTCCTTTGAACTCACTGCAGCATGCTTTGGTTTGTATCATCCAAAACGTTAATTAGAAGTCCGGAGGCAGAATTGCATAGTACAAAGAAGGCCTGTTTCAGAGTCAAGAAGGTCTGAGTATGAGATCTATCTCTGTTACATACTAGTTGTGTGATCTTAGGCTGATGACTTGCCCTTCCAATGCCCTAGATAAGTCTCCAGGACTGTAAATTGCAAAGCAGTAATCTATCTATATTGGTAGGAGTATCCTCAATGGGAGAGAGTTCCCTATGCCAATGAAATTACTAGTCTGCCCATAGATAGATAGATAGACAGACAGACAGACAGACAGACAGATAGGTAGGTAGATTAATAAATAAATAAGTGAAGGAATGAGTGAATGAATAGACAAATAAATAAAAGATTGAAGTCAAAATTATCTACAATAGACTCATAAAGTGAGAGGTTTCCACAAGCAAGACATATTCTTGCTAATATTTCTGTTTCTTGTCAATCAGGTGATTAAAATATAAAATGTAAGTGAGAAAATAATAATAATCAGTAATGTTAGAGTTGTGGAATTACAGAATCTTTTTTTCTTTCCTGGATACAGGTCAATTCACAAATTTACCCCTCTCTAGACAGGCAGCCAGTCCAGCACATCTCACTTTAGAAGCAGGGAAACTGAAGCATAATAAGACAAAATATAAGTCTCAGTTCAAAGACAGACTTCTTAATGGTGGGCCCTGGGTTAGCCTCTCCCTAGGGAAGGGATGTGTCATGTTACAATGGGGGAAACTGAGGCAAGGAGCAGCCTAATTAACTCCACAGGACTGTGACATAGCTTGTAGAATCCTAACTAACTTGGAATGACTTGGGATTAATTGGTGAAAGGCCCTTTGATGAGATGAATCCAACTTCCCAAGGTTGACAAAATGTTGTTTCCATACAGAGAAAGAATAGGAGAAGGAGGACATTGCTGGCAGGGGTGGCAGAAGCAACAATGTATTCTCCAGCACCTCCCCACCTCAAGCCCCATTTATCAAATGACCAGAAGATAGGAGAGGCAGCTAGGTGGCACAGTGTATAGAATACCAGGCCTGGAATCAGGAAGACTCATCTTCCTGAGTTCCAATTTGACCTCAGACACTTACTAGCTGTGTGACCCTGGGCAAGTCACTTAACCCTGTTTGCCTCAGTTTCCTCATCTGTAAAATGGCAAACCACTTCAGGATCTTTGCCAAGAAAAACCCAAATTGGGTCATGGAGAGTCAGACATGACTGAAATGACTGAACAACAAGAAGATAGAAAGCCTGCACTCGGGCCCTGGGTTGGACGGGTCAATTTGTCTCTCTGATCCTCATGTGACTTCCTTTGTAAAATAAGGACTGACTGATCTATTAAGGCACTATCTACCTCGAACATTCTGTGACTACTTAACACCACCCGGGACTTGTGTCTGAGTCCATACTTTTGACACCTTCGATTTGCCCTGAGATCTTGGACATCTCTGAGATCTCCTACCCCTTTCTGAAACAGAGGGAGCCAATACAGTACAGAGGTAGTAAGTATACTAGAATAAAAGCAGCTTGGTGACCTGAGATGAACATCGCATTGACCCCTTCATTGGGATGACGTCTCCTAGGGGCCAAGGCTTCGCTTCCTCCAAACCCACTGAGTGAAAACTAAAAACAGTGGTCATTTTTACCAGGTTCCATTCCTACAATAAATAAATTCTATCTTCAGGGTTGGGACTTTGAAAACCTCTAGAGAAATATTTAGCCTTCACCCAGTGAGTGGCTTTTGAGGTGGTGAATGAAGCCTTTAAAAATACAAGGGATTCCATTGCAACAAAAAGATCAATGTATGCTGACCATCAGAGATCATCAGCCTGCTTTTATTCTGGTGCCATGGCAGGGGACTGTCACCTGCCAGTCATATTGTCCATGAGATCTATGAGAAGCTCACACCCATTTTCAGTAGCTTCGCTGTTCTCCCAAATAACACGTAGGCCAGAAGTTCTTAATCTTTTTATCATAGACCCTCTTGAGCAGTCTGGTGAAGTCTACAGGCACCTTCTAAGAAGGCTATTTTTAAATGTAAAAAATAAAATACATAGGATTACCAAGGAGACCAATTATATTGAAATAATGAGGTAACTTTTTTTCTACCCAAGCTCATGGGCACCCTGAAAACTATCCAATTATCTATCGACCCCAGACTGAGAACCCCTGACCTAGATATTACTCTATAAAAAGGGGGGACTAGGCTGGACAATCCCTGAGGTTGCTTCTAACTCAAAGATACAATCTAGTTACTTCTGCAGACCCCAAAAATCTAATCCTATGAGTCAGACTCATGAAACACCGGATTGGATGGGCAGCAGGAAACCTGGGTTTTAGTACTGTCTGTCAATACCTTGAGGTAATCAGATCTCTTCTCCTCCCTGGACCTCAATTTCCTCTGTAAAAAGAGGGGGTCGGGCACAGCTAGGTGGTGCAGTGAATAGAGTACCAGCCCTGGATGCAGGAGGACCTGAGTTCAAATCCAGTCTCAGACACATAACACTTACTAGCTGTGTGACCCTGGGCAAGTCACTTAACCCCATTGCCTAGCCAAAAAAGAAAAAAAAAGGGATAAAATTTAAAATAAAGAGGGGGCCACAGAAGGCAATGTCTTAGGTCTCTTCTAGCCCATAGGTTTTGTTTCTCAGCTGATCTGACAGGTTCTCTCTCTGTCTCTCTCTCTCTTTCCCTCCCCCCTCCTTCCCTCCCCCTTCTCTTTCTCCCTCTCTCTCTCTCTCTCTCCATCTCTCTGTCCCTCTCCCTGTCTCTCTCTATCTGTCTCTGTCTCTCTCTCTCCCCCTCCTTTCCCCCCCACACCTTGTATGCTGTTTTTATAATTCTTTGGGATAAGTATCCACAGTCATCTGCATGAATCTGGCCTCATATTCTTCATGCCTCTTTCAAGAGCACATCTAACTGGGCCCAGGCCATCAATTTATCCTAAACTTTTTATCACTCCACTAAGGCAGGCCTCACTGCCCTTAATATCTTAACTGCATTATCCAATTTGCAATCTGGCCTTCCCGGGTTCAGCATCACAGCAGATAACATCACGAAGGACATGAGACCCAAGCCCGCATGAAAAGGTATCTGTAAACCCTATTAAAAGTCATCAGACCTATCATTAAAGCAAAATGATTGCATAAGACTGGAGGATGAGTAGGTTTTTAATTACTCTAATGCATATAGACCAACAGCAACAAAAAAAATCCCAACGTTCCTCCATTCATTCTAATTAGAATGTCTGTACTTTTCAAGACTGACTCTGATTCAAAGGACCTTGGTGAAAGTGCTGCCTACCTGAGGGATACCTTGGAAAGAGCCCCGACTCTGGAATCCAAGGGCCTGAGTTCCAATGCTGCCTCTACCTACTACTACCTGTGTGAACTCACTCAATTTCCCTGAGCCTCAGGGTCCTCATCTGTAAAATGAGGTCAGAAATCCCTTTCATGTCTACATCTGAAATGTCATGAAGGAAGGGTAACGGAATGCCTCTTTGGCCACTCCAGACTCTCCATCTTTTTTGTGTTCTTGCTTTCTTGTTTGTACTCCCAGTGCTTTGTAAAAAGGGAGCACTTAATAAACGTTTTTTCATCCATTTAATCATTCCTGGAATGTATCATACCATGCCTTCATTGCTAACTCTACCTTTCTTTACCCCAGTCCCTTGCATCTTGCGGCATGATCCAACAGAGAATGGGCACTCAGGGACACCTTACACAACATAGGTCTCATCCTCTTTTCATCCAAGGCTGGTCTACACCCTGCCTTCCTACAGTGATCAGCTCATAGCTGCCAAGTTCTGTTCTGTATTCTCCACTCTTCTTGCATAGACTTCCCTCAGGTTGGCTTCCTATCTCACTTTAGGACAGTTGGTGCTAAAGAGTTGCCCATATTCACCCTCGCCCCACCTCACCCGCCCCATCAACCCTGCTTCAGGTACCTACCAGAGACCAAACTGGAAGACAGTGCCTGTCTAACAGCAGCTGGCCAGCCACTTTTATACCTGCTTAATAGGTCTGAGCCAGCACGAACTTAAAAAAGAAAAGAAAATACCTAGGATCCAATAGCCCAGCTGATCTCATCTTCTGAGACATGATTGGACTTAGCCTGGTCCCTCAGGAGGGATCAGTGAATGCTCTGTTTCTTGGGGAATTCATCTTCCCTTCATTGCCCTTCTAGGGAATCCGATGACCTCAGCCACCAAATTCAGGCTGTTGGTCTAAATAGAATTGTTGTCTAATGGATTTTTCTCTTAAAGGTACATCTTGAGCCATGCCACTATAATGAGAGCTTAATGATGGAGGGAGGTGGATTGCTCTAGAAATTATTCAGTGCCTGACAGCTTGATCTGCCGGGATGAGCTTTGAGCAGGGTGAAAAACTGGGACCTTTATTCCTCCAGCACTTTGGTTGGTCCTAAGAAGAAGAGACTGGGGGAGGGGAGCATGATATGAGAGTCAGCTTGAGAGAGCACAGAAGTCCAGCTTTGTGGAGTGAGATCCAAAGAAGACCCTATCCTTCTGATTTAGACTCTCCATCCTACCCACCTGCTGGCCACACTGAGGAAATAAATAGCAAGGGAGGCAGATACTCTTAAAAAATAACCAAACCTGTCCCAGAAGACAAGGTGAAAGAATGCACCTCCTTTCCTTCATTGGAGAGCTAAGAGTCTATGGGTGAGGAAGATATGAGTTCAAATCTTGCCTCAGATCCTCGTTAGCTATGAAATCCTGAGTAAGTCATTTAAACTTTGTCTGTCTCATTTCCCTCACCTAAATAGGGTGGGAGTTGGATTTAATGGCCTCTAAAGTTCCTTCCAGCTATAAATCTGTGATCCTTTGAGATCTGTGCAAGCAGGGTAACATGGCCCTATATTAAGAAACAATGGAGAGAGCCAGTCTTTGGAGGCAGGAACACCCAGATTCACATCCTGCTTGTGACACATACCAGCTGTGAATCCAGGTCTTCTGAGTCCAAAGACTCAATATCTCCATGCTGGTTTTCAAGATAAGGCCCCAGGATGAGCCCAAACAACAGAAGCCTATAGGTTGCTGAGTAGTAATCAACAGTACATCAATTAAATCACAGTTATGGGCCTCCCCAAAACACGTTGTTATCCAATTTAATTTCCAAAGGCCCTTTCTAGCTCTAACATTCCCTCATTCCAATCCATTGCACTAATTGAATATATTTATCTGCATCGGAGCAGGGAAAGGTATGACACTCAACCCACTCAGTGCCTCAAGGCAAGTTTCATTGTCACTAGCAGGGGTGGTACAGTTAAGTAGCTCAGGATTGCAAAGGGGACATTTGGCAGCTGTGGCTGGGAGTGCAGATCCCATGGAGAGCTCCGGAAGGGCTGGGGCACCAAGATGCTTCAGGCCTGTCGCCCTACGGGTTAATATTCCCCAATGAATGGTGTAATGTCAGGAAGAGCTATTGAGAAGTAGCTGAGCTGAACTGCCCCCTGATGTTTCCAAGGAGAGATGTTCTCAAGCATACCGAGGCACCAGGATTCCTCAGTTAATGGGGCTTTCCTTCCATTACAGGGTTAGCTCCCATGTAATAAATATCTTGCTGTTCAGTCTCCTCTTGAGGGTAGTTTGGTTGGATTTTTGATCCCAGTTTATGAATAGTTCAGTGATAACCTGCAGAGGGTGGATTATTAGTTTGGGGAGGTTAAGGTTTCCTTCATTAAATGGCTCTCACAATAATTGACAAGATGATTATTGTTACCAGGCAAGGGGAAAAAAAAGTATTCTGAGTTCTTTTTCTCTTTAAAAATAAAGATAGATTGTCTAAATTTATTCCTCTTGGAATAATTTTAATTTAAATAATCTGGGGGAGTTTGAGGGTGTCATGATATGGAAAATCACTGTCACATGAATCCACACGATTGGAAGGAAATGCTGACATGGTTGGAAATACTGCCTTGGTGCAGGGGTTCTTAACATTTTTGGAATCACAGACCAAGAGTCTGATGAAGCCTATGGACCCCTTTTCAGAATCATGTTTTGAAATACATAAAATAAAATATATAAGGTTACAAAGGAAACCATATTGAAATGCAGTTATCATAACATTTTTTTAAAAGTTCATGAACCCCAGCTTTCGAAGCAGTGACACATTTGCATACATCCACACACATACACATCTTACATTGGAGGAAATTGTCATCAGCATCTATCAATCAATCAACAAATCTTTTTTCAGCTCAGACTATATGCCAGGCACTATGCTAAGTGAAAGGGATATGATGAAAGGCAAAAATAGTCCCTGACCTCAGGGTTCTTACATTTTTGCTTGTTGTAATCCCATATATTTTATTTTATGCATTTAAAAACGAACATTAGGTCCATACAAGATACATACAGAGTAGACTGAAGGTAACCTTGGGAAAGGGGAGGTGGGGGTAGGGCTGTGAATGGCTTTATGCAGAATGTCCAGTTGGAGCTAAGCCTTGAAGAAAACCAGACTTAGATGATGATTTAGAGATGGAAGGGACCTTAGATGTCTGCATTCCAAAAGTCAGGAAAGGGCAGTAAAATGGAACTGAAAAGACCTGAGCCAGAGACTTTTCTCTGCTACTTCTGGTAGGACATCTATGAGTGAGTGATTGTACCTCTCAGAACCTCACTGCCTTCATCTGTAAAATGGGGATAATAATAACATCTGCCCTGTCTCCTTCCCAGAACTATGCTCAAACTCAAATAAGATTATGTATGTAACACATTCTTCAATCCTTCATGGGTCTCTGATTTTGTCTGCACAAGCACTCCATTTACTGAAGTGTATTGCCAGTCCTTTCCTCCTTTATAGATGTTTTTTGTGAGTTGAGGAATTAGGGAGTAAGGATCAAAAAAGCATCCCCTGGATCTCATTACATTTGCCTTACATTTTTCCACTTTCCATTTATCAGAAGATCACAGATTTAGAATTGGAAGGGGCCTTTGAAGTTATGTAGTCTCACCCCATCGATGTACAGATGAGGTGACTTGCCCAAGGTCAAATACGTAACAAATAACAGAGTCAGTATTTAAACCCAGATCCTCTGACTGACCCCAAATCAAACACACATTTCTACTTTACTTTCTACTCTACCACACATTCGTTATACTCTCCCTTATATAATGATTATTTGTTTACATGCTTCTCTCTCTATTAGAGCATAAGATCATTGGAAGCAGGGAAGGAATGAGAGAGAGATGAAAAAAAAAGTTGCAAGGAAAGGAGGAATAGGGAGGAAGAGAAGAGCAAGGGACCACTCAGGGTTTGCTGTATTGTCCCAAAGTACTATGTCATTTAGATCTGACCTAGAACACATGAGGCATTATGGTGATGAATCTTTGTGAACTTAGCTGCTGGGCTGGTGTTCAGGCACAGACACAGGCTTTATCAGTGGACTTGCCCAAAAATACTTTCCAGCTTGGTATGACATTCCAGAGTTTACCTTTGAAAACTCAGGGTCAGCTCAATGCCAGGATGAGGCATTAGAAGAGTTCTTAGAGCATTATCTAATTAGGATATTATAACTACAAAGGACATATGAAGGAAGACGCTATCTGTATCCAGAGAAAGAACTGATAAATAGAATTATGTATCAAATGATTTTACATATGTATACGTATTTGTGTCTAATGGTAGCTACTCCTAGGGCAGAGGGGAGGGAAGGAAAAAAAAGGAAATTTACATAATTTTATTATGTAGGTAAAAGGAATAGCAAGTTGTACATAATAGATTTGCAGTTTCATGTGCAATCATCTTTTATTTATTACACTATATTATGGAAATGCTTGTTTTATTCCTCAAATTAAAAATAAAATAAATAATTAAAAATACAAACTAAACGTAATCTATCATAGTGTACTAGGGGCAAACAGGTGACTCAGGCCCTGGGGCACTTCCACTGGAGATGACCCTGGATGCAATGGGAAACCTTGACCTTTTTAAGCTAAGGTCTATGTTCTTAAGAAAAGGGCATTTTGAATAGGCCAGTATGGCTGAACTACAAAGTAGAGGAAGGAGTAGAAAGGTAAGTAAAGTCAGAGAGTAGAGAGTCTAGAATGCCAGGATCAAGAATGCATATGTATTTTTTTCACATGCCACATGTTCTAGCTCAGAGCTAAATAACTTAGTACTTTGGGACGATACAACAAACCGTGGGTGGTCCCTTGCTCTTCCCCCCCATAAAAATGTTTTTTTCTACTCTCTTCTTCCCTGACCTTGTGCTCTAATAGGGAGAGAAGTAGATACACAAATAATCAAGATATAAGGGAGAGTGTAATGAATGTGTGGTAGAGTAGAAAGACTGCTAGATTTGAAGTCAAAGGACCTGGGTTCAAATCCTGACTCTGAGATTTATTACTGTTTGACCTTGAGGAAATCATTTCACCTCTGAGCCTCAGTTTCCACATCTGTACAATGACAGAGGTTAGATAAGATGATCTCAAAGGTCCCTTCCAATTACAAATCTATGATCTTATGATAAACGGAAAATGGAAAAAGTCAAGGCAAAGGGCAATGAGAAATCTGAGAATGGGGAGATCACATTCCTTGGAAGTGGTCAGAGCATGTTTCATGGAGCAGCCATCACTTTTTTTGGACCTTGAAGGAAGGAAAGGATTTTAACAGGTGGAAATGGAGAAGTCCATTCCAGGGCTGGGGGAATGATATGGGCAAAGGCATTCAGACAGAAAGAAGGCAAGACAAGAAAGCCAGCTGAGTATTAGATAAAGAACACTGGCTTTAGAGCCAAATCCCCTACGTTCAAATTGCACCTCTGACACTCTCTGCCTTTGTGACCTTGGTCAAATAACTTAACCTCTTTGGCCTCCCTTTCTTTATCTACAAAATAAAAGAATTGGACTAGATAAGAGACCTCTGAGGTCCTTCTCAGTTCTACATCTGTTGCTGTCGTTGGACCATGACACCAAGAAGGTGATGCCATGACGTGGGAGTGAGTTGGACTTAAGTGAGGGAGGACTGTGCAAAGTCCCCAACCTCACTTTCTCCTTTAGAGCCATCTGGGTCCAGTGGCAAGACATAGATCAGGAAGACTGGAGATGACCCTGGATGCAATGGGAGACCTTGGCTTTTTGAAGCTAAGCTCTATGTTCTTAAGAAAAGGGCATGTTACATAGGCCAATATGGCTGAACTACAGAGTAGGGGAAGGAACAGAAAGGTAAGTAAAGTCAGAGAATAGAGAGCCTAGAATGCAGGATCAGGAAGGTATACTTTTTTTTCAGTAGCCAATGGGGAGCCACTGAAGGTTTTTGTTTGTTTGTTTTTTCTTTTTATAGTAGAGTAATAATATAGTAATCAGGGCAATTTAGTGATGCAGTGGATAGAACAGCAGGCATGGAGTCAGAAAGAGTCATCTTTCTGAGTTCCAATCTGGCCTCAAATACTAGTTGTATAACCTTGGACAAGTCACTTACCCCTGTTTGCCTCAATTTCCACATCTGTAAAATGAGCCAGAGAAGGAAATGGCAAACCACTCCAGTATCTTTGCCAAGAAAATCCCAAATGGGGTCATGAAGAGTCGGACATGACTGAAAAATGACTAAACAACAAAATTGACATAATCAGAATGTTGAATTAGGAAGATTAGCCCAGTAGCTGCAAGAAAAGTGGATTGAACCATGATATTTTCTATTAGAGTTGTGAAGCTCATTTAATTCAATTCAATATTTATTAAGTTCCTACTTTATATAAAATTCTGTGTCGGTGCTAGGGATCCAAAGACAAATACCAATCTTTTTTTGCCCTCAAGTATCATTCTACTGGGTTGGATACAACATGAATGTAAATGAGTAAATACAGGATGTCCCAAAATTCATAGTGCAGCTGATGGCACATACAACTTTTGGGACACCCTGTTTGAGGCTATAGGAGAAGGAAGAGAACACTAACAGCTAGAAGAATGAGGAAAGACTTCACATAGGATGCAGCAGAGGGGCGGCTAGATGGTACAGTGGATGGAGTGCTGTGCCTCGAGGCAGGAAGGCTCATCTTCCTGAGTTTAAATCTGGCCTCTGACACTCACTAGCTGTGTGATCCTGGGCAAATCACTTCACTCCGTTTGCCTCAGTTTCCTCATCTGTAAAATGAGCCAGAGAAGGAAATGGTAAACCACTCCAGGATCTTTGCCAAGAAAACCCCAAATGGGGTCACGAAGAGTCAGACACAACTGAAAATTATTGAGCAGCAAGCAACGAAAGAGACAGCACCTGAACTAAGGCTTGAAGAAAGCAAAGGGTGAGTTGGGATCATATTCCAGGCATGGTGGGGAGGGTTGAGAAGGGGTGGATACCCTTGCTCAAAGAACTCTCTTATTACATTCTACTTTGTACTGTTCTTATCCGTGTGTAGGTTATCATTCCTCTCTCTGCGTTAGACTGTAAGCTCGTTGAGGGCAGAATCGACTATTTTTTTTCATCTTTATATCTGTAGTGTTGGACATAGTGACTTATAGTACATTAAAGGCAGCTAGTAACACAGTTGGTTAGAGTTTTGGACCTTGGTTTGGACCAGAGTTCAAATCTGGCCTAAGACACTTACTAACTTGTGTGACTATGGGCAAGTCACTTATTTTCTGTTTTCCTCAGTTTCCTTAAACATAAAATGGGCATGATAGTAGCACCTACCTCACAGTGCTGTTGTAAGGATCAAATGAGAGCACATATGTAAAAAGATCTTTGCACAGTACCTGGCACATAGTAGGTGCTTTACTTTATAAATAAGTCCTTTATAGGACTTATAAGTCCTATGAGTAGGACTTATTCCCTTGCACATAGCTAGGTGTTTAATAAACATTTGTGGAGTTGAATCAAGTCCTCATGAAACCGTTCTCAGCTACTGTTTTCTCAGGCCTGTTTTATGAAGCTACTGTGTGTGTCCACCTGTTCAGGCATACCCAGGACAGAGGAGTCTGAGTTGTCCAAAATAAATTCAAATTCACACTATTAGCTCTGTAGTCATTTAGATCTGACTGAAACATCTCTGGTTGGGCTTTCATAGAAGAGAGCAAACAGTGGAAAGGAAAGTCCTTATGAAAACTGTGTTTTTAAGATACTCTTAGGAACAAACATTTGAAAAATGACTCTCAAGAGACATTTTTCCTTTTGTCCCTTTGCTTAAAGGGACCCTTTAAAAAAAACGCTGACCTTTTTGCTTAAATGTTTTAGCCTCATTCCCAGCTGTTGTTTGTGGCTCTTGGAGAAGACAGATCAGTGCCCTCCCAGGAGGGCTGAAGGGACTGGTTCTTTGGCAAGAAGGCAGAAGAACTTGCTTCAGCCCACGTTCACACCAAACAAGGGCACACAGAGCCCAGAACCTTAAATATCCTTCATAGCCCCAGCAGCCAAATGGAGCAGGTCCACCTCCAGAGTGAATAGAATCAATACCATTTATGTGGAAACAAGTAAAATCTAGAGGTCAGAGGCCCTTCCTTTCAGTCTCTGGAATTTAAAAAACAGAGATCAGAGAAAAACTTTTATGGAAAAGTAATTTGCTTCCAGCACTGAGTTATAGGGGATCTTGAGTTTTTACAGAAATTTAATTCAGTTTGATAGGTGTTGTCAACAAGCATTTATTAAGTGCTTTCTATATACCTGACAGTGTGCTTTGTTTTATTCATTAAGGGCCTACTATGTGCTTTTAAAGTTGTTATTTGTTTTAAGTTATTCAGTTTAAATTATTAAGTTATTATGACTCCTTACTGAAATTTAATTCAATTTAATAGATATTAAGTCATCAGGCATAAGTGCTTACTATGTGCCTGACAATGTATTTTGTTTTATTTATTAAGGGTCTACTATGTGCTTTTAAAGTTATTAACTACTTACTATGTTCGGGAAGCTCTCACTTTTGACACACACTGGCTTTTTGATCCTGAGTAGTGCCCTAGGCAGCTCTCTGAGGTGATAAGTTTTCAGAGAAGGTGCTGACCTGCTTTAATAGAGGGAAGTTCTTCACTGGGAGTTCTTTAAACCAGTGAAACCACAGGTCAAGTCCCTATCCCTATTGATTAAAAAAAAAAAATGAAATGTAGTTCCTACCCTCAAGGAGCTTATATGCTACAGGATGGAACCAACATATATTCAGATAAGTAAATACAAAGTATGATCAAAACAATACCAAGTCATTTCAAGGAGGGAGCATTAACAACTGGGCAGATCAGGAATGGCCTTGTGTAAGCGGTTGCATCTAGGCTATGTCTTGAAGGAAGCTAGGGATTCCAAATGGTGAAAATGGAGGAAGGGGGTTCGTAAATGTCAGAGGAGAGTGGGGGGAGGGGAATTGGAACTAACTGTGCTGAGAATTGACACAGAGCAACAGAATAGGAGTAAAGAACTGAGTTCTAGTCTTGGTCCTGCTCCTCAGTGTAGGACCCTGGGCAAATCCCTTTTTTCTGTGGGCCTCAGTTTCCTTCTCCGTAAAATGAGGGGGTGGAGGGTTGGACCTATATGGTTGGGGTAAAATGTAGATTGACTTGTATAGTTAGGAGTAAAATGTTATGATTCTAAGTCAAATGAAGCTCCTTGAATAATTTCTGAATATAAGATATTGGAAGAACATAGCTGAAAAGGGCACACCTTGCAGGTGTGCAGAATATGAATTTAAAACTCTCCTCAGTTGATTATATTTTGTTCCTACAGAGCATTGTTGAAATTAATTAGCTCAAGAGTCTTTCCCAGTCTGAAACTTGTTTTTCTTCCTGTTCCTTTTCAAGTTAGAAAGCATTTGATGCTAATTTTACCAAAAGAAAAATAAAATTTGAAATGTTGAACTCAAGTGATTCATAAAAGATGATTAGTTTGGCCTGGAAAAAAGTTTAAAGGAATTAGCCATCAACCCTTTCATCCCCCTCCCTTCCTAAATCTTCTTTTCATAGTTGAATACTCCAGTAACCCATGATTTCAAGGAGTGTGGAATTGTTGTTGTTGTTGTTCAGTCAAGTCGTGTCTGACTCTCCATGACCCCATTTGGGGTTTTCTTGGCAAAGATCCTGGAGTGGTTTGCCATTTCCTTCTCTAGCTTATTTACAGATGAGGAAACTGAGGCAAACAGAGTGAAGTGACTTGCCCAGGGTCACACAGCTAGTGAGTGCCTGAGGTCAGATTTGAACTCCCAAGTCTTCCTGACTCCAGGCCTGGCACTCTTCCACTGTGCCTCCTGCTTGGAATTACAGAACTTTAAAACTGGAAGGGGTACTTAGAAACCATCTAGCCCAACCCCCTGTAAAGCCCAGAGAGTTTAAAAGAGACTTTCCCAGGGTCACACCACTAACTAATAAGCATTAGGAATGACTCAGATGAACAGCATTTTCTACTTAACTATGCACCTTCTTCCATCTCCACAGATTATAACCTCACCATACCTTAGAAGTGGGTCTTCGTGAGTTGCTGTTGATAGACAAGATAGACAAGAGTCTCTGGTGACAGACAAGAACTTAGGGAGGTTGGTCTAGTGGAAAGAATACTGAAGTTCAAGATAGGCAGACCTGGCTTTGAATCTCCCCTTAGTGGCTGTGTGACCTTGGGTAAGTCATTAAGCTTCCCTAGGCCTCAGTTTCCTCATCCATAAAATGAGGAGGTTGAGTTAGATGACCTCTAAGGTCCTTTCCAGCTCTAAATCTATGATCTTATGTTCTCTAGTCAATAGTCAATCAGTCCCTTGCCAGATGTGTGCTACAAGTCTGGTAGATGTGATTGCACCCCACCAGCCCAGCCTTAGATAACCCAGGGTCACTTCAAACACACCATGAGTTCATGTAATAAGATTTTTTGGGATATCATAATACTCACATGGATCTGTGATATCATCAATGTGACTGTTCTTCCCAGTGATTCATATTGTAACCCGTACACACCTGCCCATCCCTTGTAACTCTCATCAGTGTCCTCCCATAACTTCACTACAGAGGATCCACCCAATGTACTAGCGGCCTGCTTTTCTACCTCATGACACACCAAGAATACCAGAGGATCACACTGACTTCCCATCTGGCCTGTTTTACCCTTGACACACGGCCACCCTCACCACACTCTTTTTTCAGATTTCCTCATTGGTTACATATTACACCCACCAGGCACCTCTCCATTGCCTCCATTGCCTTCTGATTTTTTTCTGTTCTCCAGAATCTGTTGTTGTCTGTGTATTGCTGACATACAACAATATGGGTAAAATGCTGGTAAAAAAAGGGTGCCAGACATGATGGCACACCTGTAATACCCACTACTAGGGAGGCAGAGGCTGAGGATTGCTTGAGCTTGGGAGTTCTGAACTCCCGGTGTTCTAAGCCTATTGAGTGTCCCAGCACCAATGTGGTAAGCCCCCCAGAGTGGGAGGGAGCCATCACACTTAGTAAGGGAAAAGGGAGGGGGAGAGGTGCAGTGTATGATCCAGTCCAGGTTGGACACAGAGTAGATCGAATCTCCCATGCTGATCAGCAACAGGATAAGGCCTGTGAATGGTCACTGTACTTACGTAAGATAGGGAGAACCGAGGGAGGAAAAAAGAAAGACAAGAAGAGGAGATGAGAGAAAAGGAGAGGAGAGGAGAAGGGAGGGAAGATGGCACGGGAGGAGAGAAGAGGGGAGGGAAAAGAAAGGGAGGGGAGAGGAGGAGAAGGGAAGGGAGAGAAGGGAAGAAAGAGGAGGGGGAGAGGGGAAGGAAGGGGATAGGGCAAAGGGAAAGGGAAAGGGAAAAGGAAAAGAAACGGGAAAGGGAAGGGAAGGGAAGGGAAAGTAAGGGCAAATGGTTCTAAGATCACTTAGGGTTTTGTTTTTTTTTTCACAATTTGCGGGTTAATAAAAATATGAATTTCTCTTATCTGTTTACAGCATTGCATGCAACCTGCTTGGGCAAGAAAAGCAATTTCCCACATTATTTCATCACTCCTTTGTCTCAGCTAATCTCTTTCAGAGAGTTAAAGATCAAGTAGTCAGTGTCATTGTCTTTCACCATTGAAGATGACAAGGTTCTTTGTTTCTGGTTTGTTTGTTTTTTCCTGGGCTGGAGCTTTCATGTTACATTCGTATTACAGTAAGACTTAAGCTTGGCTTGTTCCTAGCCATGATGGCAGTGGTAGCAGTGGTCAGATTCCTTTGCCTTGGACCCTGGTAACTCTCAGCCTGGTATCAGGAGAAAGGGTAAAAGACTGTCCAGGAGAACCGGATTACTTAATGCCATTTGATATGTACTCTCATTGTGCCCAGAGGCCCAATAGGCAGAGGTCCAAGTGATGAGTAAATTCTATAGATAGATGGATCTATAAACTCTTTAGTGTAGACATGTCCTTCATTGGTAGAGAATGCAACTTCTCCATGACTTTTGGTTCTGTGTAATTCTTGCCCATGGCTTCCTACAAATCCTCCGTAAAGTATGCAGCCCTTGCCCTGGAGGTCTTCCTGCAGTCAATTCAATTCAACAAATATTTTTAAAATGCCTACAATGTACCAAGCACTGTGCTAGGTTCTTAGGATCCAGTGACAAACAATACTTAATTGTAAATATTTCAAAGGCACCAATACAACATTCATGTTATCTGTAGCTCATACTACATACCAGCCTATCTCATGTTTCAGTCGTTGGTATCTTTGAGGATGTCTTTTATGCCACTTGTCACAAGCAAGGCATTGTTGGTAACCTACTCTGGTCCATTTATGCATCTTCCCACTGACCCTTGGTTCACCTGCCATTTTGATTCTTATAAGATCATAGTATTCCAGGATTTCCAGTCATGCCATAAAACCAACAACAAAAAAATTTTTTTTTCTTAGACCTGTGATTTCGTTAGTATAAGGAATTCCCCAACAGGAAACTCCCCATACCAATATAGCAGCACGTGCTCTGCTACTTAGAAATATGACTAGCACATTGAAATGTTAAGTGACCTGCCCACGGTCACATAGCCACTATGTAACAGAATCAAAACTAGAATCCAGAACAGAACCAGAATTTTCCTGTCTCTGAGGCCAATTCAGTCTCTTCTGATACCTCAGCTGCCCTGTTCCACTAGGAGAATAGTGATATTTTGTGTGGAGGTTTTTGATGGGCTTTTGTTGTTTATATTGTGTGTCCTAGAATCACTGAGTAAATTTGATAAAGTGACAAAAGAGATAACAAGTAGAGGTCAAGGAGAAACTCGTGAACAATACTGATAGAAATTCTTAAAACGAACAAACAGCAAAAACAACAAACACACACACAAAAAAAACACACACATATAATTCTTTTAAGTACTAAATGCTCTGCTGAGGGATTAGGGATCAACTTTCTCAGGGTGACTTATAAAAGAAAGGTGATGGAATTAATAAATAACCAGGCTTCAATCTCCTGTTACTTCTTTTATTTGGAAAAAAAAAAATTCCATTTTTCCCTTCCTCTGGTCCTGGGCCAAGTAGCTGCTGCAGAGAAACTAAAATTAGTTCCTTAGCATTCAGCCCAGTGTGAAGTTCCATTCTCCCTACTCTTCCGACTTTCTAAGACACACATAGACATTGTCTGGCCAAAGGACCTTGGCAGTTGCATTTGCTGAGCACCAAAGGATTCCCACAAATTGACCTCAAGAGTGTTGCCTTTTTCAAATCTTCTGCCTGCTGAGCCATGGCACCAGCTTTCCAGCCCAGCAGTTCTTCAAAGGCTTCTAGAGCACTGACCACAGCTCCAGTTAGTCCTTGGCATCCCACCTGACTCAGGGTTATCCAGAAAAGCCAAATATCTGTCATTTTCTCTCTCCTCCTATGCCCTTTCTTCCCATGTAACAGGGGTAATGCATTCTAGGTGGTATATTCTTTCAGCCACAGGATTTAGTGCTGGGAGTATGGGAGAAAGGAGGGGGAGTTAGGTGGTGCAGTGGACAGAGTGCCAACTCTAGGGTCGAGAAGATTGCTCTGAGGAGGGACAGGGTCAAAGGAGAGAATAGAATAAATGGGGGGTGGGATAGGATGAAGGGAAACATAGTTAATTTTTCACAACGTGGCTATTATGGAAGTGTTTTGCATGACTGCACATGTATAACCTGTATCAAATTGCTTGCTTTCTTACTAAGGGTAGGTGGGCAAAGAGGAAGAGAGAGAATTTGGAATCCAAAGTTTTAAAAACAAATGTTAAAAATTGTTTTTACTTACAACTGGGAAATAAGATATACAGGCAATGGGGTATAGAAATCTATCCTGCCCTACTGGAAAATAGAAGGGGGAGAGGATGAGAGAAGGGGGGAAATGATAGAAGAAAGGGCAGATCAGGGGAAGAGGCACTCAGAATGCACTCTGTGTTGGGGTGGGGGGAGGGGCAAGATGGGGAGAAAATTTGTAACTCAAGATCTTGTGGAAGTGCATGTTGAAAACTAAAAATAAATAAATTATTTTTTTAAAGAAATATAAAAAAAAAGAAGATTGCTCTGAGTTCAAATCTGGCCTCAGACACTTACTAGCTATGTGACCCTGGGTAAGTCCCTTAACCCTGTTTTCCCCAGTTTCCTCATCTGTAAAATGAGCTAGAAAAGGAAATGACAAACCACGCCAGTTTTTTTTGCCAAGAAAACCCCAAATGAGGTCATGAAGAGTCACACATGATTGAAACGACTAGACAACAAAAAGGAGGAAAGCATTTTTTTGAGCACCTCCTCTGTGCCAGGCATGGTGCTACCACATTTGATGCTTACAACTCAGGGAGGGAGGTGCTATTATTTTCTCCTTTTTACAGATGGGGAAACTAAGGCAGACAGCGCTTATGTGACCTGCCCAGGGCCTCCACAGCTAGTAATTGTAGAAGGCTATATTTGATCTGAGCTTAGATTTGAACTCAGGTCCTCCTGACCCCGTGGCTCTATCTACTGGACCACCTAGCTGCCCTTAAGATCTGAAAGGGACCTTACTGATTATATATCATTTCCCCCCCCACTTCCCATTAATTTTACAAAGGACAAATATAAGGCCCCAAGAAAATAACATCCCATATGACTCATGTACCAGGAGAATTGTTTTAAGACTGTGACAGCATCGTCATAGCTTTTTTTTTTTTCATTATTGATATCTTTTGTTTGTCTCATCACCTTCCTTTCCATATATAGCTCTCTCTGCCCCACCAAGAAAGTCACCCCTGGTTACAAAGAAAGAGAAACAAAGTGGTTCAGCAAAAGCTACTGTATCACCCATCTGACAGCTCATGCAACGGGTATGGATACTTACCTCTGCAAAAGAGGGAGGGGACGGGGCAGGGAGGAGAGAAAGGAGAGAACAAAGGAGGGAGATATTGAGGGAGGAAGGTGCATTTTCTCATCTCTTCCTGGAAGCCAAACTTGGTCATCATAACTTCACAGCATTCAGTTTTGTTTTATATTATTGCCGCTGTTCTTTCTGATTCCATTGTCATGGGTATCATGTATCATCATTGCACCTTATTACTAGAATCCATTTTTGAGCAAAGGGTATTACCATCAGGTACGCTAGATGTCTTTAATAAACATGTCTTATTCACAGCTACAACCAAACAATGGAAAAGGAATGTTGAAAAATTTATAGAGAATAAGCTTTGAAAAGCTTCCTCCCTTTACTCTTTTGCAGAGATGGGGGAGTCCATGGGTGTGTAACATTATAGAAAAATGTCAGATTTTTGTGAGGTATTGATTAGTTTTGCTGAAATTTTTTCTCTTTTTCTTTTCTTTCTTTCTTTCTTTTTTTTGAAGATTCTTTGTTATAAGGGCTGGCTCTCTGCAATGTGGAAGAGAGGGATACAGGGGAAATTTAGGTGATGTAAAAAAAAAAAAAGAAGATGCCAATAAAAAAATCTTTTTTTTTTTAAACAAGTCTTATTCAGTATTATCCTGGGCACTGTTACTAAGAATACTACCTCTATCCCTTATGCTACCTCATATTAATCATTCTATGTCACTACCTCCCAGCAACCTTTCATTTGAAGATTGCAGATATGATTTCTCACAGGGAACACAACTGACAATTTTCCACTAAAAGGGAAAGAGATTGGCTGGCGGAGAGAAGAGAACAAAACTATCATTTCAGAAAGTTGATGCTTGTGTTATTCTTGGCCAAGACATTTGACTTGTTTTAGAATGGTCTGGTAGTCGCAAAGTTCAACAGACTCAGAGATAGACTAGAAGACCTTTCTAAGACCCTCCTAGACTTGAGATTGTGTGATTTTAATATGGTTGTTTTGAATAAGACTCTTATCTAATAATAAAATAATAAAAATAATAATAATTAATAATAAATAAATATTTATTTATTATTATATCAAATAAATTATACATAATTATATATAGATTATTTATATAAATTACATATTATTGTATTATTATATTATTATGTAAATAAATAATAATGAAATTTAATAATAATAATGATAAAAACTATTCCCTAATGAAGAGTATTTATGAAAATGAATTATTACTCAGATTGTCTTTTTTTTTTCTTTCAACTTGCTATCTGGAAAATAAACTTTCCATTCAATATAGAAAATAATTGTTTGTTGTCTGAGAACTTGACCATTTTATCCCTAAGATTTCTGTATTTCAACATTTATCAACCAAATCCTTTCTGATTACCTTCTGTCTACTCTATATATGTCTTGTATTTACATGGCAGTTTGCATGTTGTCTCTTCCATTAGAATGTGAACCATTTGAAGGCAGGGATTATGTTATTGCCTTTCTTTAATATCCGTGGCACTCTGCACAGTGCCTGCTATATAGTAAGTGCTTGAATGTGCTTGGTGACTGCTTCTCTAGGGATGGTAGAGCTTGAATCAGCAGATTTAGAGCTGGAGAGGACCTTAGAGTTCATTTACTCCAACTGCCTCATTTTACAGATGGGGACACTAAGCACCTAGGTGGTACAATGGATACCTGATACACAGGACCTGAAGTCAGGAAGACCTGAGTCTGTAATTCCAGCTCAGATGCTTGCAAACTGTGTGACCCTGGGCAAATCACTTTGTACTTTTCTTCCTGATATTGAGCTGCCTCCTTATACCTTCTGCCCATTGGTCCTAGTTTAATCCTCTGGAGCCACACAGAACAAGTTCAAATCTGTTCCCATGGCCCTTCAAATACTTAAAAAGAACAGTCTCCTGTCTTACCTAAGCAGAACCATAACCAGGAATTATAGTGCCCAGATCAAAATTAAGAAATGGGTTGCCTTGCTAAGTGATGAGTTCACCACCTCTGGAGCTATGCCTCAGATGCTAACAAACTGATGGAACCCTGGGGAAGTTACCCTCTGAGTCTCAGTTTCTTCATCTGTCAAATGGGGATAATAATAACACCTATGTCCTGGGGTTGATGTGAGGATTAGATGAGATAATGTTTATTTGTTTTTTAATTAGTTTTTAAATTAATTTTTGAATACTCTATTTTTCCCCAACTACCTATAAAACAATTTTTAACATTCATTTTTCTAAAATTTTGAATTCCAAATTCTCTCCCTTCCTCTCTCCCCTCTTCCTTCCTGAGTTGGTAAGGAATTTGATATAGGTCATACATGTGCAATCATGTAAAACACATTTCCATATTGCTCATGTTGTGAAAGAAAACAGACAAAAAAAAACATGAAAAAAGATAAAGTGAAAAAGAGTACACTTCTATCTGCATTCAGACTCCATTAGTTCTTTTTCTGGAGGTGGATAGCATTTTTCATCTTGAGCCCTTTGGAATTGTCTTAGATCACTATATTTGAGATAATGTTTGTAAAGCACCTTACACGCCTTAAAATATGACATAAATACTAACAATTATTATTAAACCGAGGGCCCAAGACTTTAAGTGACTTGCCTTAGGTCACGCAGGGTATAAGTGGAAGAGCAAGAATTTGAACCCAGAGGTCCTGATGCCAAGTCCAACACTTCTCTCACTTTGACCTACTACAGAAATCAAGAGGAAAAAGGAAGGGCGCTCACTGCTCTATACTCTGCCATAGTTGTTACGCCTCTGGGCATTAGCTCTGAATATTACTGGTTAACAGCAATAATTAAATAATTAATAATTAAATACATTGGATGTATGAATAGGATAGCTAAGGTTGCTGGGAAAGCTATACCTGCAATAAGCAATGGAATATGTGTTCAGCACTAGGGATGCAAAAAAAGGAAAAGACAGTCCCTACTCTCAAGAAGTTCAAAGTCTAATGGTGGGCGGGGGTGGGGTGGGGAGAGGGAGGAAGAGATAACATGCACACAACTAGGTACCATCAGGCAATATACAGGACAAATTGGAAATAACCAACAGAAGGAGAGCATTTCAGGCATGGGGCAGAGCCAGGAGGAGAATGCTTGGAGTTGGGAGATGGAATGTTCTGTTTGAGGAACAGCACGGATGGCAATGTCACTGGATCACAGAATACTTGGGGGGGATGGGAGGTATAAGAAGACTGGAAAGGTGGAGGGACAAGTTATGAAGGGCTTTGGATGCCAAACAGAGGACTTTATATTGGATCTTGGAGGTGATAGGGAGCTACCGGAGCTTATAGAGTGCCAGGGTGACACGGTCAGACCTGTTTTTTTAGGAAGATCACTTTGACAGTTGAGCAGAGGATGTACTGCAGTGGGGAAAGACTTATAGCAAGGGGACCAACCAGCAGAATATTGCAATAATCGAGACCAGAGGTAGCTCTTGAACCCAAGGTGCTTCTTGCAAATGTAGCTTGCAATTAGTGAAGCAGCTGGGTGACATTGGAAATAGAACGTTGGACCTGGAGGAAGGAGGAACTGAGTTTTAATCTCACCTCAGGCACTTACTAGTTTGGTGAACTTGAGCAAGTCACCTTTCTCTCTTAAAGTGTCAATTCCCTTCTCTGTAAGAGTAAGAGTAATAATAGTATTCACCTTACAGAGCTATTGTCAGGATCAAATGAGACAACATAGGTAAAGTGATTTGCAAACCTTAAATTACATGAATGCATGTAAAGCCAATATGAACTCTGATCAAACACAAGATCAAACACAATCAACACAGAACTCAGAAGCTAAGGGATACATTCCCTCCTTTCTATTAAAAACTGATAAACTTTTTCAGAGAATGTACTATATTTACGTGGCTGTTCATTTAGGTGTGTGTTGGAAAATGTTATTGTATCAAACCAAAAGACATCAATAAATCTAATAAATGAAAAGAAATCAATGAATGTAGTAGAATTCTTTGACTTCTCCATCATGCATTGGGCACCTACGTTTGCTGCCTACTCTTCCCAGCTTCCTATTTTGTGTTGCTTTCCCCCATTATTTGTAAGCTTCTTGAGAGCAGAGACTGTCTTTCTTCTTTATATTTGCATTACTAGCTCTTGACATAGTGCCTGGCACATAGTAGGCATTTAGTAATTGCTTATTGATTGATTCAGATTTCTTCTGGAAAGTGTGGGATGGAGCTTTGTCAAACCTGGAAAAGGATAGGACTAGAGATGTAGGCTGAAGCTATTGGCCAACAAGAGGAAAGGCTTGCTGTCTGGTGAAAACCATTTGATTTCCTTCTCTTCCTTCCCATTTTGCCCAGGAGCCCCAGTGACCACGAAGATTTGCAGTCTTTTCATTTCAGGGACCCGGCAGAAGGAAGCCACGCAGCTCTGTTGATTGGGTCCACTACAAGTTCATGTTACCAAATCTCAAGGAGACCTTCATTGCTAACCAGCAATCCTTTTATTTTTCCTTTATTGACTCTCTACCCTGCTCCCCTCAGCTGTGAATTCCAAACTTTCTCTGTGAATCCCAAACCTCTCTCCCTAGTTACACCCTCCCCTCCTCCCTCCTTCAGCAAATGATCTGATCTTCTACTCTTCTGAGAAATCACTGTAAGCTCTCCATCTTTATTAGTCCGCATCCCAGAAATCCTCTATATCTTCACCGATCCCCTTCTCCTTGATTCCAGTCTCCGAGGTAGAGGTGACCTTTCTCTGTTCCGAGGCCAAACTCATCTCCCTACCTATCCCTCCTATGTCTTCCAGAAATTTGCTCATCAATCATTCCCATTTTGTTCCAAGCTCATTATTTCCTTATCTACTGGCTCCTTCCTCAAGGCCTAGGGCAGCTAGGTGATGCAATGGATAGAGCACTGGGCTTGGAATCAGGAAGACTCATCTTTCTGAGTTCAAAGCTGGTCTCAGACATGTATTAGCTGTGTGACCCTGGGCAGGTCACTTCCCTGTTTGCCTCAGTTTTGTCATCTGTAAAATGAGCTGGAGAAGGAAATGGCAAACCACTCCATTACCTTTGCCAGGATAACACCAAATGGGATCATGAAGAATGAAACACGACTAAACAACAACAAAAATGTCATGGATTAGAAACTTCCTCAGAGACATCCATCCTTAAAAAATCTTCCGCTCCAATCATTCCCTTGAGCCACCATCCTATATCTCTCCCTTCCTTTACTTCTAAACTCCTAGAAAGAATCAGCTATACTTCTGACCCCACTTCTTTACTGAAACTGCTCTCCCCAAGGCCAATAGCAATCTCTTAAATGCCAAATCCAATGACCATTTCTTTGTCTTCATTTTCCTTGACTTCTGTGCTGCTTTTGGCATTGTCCACCCCTCCCTCCTCCTGAATCCTCTAGTCCTCCTTGGTCTTTATTACTGTCTGTTAATTCAGTTGTTTTGTTTTGTTTTTCACCATTTGGCCACTCTTTCTCAGTTCTGTCCTGTCTTCTACTAGCAGTGTCCACCAAAGTCAGTCAACAAGCATTTATTAAGTACTGCTGTATACCAGGCACTGTGGTAAGCACTGGTGATACAAAAAAAGACATATGTACTTCCTCTGCCCTCAAGGAGCTCACATTCTAATGGGGAAGATAATATGCAAATAACAATAGAGATACAAGAGATATAATAATAAGAGCTAACATTTACTTAATGCCAGGTACCATGCTAAGCTCTTTACAGTTATTATCTTATTTGATCCTCACAACAACCCTGGGAGGTAGGTGCTATTATTAACCCCATTTTACAGATGAACAAGCTGAGGCAAACAGAAGTTAAGTAATTTGCCCAGGATCATAGAGCTAATAGGTGTGTGAGGTGGGTTTGAGCACAGTCTCCCTGACTCCAGGCCCTGCATTCTACGAACTGCACTACCTAGCTACCCCTACAGTGTCAAGTGGAAAGTAATGTCAGAAGGAAGGCACCAGCAGTGGGATGGGTGGCACAGTGGATAGGGTAGAGACTTGGAGTCAGAAGACATGGGTTTAATTCCTAGCTTATATACTTATATAGCAGTGTGATGCAGAGAAAATCCCTTAACCTTTATGTCTGCCTCAGTACCCTCATCTGTAAAAAGGGAATAATAATAACATCTGCTCCCAAGGATTGTTGAGAGGCTCAAATGAGTTAACAAGTAAAGTGATTTGCAAACCTTAAAGTGTCATATGAGCGCTAACTATTATTATAGAGGCGGCTAGGTGGTATAGTGGATAGAGTGCTACACGTGGGGGGTTAGGAAGACCCAAGTTCAAATCCTGCCTCAAACACTTACCGGTATAACCATGGGCAGGTCATCTACCCTCTCTGCCTCATTTTCCTTATCTGTAAAATGGGATTAATAATCTACTTTACAGATGTGTTGTCATGAGCAAATGAGATAATATATATAAAACATTTTGCAATTTTAAAATAAATGCTAGTTGTTATTATTTTTTCTTACTGATAACATCAACACCCATAAGTTCAACAATCACCTCTACATAAATGACTCCCAAATCTATACATCCAGCCCTAATCACTCTTCCTAGTTTTAGTCCTGAATTATCAACTTCTTGCTGAATGCACCATTGGCATGTAAAATTCAACACATCCCAAACAGAATTAACTCCCTTCTCCAAACTTCCCTCTTTCTGTTGAGGGTGCCACAATATTCCTAATCACCCAAGTTTATAGCCTCCAAGTCATCTTGACTCTTCCCTCTCCCTCACTTCCCACACCCAATCAGTTGGCAAGTTTTGTCAATTCTGCTCCCACAACATCTCTCATATCTGTATCCTTTCCTCTACTTCTATTATCATCATCCTAGTTCACGCCTTCATTACTTCTCACTTAATTATTAGAATAGCCTCTAATTGGTCTCCCTATTTCTTCTGGTCTGTCCCTTTGCCAGTCTATCCTCCACAACTTCCAAAATAATCTTCCTAACACACAAGCCTGATTACCTCACCATTCTGGTAAAAAAACAAAAACAAAAACAACACAACACAACAATGTACTTAATGGCCCCATATTGCCTCTATTCCTGTATTTAAGACCTTGAATAATCTAGCTCCAACCTACCTTCCTAGTTTCATTTTCTTTTGTTGTTGCTGTTGTTTTTCAGTCATGTCTGACTCTTTGTGACCCCATTTGGAGTTTTCTTGTAAAAGATACTGCAGTGGCTTGCCATTTCCTTCTCCAGCTCATTTTACAGATGAGGAAACTGAGGCAAACAGGGTTAAATGACTTGCTCAGGGTCACACAGCTAATAAGTGTCTGTGGCCAGATTTGAACTCAGGAAGATGAGTCTCTATCCACTCTATCCACTGTTCCACATAGATGCTCTAATCTCGTTTTATAACACTCCCCTTTGGCACAATCTACCTTCCAGCAAAAGTAGATTACTGACTATTGGTTATGCTTCATATATCAGCTCCTTTCTCTCTGTATTCATATGACTCAGATACTCTCTGGAAGTATGTTAGAACCAGCTCCTACCAGCTCTAGAGAGCTGATTTAAAGTGTGAACACTTAGACCTCTGAAATGGCAAACACTACAAACCAGGCTTTGATTTATTGTTTTGTTGATTATCTAGACTTAGGAAAGTGGTAGAGAAAATGTTAATAATACAGATTAGATTTAAAAGTATGTCCTTATTACACTTCTCCCTCAAAGAGAGTTGGTAAACATTTAGTAACATACTCCTAATACACACCATCCTCATTTTTGTTTTCTCAGAATCCTTGTTTTTCTCCTCTGAGAAGCCTACCTCAATCCCCTCACTTGCCAGGACTCTCTCATCAAATTACTATTTTTTTTTCCTTTGGTGAGGCAATTGGGATTAAGTGACTTGCCCAGAGTCACACAGCTAGTGAATGTTACATGTTTGGGGCTGGATTTGAATTCAAGTCCTCCTGACTCCAGGGCCAGCGTTCTGTCCACTGCACCACCTAGTTGCCCCTTCTCATCAATTTACGTTGTACTACATTTATGTATGCATTTTTACTTATTTCTCTACATTATGTTGTATCTATTATTGTATTCTGTTGTATCTAATGTATTACATTGATCTATATGGGCATATACAAAATGTATATAGATATTTACAACAACAACAATAAAAAAACCCATAAAGAACAGTTATTACAAGGTAATCGTGGAGAGAAAAGCAGGAGCAGCAGGAACAACCAGGAAAGATCTCAGGCAGAGGGAGTCTCTTGATCTGAAGTCTTGAAGGAAACTTTCACTGCATCCAGAGCCATCTCCAGTCCTCCTGATCTGTATCTGGTCACTGGACCCAGATGGTTCTGGAGGACAAAGTGAGGCTGGTGACTTTGCCCAGCCCTCCCTCACTTAAAACCAATTCACTTGCATGTCATGGCATCACCTCTCTGATGTCATGGTCCTCTTCGAGAATGAGGGACAAACAAGGAAACCAGGGATTGCCGGAGGTGGAGATGAGGAGGGAGTATATTCCAGGCACTAGGGAAATACAATGCAAAGGCACAGAGAAGGGAGGAGGAATGTTGTCTATGAGTAAACATTCAGCCTTTATGACTGGACCACTGAGGAAAGAGATGAATAAGGCAGGGGAAGTAAGATTAGGCCAGGCTGTGGATAACTTTAAACGTCACCCTGAGGCATAGAAGAGTTTAGCAGAAAGATAATTAATAGCACTATTTCATTTGGCCCTTTGAACTTATCGCTTCCCTGCTCCTAGAAGTTCTTCTCTATCTCTCCTTGCTGTCTGAAACTAAAAATCCTTTCTCCTGTATATGTTTCACTATTCTCCCAGAAGAAGATGCAAAGAGTCTCCTTTTGTCTTCTTCTGTCAATGCTTTATTTTTTATTTTGGTAGCAGGTGTCATGTGCTGATTATTACATCTTTAAAAATGTTATGAGCACATTTTATTTTAATGCAACAGACTCTTTCCAACAAATTCCCAAACAACCACCCTCTCTCTCCAAGGTACATTCCTTGAAAACAATCAATGGCTCAAATCCTGACAATATAGGCAACTTTCCCCTTTAGCTGTCCAACAATTGCTAATAGGATATATGCTTTAACTTGGGTTGTATGATACCCAAATTGTCCATTGCACTTGAGCTGATTTTTGTTGCCTCGAGCTTTTATTTTCATTGTTGCGGCCATTATGCATATTCCTTTGGCTCTACTTTCTTCATTCTGTATCAGTTCATATACATCTTCTCATGTTTCTCTAAATTCTTCTTAGTCATTGTTCCTCAGGGTGTGGTAATATTTCATTATATGAATATGCTATAATTTGTTTAGCTATTCCTCAACTGATGGACTGGATGATATAGTGGATAAAGTGCTGAGCCTGGGGTCAGGATAAACCCGAGTTCAAATCCAGCCTCCCCTGGGCAAGTTACTTAACCTCTGTCTGTCTCTGCTTCCTCAAATGTAAAATGAGGTTGTTGTGAGGATTGACTGAGATGACATTTGTAAATCAATTAGCACAATACCTGGCACACACTAGGGGCTAAATCAATGCCTGTTCCCTTCCTTGTTCCTTATCTTGATCCTTCTTCCTCCATCAGTGGCTCTTTTTTCTACCTCCTATCCTCAACTATGTTCTCTCAATCAGATGAACTCAATTCATTTCAGCAAATAGCAAGTAGGCACCTAAGCTACATAAAAGGCTGTATGGAATAGTGGAGACAACTGGCCTTGGAGCCAGGAAGACCTGGGTTTAAGTCCTGCCTCTGATATACACTCTATTGATCCACAAGGGCAACTCATTTAGCCTCTCTATGCTCCAGACAACTCTCCAAGAAGGTACAGACCAGCATTAAGAGAGGTCATTTTCTATATCCATGAAATCACAGATCTAGTCCCTATTCCTATATGCAAGACATTGTGCTAGAAATTAAAACAATTCTGAGGTACCACCTCATACCTATCAGAATGGCTAATATGACAGAAAAGGAAAATGACAAATGTTGGAGGGGATGCGGAAAAATTGGGACACTAATGCATTGTTGGTGGAATTGTGAACTAATTTAACCATTAAGGAGAACAATTTGGAACTATGCCAAAGGGCTATCAAAATGTACATATCCTTTGACAGAGAAATACCACTACTAGAGCTGTATCCCAAAGAGATCAAAGGAAAGGGAAAAGAACCTATATGTACAAAAATACATATAGCAGAGCAAAGAATTGGAAATTGAGGGGATTCCCATCAATTGGGGAGCTGCTAAACAAGCCGTGGTATATAATTATAATGGAATATTGACATGCTACAAAAATTGATGAGCAGTCTGTTTTCAGAAAAACCTGAAAAGATTTATCTGAACTGATGCAAAGTGAAGTGAGCAGAACCAGGAGAACATTGCACACAGTAATACCAATATTGTAAGATGACCAACTGTGAATAACTTAGCTATTCTGATCAATTCAATGATCTAAGACAATTCCAAAGGACTTATACTGAAAAAAATGTTATCCACCTTCAGAGAAAGAACTGATGGAATCTGAATACAGATTGAAGCATTTTTAACTTCGTTTTTCTTGCTTTTTTTTGCAACATGGCTAATATGGAATTATGTTTGGCATGATTTCACATGTATAATTGATATCACATTTCTCACCTTCACAATGGGTGGGGGAGGGGAGAGAAGGAAGGAGAGAATGAGAAACTCAAAAAAATTTTAAATGAATGTTATAAATAAATAAATTATAAAAAGACCCTGTGCTAGGTATTAAGAATTTAAAGATCACAAACAACAATAACAATAATAATAACAGCTAGCATTTATATAATGCTTTAAAGTTTGCAAAGCGCTTTACAAATGTTATCTGAATTGACCCTCCCAATAACTCTGTGAGTTACATGCTATTATTATCCCCATTTTACAGATGAGGAAAATGAGGCTAAGAGAAGTCAGGTGACTTTCCCAGGATCACACAGCTACCAAGTATCTGAGTCAGAGTTTGAACTCTGGTCTTCCTAATTCTAACTCCAACACTATCTACTATGCCTCTTATATAGTTTCTTCACTCAAAGACTGTAAGACATATGCAGAGATAAATATGATACGAAGTATGATGTGATAAGAAAGAAAAGAGAGATTTAGACAATGTGTTATAAGGAATTTAAATTTAAGAAGAAAGATCATTTATAGCTGAAGGAATAGGAAAGGCTTCATAGAGAAGTCTTGACCATGAAGAAAGATGTTGATATGGAGAGATACAAAGACAGACTGTGCCATAAATAATAAACAATCTGCCAGAATGCTTGGGAAAGGGAAGGTAGTATGGCACAGTGGGAAGATTGTTGGATCTGGACCTGAGTATGAATTCCAGCTTTGTCATTTACCACCTGTGTGACTTAGGGCTGATCAGTTTCACCTCTGTGTGCCTCAGTTTCCTCATCTGTAAAATGCAGAGGTGGGATTAGATGATCACCAAGGTAATTCCAGCACTGAATCTATGATCCCATAATCCTATGGGAAGGAGAGGATGTGGGGAGAAAAGTTTTGGGTTTTTTTTGGAGTTTGTGAAAGGGAGAGAAATAAAGCATTATACCTTAAGGTGAGTAGAAAAGAGGGATATACTATACTATTCTTCTAGTAATAAGAACAATATTAATAATGATAATAAATAGTTCGCTGTTATTATACATCTTGACTGGTTGATTTACTAAAACTAACCCTTACTTCTAGGACACCCACCCAAATACAGTCTCATACAAATCAACATTCCTTGAAAGGGTGTGCCGAGGCCTGCTTGAACCTGATTGTTAAATTTTCTGTGTGAGTATTCAGGGCTTGATGTATTGTTTTTAAGAAAGTGCTGGAGAGAATGTTAATAATGCTAATCAAACTTAAAAGTGTGTGTGGTTGCATTTTTTTTTTCTGGTTGCTAAACATTTACCAGCATACTCCTACATGTAAGGCACTGTGCTAATCACTTGGGACACAAAGTCATGAAATATAGGACCTGTCCATCTGAAAAAAAAAAAAGCTAATTGATCCTGCCCAGATCAGAGAAATATTGGCGGTTTTTAAGCACTATTAGGGTTGTTGGCTCTGACTTCAGATAAAGATAAACCAGGCCCTGTTCCAGTATGAACTGGTTCTGTTGTTACTGGTGGGATTTTTTTTTTTTTTTGCCTTTCCAATGCATGAGAACCAGTTTCTCAAATCTTCCACGAGTGCTTTTTAAAATATTTTGGTGTTTTATTTACTCTGCTTAAAGAGGATAGCTAACCACCATACTTTCATCACTAATAGACTTCTTTCAGGGGATACTGACATTTCAGTTAGCTTTGAAAAGCCTTTATGACATTTTCCTCATTTGCTTAAGACTGAAGGCTATTTGCATAGTGGGCTGATTTCTGCATATGAGCTTTCAGAGTTATTAAATCAGGCTCTCTCAGAACCTCCACTGTGTGTGGCTTTGTTAGTGTAGTCCATCACTGGATGAACTTGAAAATAATAAAAAAGGTTTTTAAAAAAAATTCTATACTTGTCTTTCTTCAGGCCAAGTTAACCAAATTGAGGAGGTTGTGGCCAGGCTTTCCTTTTTCTCCTCTCCGCCAAATGTGTCTAAATATGAATATGTTTTGTGGATTTGTTAAATGATACTCATTCACTCTCCCCACTGACAGGGCAAGCATTTGCGGGAATATTTCATTAAAAGCCTTTGCTTTGAAGCGATAGTGTTCTCTGACTGTATAGAGAAATCACATCGGTGAGGGATTGTTGGCTGTGATTTGAGTGGAGGTGATTCAGCAGGGTACCTCAAACCTGGGATAGCTGTTCTATGAACTCCATATGTGAGAGGAGTGGGACCCAGGTGCTACATAACCATTATTGAATAAATAAATAGGAGAAATTGTTTCCTAATGGTTTTAGATTTCAACCACTTTGGGTACTCTGGCGGACCCATGATTTTAGATTGGTATCTACCAATACAAATCATAACTTTCTCTGTCCCTTCTCATCCTGTATAATTCTCTTATCCATGTTTTCCCATAAATCCTCCAAATGCTTGACTCATGGGAAGCCTTCCTTGAGTTCTGGTTCTCCTGGAAATTACCACTATGAATGGAAAATAGCTCATTGGAAAGTGGGAATTAGAGGATTCGGGTTTAAATTCCAGCTGTGCCACTTACCACCTATGTGAGTGACCTTGGGCAAGTCATTTTGCACCTGTGTTCCTCAGTTTCCTTATGTGAAAAAAGAAAGGGTTGTTCTAGCTTTCCTCTGAATGACCTTCTAACTCTACAACTATGACCCTAAGAATATGCTGCTCAGACCATCTATCTGTTGTCTCTGTCTCACTACACAACTGACTTACCTTCTTTTATGGTTCCACATGTCCTTTGATAATGATATTCTTTGGATCACTACTAGTGCATGACCCCAGAGTGCCTTGGTTCTTCCCAGTTGCCACCCTAGAAGATTATAATTCTAAACTAGACAAAAAGTAGCTTCTATAATTTAAGTGAAAAGTGGTCTTCCTGAAGATACTCCATCTTCTCCAGAGTTACAGAACCATTTATAGTGGGCTTTTTTAAAAGCAAATTTTCATTGACATCTTCTATTTTTACTTTGCTTAAATTTCTCCCTTTGTTAATTCTTCTCTCCCCTCCCAGAGCTATCCCTTATACCAAAGTTTTGTTTTTGGTTTTTGTTGTTGTTTGTTTTTTTAAAGAGAAGGAGGGGGCAGCTGGGCAACACAGTGGATAATGCACTGGCCCTGGAGTCAGGAGGACCTGAGTTCAAATCTGACCTCAAACACTTGACACTTACTAGCTGCGTGACCTTGGGCAAGTCATTTAACCCCATGGCCTAGTCAAAATACAATAAGATACAATAAAATAAAAAAGGGAAAAAATAGCAAACTAGCTAGTACATGGAAAAAAATCTGAAAATAAATGCAATGTTTCATAACTGTGGAGACACCTCCCCTCCCCCCACCTCTGCAAAGGAGCAGAACAAGATGTCTTCTCATATCTCTTCTTTGAGGCCAAGCTTGTTCTTAGTAATTTCGTGAAATTCATTTTGGGTTGTTTCATAGTGATTATTCTTTCCATTTACATTGTTGGAGTCCTACATATTGTATTCTTGGCTCTGCTTCTTTCACCTTGCATTGGTTTATATAAGTCTTCCCATGCTTCTTTATATTCATCATAGCTATAGTTTTTTCACAGCTCAGTAATAATCCATTATATTCACATACCACAATTTGTTTGGCCATTCCCTCAATCAATAGACACCTTCTGTTTCCAGTTGTTTGTAATTACCAAAATTACTGCTATAAATATTTTGATGCGTATGTGACTTTTCTTTTTATCAATGATCTCTTTGGGATGTAAGCCTAGCCATGGAATCTTTGCTGCAAAAGGTGTAGACATTTTAGTCTATGGTGACTTTTCAAAGATGGGAGAGCCAACCATCCAGAGGCAGCTAGTCACTTCCAGGCTACTAATTTTCATTTGAGCTAAAGATTGTTTTAAGTAAGCCCTTGTTTCAATGCTTCATGTACTCAAGTTTCATTGGTGCATTGGTGTGAGTATGTCCTTCACTGATGCAGATTGCAACCCCTATGCAACTTAGTAGATGGTTTTGTAAGCTACTATGGATTTAAAAAAAAAAAGAAAGAAAGAAACAAAGGAAGAAAGAAAAAGAAAAGAAAATCACCTGGTGGCCAACCCTTTATGATGTACCTCCCTGAATTTAGCCCAGCTGGTCCTTGGACCGGAGATATCCAATCCATAGTGGGCCTTTATCATTAGATAGGACTTTGTGATCTGAAAAGGATACTTTTAATATTTCTGCTTTTCTGCTTTTACCTAAAAATTTTCATGTCCTAATATATGGCCAATCTTTGTAAAAGTACCATGAACCACTGATAAAAAAAGTGTATTCTTTTCTATTTCTCTTCAATTCTCTCCAGATATCTATCATATCTAGCTTGCCTAAAATTCTATTCATTACATATAAAAGTCATAAAATTCTATTCACATTCAAAGATGATTAGGGAAAAAGGAAAAAGTCCTATATGTTCTAAAATATTTATAGCAGCTCTCTTTGTGGTGGCAAAGAACTGGAAATTGCAGGGATGCCCGTCAATTGGGGAAAGGCTGAACGAGTTGTGGAATATGATTGCGATAGAATGTGATTATGCTATAAGAAATGATGAGCTGGCTGATTTTAGAAAAACATAGATGGACTTGCATAAAATAATGAAGAATGAAATGAGCAGAACGCTGTATACCCTAACAACAGTATTGTTTTAAGAACAACTTTGAGCAACTAAGTCATTTTGACTATTATTTGACTATTTATTATATATATATATTATATTACTATTATATATATTATATTTGACTTATAAATAAACTACCTACAAAGGACATAGGAAGACACTATCTACATCCAGAGAAAGAACTGATAAATACAAGTATGTGAAGAATGATTTTACACACACACACATACACACACACACATACATTTGTGTCTAATGGTAGCCATCTCTAGGAGGAGAGGGGAGGGAAAAAAAGGTAAAGCAGAATTGTATGCGATAGCTTTGTTACATATTTAAAAGGAATAGCAAGTTGTACATAATAGTTTCATGTGCAGTCATCTTTTTTTTTAATTCTACTATGTTATGGAAATGCTTGTTTTATTTCATAAATTAAAAATAAAATAAATAATTTTTTTAATTTAAAAAATCATTGGGTAGGTCTTGTCAGAGTTTGTGATCTGCTGGCAAAGCCTGAGGTCACCTCTAGACCAAGATAAAGTTCTAGAAAAGGATTTGATGGGAAGCAGCAAGATACAATGGATTCAGTGTTGTTCCTAGAGTCAAGGAGATTCGATTTCGAATTCTGCCTCTGATACCTATGAGCTCTGGGATTGCGGGTAAGTCATGTAAAATCTCTTTCACTCTCAGTTTTCTCATCTGTAAAATAAAGTGCCTTGGACTCCATGGCCTCTAAGATCCCTTCCAGCTCTAAATCTGCGTTGCTGTGGCTTCACAGGAGGAAACAGCCCTTATTTTTAAAAATGATTATTTTCTAGGCCCTGGTGTTTTTTTCCCAAAAAGATACAGAGGATGACGTAAGTGTGGATGTATCCATAAGTCAGTTCTTTTGTAGGCTAGATGATATCAGCTGAGGTGGTGGTTTGGCAGAGGAGGGGAGGCTGAGAAATAAAGTCCTGTCCCCTGCTTAAAAGAATACCAAGGTACTTGCTGTCTGTCTCCTCTCAGGGTCGGCTTTTTGTCCTGGGGAAGTTCCAGGATTGTAGCTGTTGAACCTAAGATGAAAATTTAATTCAGCCAACCTACATTAAATAGCTACTAAATTCAAGACACTGTGCTAGTTACCAGGGATGTAAAGAAGAAAGGAAAAATCAGTCCCTGCCCTCAGGGAACATACCAACCAGGGGATTTCTAGCTATTGGGTAAGATTTCCTTTTATCTCTCACCAAGCTCACCAAATGTCTCATTGGGAGGTGTGTTGTCTCCCAGGGCTTAGGGCTTTGTCGTTTGTTTTTTCAGAGTAGCTCTCAGAAAGTATATGAAGGTTTGTTTAGATAAAAGTCTCCCATAAAAGAAGTGAATCTCATTTTTTTTCTTTTTTTTATTAATTTATTTTTAGTTTTCAACATTCACTTTCATAAGCTTTTGAGTTTTAAATTTTCTCCCCCTCCCTGCGTTCCTCCCCAAGACAGTGTGCAATCTGTTGTAGGCTCTACATATACATTAAATATATTTAATGTACATCTACATATACATTAAATATATTTTTACGTTAGTCATATTATAAAGAAGAATTAAAATCAATAAAGAGGAACCACAAGAAAGAAGAAACAAAACAAAACAGAAGACAGAAAAAAAAGAGCAAATAGTATGCTTTGATCTGCATTCAAACTCCACGGTTCTTTCTCTGGATATGGATAGTATTTTCCGTAATGAATCTTTTGGAGTTGTCTTAGATCCTTGCATTGCTGAGAAGGGTTAAGTCTATCAATATTAGTCATCGTACAATGTTGCTGTTACTGTGTACAATGTTCTCCTGGTTCTGCTCAATTCACTCAATATCAGACCATACAAGTCTTTCCATGTTTTTCTGAAGTCCACTTGCTCATCATTTCTTATAGCACAATAGTATTTCATTCCATTCATATACCACAACTTGTTCAGCCATTCCCCAACTGGTGAGCATCCCCTCAATTTCCAATTCTTTGCCACTACAGAAAGAACTGCTATAAATATTTTTGTATACGTGGGTCCTTTTCCCATTTTTATGATCTTTTTGGGATACAGCCCTAGAAGTGCTATTGCTGGGTCAAAGGGTATGCACATTTTTATAGCCCTTTAGACATAGATCCAAATTGCTCTCCAAAATGATTGGATCAGTTCGTAACTCCACCAACAATGTATTAATGTTCCAGTTTTCCCACATCTTCTCCAACATTTGTCATTTTCCTGTTTTGTCATGTTAGCCAACCTGATAAGTGTGATGTGGTACCTCAAAGTTGTTTTGATTTGCATTTCTCTAATCAATAGTGATCTAGAGCATTTTTTCATATGACTATAGATAGCTTTAATTTCTTCATTTGAAAACTGCCTGTTCATATCCTTTGACCATTTCTCAATTGGGGAATGACTTGTGTTCTTATAAATTTACTTAGTTCTCTATATATTTTAGAAATGAGGCTCTTAACAGAGGCACTGGTTGTAAAAATTCTTTCCCAGTTTGTGGCTTCCCTCCTAATTTTGGTTGCATTGAATTTGTTTGTGCAAAAACTTTTCAATTTAATGTAATCAAAATTATCCATTTGGCATTTCATAATGTTCTCTTTCTCTTGTTTAGGCATAAATTCTTTGGTTCTTCATAAATCTGATAGGTAAACTATTTCTTGCTCTCCCAGTTTGCTTATAGTATCAGCCTTTATACCTAAATTGTGTACCCATTTTGACTTTTTTTTGGTATAGGGTGTAAGATTTTGGTCTATGCCTAGTTTCTGCCATATTCTTTTCCAGTTTTCCCAGCAGTTTTTGTCAAAGAGTGAGTTCTTATCCCAAAAGCTGGGGTCTTTGGGTTTATCAAATAATAGATTACTATAGTCATTGACTACTGTGTCTTGCATATTTAACCTCTTCCACTGATCCACCACTTTATTTCTTCGACAGTACCAAGTAGTTTTGACGACTGCTGCTTTATTGTACAATTTAAGATCTGGTATGACCAGGCCACCTTCCCTAGCATTTCTTTCCATTAGTTCCCTTGATATTCTGGACCTTTTGGTGAATCTCATTCTTTCAGCAACACTGGGCAGTCTCAGTAGTGAAGTTGTGTTTATTTTTTAAAGGGAATTTCTTGTAATGCAATTTAGGAAGCTAAAATCTTAGGCTTAGAAATAGATGAGGGAATGGGAGCCCAAGAACTTCTTATCAATCACCAAGCATTTATTAAATACTTACTATGTGCCAAAAACTATGGTAGGATCTGGAGGTCACAAAGATTAAAAACTCCCCTGTCCTAGGGGAGTTCATAGTCTATCTGGTGAATATAGGTGGAAAGAAAAAAAAAGAAAAATCAGTTCAATTTTCTTTATGCTTGTAATTATGGGTGCCTTTTATAGTGACAAAAAGCTTGTTGAATGTGTACAACAGTGATGATCTGGAGCAGAGGCTCTAATACTTAAACAGAGGTAGTCAATTAATAGTGTAATCAAGAGGTCACTCACTGGTGTCATTGTTCGTCCTTCATTCTCGAAGAGGACCATGACATCAGGAAGGTGATGCTGGGACTTGCAAGTGAATTAGATTTAAGTGAGGGAGGGCTGTGCAAAGTCACCAGCCTCACTTTCTCCTCTGGAGCCAATTGGGTCCAGTGGCCAGAGATAGATCAAGACAATTGAAGATGGGCCCAATTCATTGGTGTGTATGTGAGCTGGAGACCCAATCAGTTGCTTTTTCTTTCTTTAAAAGTGGCCAGAAGAGTACTTTGGTTTTCCTCAGTTTGGGACTTCTTCAGTGAATGGAGGGAATATTTCAAATTACTGACGCAACTACTGATGAGGGTAGAAGGAATTGTAGTTTGTGATCTCATCCTAAAATGCTGAAAAACATTCTTTCTTGGCTTTTGGAGGCTGCTCCATCCACACTGCTTACTTCTTTCACTTTCCTCAGGGACAGGATACTACTAGTTCCATATTTCTCTATGTGATTAGAGGTCCTGAAGTACCATGGAACCCTTCAGTAAGATAGGCTGGAAGTTTAAAGTAAAATCAAAATCTAGGGCTATTAAGACTAAGTATAGGGGCAGCTGGGTGGCTCAGTGGATAGAACACCAGCCCTGGAGTCAGGAGGACCTGAGTTCAAATCCAGCCTCAGACACATAACACTCACTAGCTGTGTGACTCTGGGCAAACCACTTAACCCCAATTGCCTCCCCCCCCAAAAAAAAGATGTTTGGGGGCAGCTAGATGGTACAGTGGATAGAGCACCAGCCCTGGAGTCAGGAGGACCTGAGTTCAAATCCAGTCTCAGATATTTACTAGCTGTGTGACCCTGGGCAAGATAATAATTTTTGATAGGGGCTTCATTTCTGGAAGATACCACAGGTCCACTCACTCCCAGTGGGCACACACATACTTGTGCACACACATGCACATCCAAATGCACATGCACACACACCTATGGGAACATTTGATTTTTATCATACTTTGACAGATCTGGGATCTCATAACAATTGGGTTCTTGCTCTTCAAATAGGCTGCATTCTATCCACAGCCCCTTCTCTGAGAATTTTGCCCATTGTTGTTCATAAATGATAATCTGTTCACCTTTGTATGGTGCTCTAAGTATTACAAAGAGCTTTCCTCATGACACTAACATGGGAGAGTTTAAGGATTAGTATTCCTGTCTTGCAGATGGGGAAAGTGAAACTCAGAGACAAAATGACTTGTCCATGCTTATATAACTTAGGGTTTCCAACATATTTTCTGATTCTAAATCTAGAGTTCTTTTTGCCATACCATCCCAAGGAAATGATTGTGGGAAAGAAAATTTTCTTGTGGTGAGCTTTCATGAAACATGTCAGTTCCATAAAGGGAGAGATAACTAATAGAAAGCTATTCCTATTAATACCCAAATTAAAGGAGTCTGGGGATTCTGTCAGAAATATGTGGGGAGTGAAGGGAGCTCCTTGAGGGCCTCCCTTCTCCAGGGTGGCCTCTAAACCAGGAGTCCTGGAAATGAAGAACTTTCTCCTTTCTCAGGGAGAGAGAACTTAGTGCGATTTTTACTCTCTAGAATAGTATAACCACTTTATTTCACAGTCTAATGCAAACTCATCCATAGTGTCTCAAACAGAGCACAGGGCTTAGAGCTAAAGGATCTAGTTTAGAGTCTCAGTTTTGCCATTTCCTTGCCTTAGGACCTCAGACAAGTCACTTAACTTCTCAGTCTCAGTTTCTTCATCTGTAAAGTGGGAATGGTGATACTCGTTCTACCTACTTATAAACATAGTTATGAGAATCACACAACTATAAAAGTGTTTCATAATCATAACACATTGTAAAAATGTAAATTGCTATATTATGAATTGCACTGGGTTGGGTTTGCTATAGTATTTAAATACCTGATATGTGGCTACTGATCAAAGGTGTATCTTTGATCAATTCTTCTCAAAAATTACCCTCTTGTTCTAGTTGCTTAAAGTGTAAAAACACATTCCCATTTCCCTTCATCTTTGTATTTACAACCACTTTAAAGTACCAGATCTTATCTAATTTAGACCCTGCTATTTCCTATTGACTTGATTGTTTCTAGCCTCCAAAATAGCCTACAACATAATTACTGTACTTAAGACCATTGAGACTCATTCTGGATATACTGAATTTCACTTTTTTTTTTTTTAAAGCTCTGCCTCTTAATGAGAGGTTTCCACTGATATGAGAGAACAAAATTCAGCTGGAATGTGTGTGATTACTGCACCAACAGCAAAGAATCTACAAATTGGACAGCCCCAAATTTATTATTAAAGACTTGCAGCAAGAATCTGGGAAGGGATCCTTCTTGCTTTCACAAATATGGAATACTTTATAACAGAGCTTGGCAAAGTGAGCAGTCCCATGATTTTTTCCCCTCTAGCTTTCAAAGAAATAAGAGGGGGGGGTATCTGGGTCACAGTTCTGAGGGGCAGTCCTGGGGCGAGGAGGAACACTGGTGCGGTGGAGCTTGTTGTGGTGGTAGAGAGGAACTTGCCCCTTATCATACCACCTTGGAAGAACTGAAAATTTTCAGGTCCCTAGAAGTACCTCTGAAAACAGCTGTACAAACCCCTGAAGCTTGGGACAGTACACTCTTCTCATTGGAAGCAGACTTTTACCTTAACAAAGAGTTTAAAACTCAAGTAATTGGCCAGAATCATGAGTAAGCAGCACAAAAAAAGAGTCAGACTATATTTCCTTACTTTGGTGACAAAGAAGATCAAAACATACAACCAGAAGAAGACAACAAAGCCAAAGCTCTTACATCCAAAGCCTCCAAGAAAAATATGAATCAGTCCCAGGCCTTGGAAGAGCTCAAAAGGGATTTTGAGAAGCAAGTAAGAGAAGTAGAGGAAAAACTGAGAGTGATGCAAGAAAATCATGAAAAACAAGTCAACAGCTTGCTAAAGGAGACCCAAAAAAATGCTGAGGAAAATAACACCTTAAAAAATAGCCTAACCCAAATGGCAAAAGAGTTCCAAAAAACCAATGAGGAGAAGAATGCCCTAAAAAGCAAAATTGGCCAAATGGAAAAGGAAGTCCAAAAGATTATTGAAGAAAATACTTCCTTAAAAATTAGAATAGAGCAATTGGAAGCTAGTGACTTTATGAGAAATCAAGACACTGTAAAACAAATCCAAAAGAATGAAAAATTAGAAAACAATGTGAAATATCTCATTGGAAAAACAACTGACCTGGAAAATAGATCCAGGAGACAGAATTTAAAAATTATTGGACTATCTGAAAGCCATGATCAAAAAAAGATCCTAGATATCATCTTTCAAGAAACTCTCCAGGAAAACTGTCCTGATATTTTAGAAACAGAGGGCAAAATAGAAATTGAAAGAATCCACCGATCTCCTCCTGAAAGAGATCCCCAAAGGAAAACTCCTAGGAATATTGTAGCCAAATTCCAGAGTTCCCAGGTCAAGGAGAAAATATTACAAGCAGCCAGAAAGAAACAATTCAAGTATTGTGGAAACACAATCAGGATAACACAAGATTTAGCAGATTCTACATTAAGGGACCGCAGGGCATGGAATATAATATTCCAGAGGGCAAAGGAGATTGGATTACAACCAAGAATCACCTACCCAGCAAAACTGAGTATAATCCTGCAGGGGGAAAAATGGTCATTCAATGAAATAGAGGACTTTCAAGCATTCTTGATGAAAAGACCAGAGTTGAATAGAAAATTTGATTTTCAAATACAAGACTCAAGTAGAACATGAAGAGGTAAACAGGAAAGAGAAAATCATAAGAGACTTATTAAGATTGAACTGTTTACATTCCTGCATGGACAGATGATATTTGTAACTCATGAGACCTTTGTCAGTATTAGGGTAGTTGGAGGGGAAAAAATTATATGTACATTTGTATGGATATAGATAGATAAATAGAGGGCACAGGGTGAGTTGAAAATGAAGGGGTCATATATGGAGAATTAAATTAAGGGGTGAGAGAGGAATATACTAGGAGAAGGAAAAAGGGAGAGGTAGAATGGGGTAAATTATCCCACAAAAAAAAAACAGAAAAGAAAAGGCTCTTACAGTGGAGGGGAAATGGGGGAAGGTGAGAGGGAATGAGTGAATCTTATTCTCATAGGATTTGACTTAAGGAGGGAATAACATAACACACTCAATTGGGTGTGGAAATCTGTCTTACCCTACAGGAAAATGGGGGGGGGAGGGGACAAGAGAGTAGGGGAATGATAGAGAGGAGAGCAGATTGGGAAAGGGAGTAATCAGAAGCAAATACTTCTGAGGAGGGACAGGGTCAAAAGAAAGAATAGAATAAATGGGTGGGTGGGATAGGATTAAGGGAAATAGAGTTAGTTTTTCACAGCATGTCTACTATGCAAGTGTTTTGCATAACTGCACATATATAACCTATATTTAGTTGCTTGCCTTATCAATGAGAGTGGGCAGGGAGGGAGGAAGGGAGAAAATTTGGAACCCAAAGTTTTAAAAACACATGTTTAAAAAAAATGTTTTCACATGCAACTGGGAAATAAGAAATACAGGAAATGGGGTACAGAAATCTATCCTGCCCTACAAGAAAATTGAAGGGGAAGGGGATAAGAGAAGGGGGGGAGAGATAGAAGGGAAGGCAGACTAAGGGAAGGGGTATTCAGAATTCATGCCATCTTGGAGTGGGGGGAGGGGCGAGATGGGGTGAAAATTTGGAACTCAAAATATTGTGGAAGTAAATGTTGAAAACAAAAAAAAAATAACAATTACCATAAAAAGCCAAAAAAAAATTAGAAATAAAAGGGGAATTGAGATGGGGAGACAGGGGAAGGGAAATGACTGCTTTATATTGCTGTGTAGTATTCAATCAGTCACATTCTGAGACCCCCAACTAGAGTCATCAGGGTTCTTCTGGAAGGGTTAAGGGGGAGCTGAGCACATCTGGCTGGGGAAATTGCTGGGGCTATACATTGGAAGCTCTGACAGCATGGTTCTTCTTCCCATAGTCCCAGACAGAAGTCAACTATCAATTATTTTACCCACAGCAAAGACCAAAAAACTTTTGGCAAAGAAAAATCCAGCTGAGGAGAGGGGAGGCAAGACCATAAGAAGGGAGGCCTTAAACTTCGGGATACCTCTAAGTGAGATATGAGGATACACAAAGAGGAAGGAAGAACACCTTTGCATTAATCAAATCAAGTCAACTAGCATTTATTAAGCACGGTCTATGTGCAGGCACTGTGCTGCTGGCTGAGGACAAAAAGGAGGTGATCAGCTTCTAAAGGGGGAGACAACAGGCAAACACTTCTGTAAAAACAAGATAATAGACATTATTAAAATGGAGGTAATGTCAGAGAGAGGGTAGCTAGGTCATACAGTGGATAGAGTGCTAGGCCTGGAGTCAGACTCATCTTACTGAGTTCAGATCTGGCCTCAGACACTTACTAGTTGTGTGACCCTGGGTAAGTCACTTAACCCTGTTTACCTCAGTTTCCTCATTTGTAAAATGAGCTGGAGAAATGGCAAGCCACTGTAGTATCTCTGACAAGAAAACCCCCAAATGGGGTCACAAAGAGTCAGTCACAACTGAAAACAACTGAACAACAAATCTCAGAGAGAAGGTCCTAGTATTAAGGAGGATAGGAAAAGGTTTCTTTGCAAAAGGTGGAATTTTAGCAGAATCTTGAAGGAAACCAGCAAGGCTATTTTTACAGTGTTCAAGCAGTGGGCTACGGTGGAGAAAATTCTGGATTTACTGTCAATTGACCTAGGTTCAAAATCTGGCTTTATTACTTATGGGATTTGGGGCTCATGTTACTTACGGGACTATGGGCAAGTCCTTTTATTTCCTCTAGGCCTCAGTGCCTTCAGTGTGAAGTGAGAGAGCTGGCCTAGAAGGCATCTGAGATATCTTCTACGTCTAAGTCTTTGGTCCTATAATCATTTCCTTTCCCATATTATTCTGCCCAAAAATAAAATTCTAGACCTCTAAGATACTGGCATTACCCTTTGATTTAAGGTATATATTTTCATTTGTGGGTTTTTCCTTACTACAGCTTCTTCTTGTAATTTGAAGTTTTCTCTTGGAAATAGTTGAAGACTCTAGTTTGAATCCAGGTCCTTGTCACCCGCAAGACCTGGGTCAGGTAATTTCCCTTTCTCGGTTTCCTCGTCTATAAAATGATGGGATTAGATCAAATGTCATGGTGAATGCCTGTAGTCCCTGCTGCTAGGGAAGGCCGAGTCTGGGGTATCTCTTGAGTTCTGAAATTCTGAGTAGCAGTAGGTGTGAAAGCTAATCAAGTGTCCACACCATCACCAATATGGCACATCCCTGCAAACAGCTGCCTAAGGAGAAGTAACATAAAGATTATGTATGTATCAGTATTAAGGTCAGGTCTGGGAGTGGCCACTGTGTTTCCATTTTGGGTAAGATAGGAAGATCCGTCTCAAAAAGCAAGCAAACAAAAAATGTAAAGGTTTGCCTAGAACAGGACTTCTTAAATTTTTCCACTCGTGACCCCTTTTCTCATTTCGGCGGCATTCTGGTGTTGTGTGGCGTGGCGGCACGTGCAGTGCAAAGTGTGCACGCTTTGTGTTCAGAACCAAGGCTGCAGTGAAGTTGAGTGATGCAAGACGGGCAAGCACTGCCAGAAACACCTTGGATTCATTACGTGTTTGATTTTTAATAAATTTTGGGTGTTACATGTTCAGAAACCTTTTACCTTTGCCAAATTTTGCACAACCCCATATGGAGTCGTAACCCGCAGTTTAAGCACTGGCCTACAAGACCTCCAAGGTCCCTGCTGGCCCTAAGTCTCTGATCCTTTACACTAGTAAATGATGTCTTCAACGCTTGGCTTGGAGTCATCAGCTCCTGAGCTGGTACTGTAAACACAACCTTCTTCACCTACCATTCATTTCCCTGCATTATTTAAGCTTTGACACACTGTGGGGAGTAACGTTAACTGCAACGCTGGAGTTTTTCCTAAGTTTTTATGAAGCCTCAGTGTTTCTTTAAATAAGATTGTGATGTACCATTCTCAATACGAAATGAAAATCACCTTGTTAAAGGCTGGAAATCATTTCGAATTCTATTCACCTTCTCATCTGGGGCTGAAAATGATGACTAACGTAACTTTGGTAACTATGTGATTATGAAAACCTTGTTCACGTTAGCCACTGTGGCATGTTCAGCCTCCCCTAAGGTTTACCTTGTAAATTAGTATGTAAGCTAGAGGAGTGCGCTATGCTAAACTTCTAATCAAATAACAGAGTTTACCAAAATGTAGTCTAGAACTACTGTGTGGGGGGCAGCTAGGTGGCGCAGTGGATAAAGCACCAGCCCTGAAGTCAGGAGGACCTGAGTTCAAATTTGGCCTCAGGCCAAACACTTGACTAGCTGTGTGACCCTGGGCAAGTCATTTAACCCAATTGGCTAAAAAAAAATAAAATAAAATAATAACAATAATAATAATAATAGAATTACTGTGTGGGCTATTTGGCGACCTCTCAGGAAAAGGGGAAACCCTATTCCAGGGAGCATCAGTCCCTTGCCTTTGAGGTAAGGAGAGAAAACTCCATTCCTTCAAGTCTCCTGTCTTGCTGTTGTGTTGCTATTGTTGTTGTGCGTCCTTTGTTCTCAAAGAGGACCATGACATCAGGGAGCTGATGCCAAGACTTGCAAGGGAATTGGATTTATGTGAGGGAGGGCTATGCAAAGTCACCAGCCTCACTTTCTCCTCTGGAGCCATCTTGTCCAGTGGTAAGATATAGATGAGGACAACTGGTACCAACTCACTGGTAGAAATGGGAGAGTTGGAATACTTATTCCCCAACACCACTTCTAGGTTCTCCCTCTACCATTATCCCTCTTTTGACTTTCACTCAAAACCTATCTACCATCATGGGTGTGTTGGTAAATGTTTAACGCCTAGCTCTACTGACATAATACATACTTTTAGGTTTAATCCGCATTATTAACATTTTTCTCCATCACTTTCTTGAGTCCTTTATGACCTGGCTCCAACACACCTTTGTTACCTCTCAATCAACACTCTTGGAGATTCTGTCTACTGACTTCCAGGACACTCCTTCTACTTCTTTCAATGGATTCAATGTGTTGGCTCCATCTTTCTCTTCTCCTCACTTCCAGCTCTCTATGCTATTTCACTTGGTGATGTCATTAGCTCCCATGAATTCAATTATTATCCCTATACTGATGATTCCCAAATCTATTTATCCAGACCTAAATTCTCTGCTGACTTCCAGAATTGCATCTTCGAATGCCTATTGGGCATCTCAAACTGGATGTTCATTAAACATGTTGAATTGAACATGTCCAAAACTGAACTACTTATCTTCTTCCCCCACCCCTGCCAAGTCTTCCTCTCTTCCTTACTTCCCTATTACTATTGACAAGGGTGTATGGGCGTTCAGGGAGGACTAGCCCCTTAGATGTGAGGGCTTACTGAACCCTTTTCAGAGCTGCTTATCCACCTTTAGCTCACCTATGGCTCCAAGAAGCTGTGGCATGGCTACACACACGTAAAACCATCATGGCAGTTGAGGGTAACTGACAGGCCTGAAACCTGTCAGTGAGTTAGGGGGATGTCTACCCCAAGCATGTGAAGACTTCCCTCTGCAGAATGGGTAGATGAGAACAATTTGTTCCAACAGCCATGAAGGTGACTGAAGCAGGCACTGTGGAGCACTTAGAGCTTGGTCAGACATCAAAGACACCAAGGTCGTCCACTGCATCCTGGGCCATTACCAGTCATTCTGATTTTTGTCTTAATGGACTTCAATGACTAGGAAGAGAGAGTGAGGCTGAAGACTTTGTGCAACTCTGCCTCATTTAAATCCAAATCATCGTGTGATGTCATTGGTCCTCTTTGAAAAAGAAGAATGAACAGCATTACTGTTGAGAGCACACCATCTTCCTAGTCACCCAGGATCCCAACCTAGGTATTGTACAAAGTCAGCTACTGGGACAGAGTCAAGTGACCCCCATGTTTTAACCTTGCTCAACCTTTGGGTACCAGTGCTCAGCCAGCCTTCAGAAAAGGGTCACTTCAAGACTAACCCCATCTCCTGCAGCAGAATACCCCCATAACCTGAGGACTAATCACATCTCCTAATGATCTATAATGGGAAGGAGCTGAGACACTAGGGGCAGCTAGGTGGCTTAGTGGATAGAGTACAAGGCCTGGAGTCAAGAAGACTTGAGTTCAAATCTGGTCTTAGACTCTTAAGAGCTGTGAGACTCTGAGCAAGCCACTTAACCCTGTTTGCCTCAGTTTCCTCATACGTAAAATGGAGCTGGAAAAGAAAATGGCAAACCTCTCCAGTATCTTTGCAAGAAAACTCCAAATGAGGTCACAAAGAGTCAGAGGGACATGACTGAAAAGACAGAACAAGGAGACACTAGTCCCACCTCTTCATTGAAAGGTCTAATCTATCAGAATTGTCTCATCCTCATATGCAAATTGTTTTACTCCTACTTAATAAAAGCTGCTTCAGAGAGGGGCATTCTCACTGCCTCAGGGTCAGGATTTTCTCTTAACATTGTCATCCTGGACTCCTCACTCTCTCACATTCCCCGTATACAATCTATTGCCAGTGCCTGTCACTTCTCTTTGTAGCTTCTCTTGCATATGCCCTCTTCTCTCCCCCGACACTGGTTCAGGCCCTCATCACCTCATGCCTGGACTTTTTGACATAGCCTGCTGGTTGATTTCCCTGCCACAATCTCTTCTCGCTCCAGTCTATGCTCCTCTCAACTATCAAAGCGACCTTCCTAAAGCCCAGTTCTGACCATGTCACCCCATCCCATGCACACTCCGTAAATTCCATTGGCTGCCTATCACCTCCAGGATCAAATATAAAATCTTCATTTGGCATTCAAAGCCCTTCATAATATGTGCCCCCCCTCCATACAAACACCCTTCTAGTCTTCTTAGACCCCTCCCCACCTCTCATGAGCTCTGTGATCCAGTGACACCAAGCCTCCTCGTTCCTCAAACAAGACATTCCATTTCCTGACTCCAGACATCTTCCCCCTGAAGTCTGAAGCGCTCTCCTTTTTCACTCCACCTCCTGGTCTTCCTGGCTTCCTCCAAGTTCCAGCTAAAATCTCACATTCTACAAAAAACCTTTCTCTCCTCCTCTTAATCCTAATGCCTTCCCTCTGTTGATTATTCCCAATTTATCCTGCAAAAAAAAAAATTGTTTGCACATAGTTGTTCGCATGTTATCTCTCTCATTGGACTGTGAGCTCCTTGAGAGCTGGGGCTGCCTTCTACCTTTCTTTGTATCCCAAGGATTTATTCTAGTGCCTCCCACATAGTATATTATATAACAGGCGTATATAACAATCTTTTATTATTCCATCTATCTTTCAGCCTTATAACCCCTAACCCTGTTCATGTTTACCATGCCTTTCAATCCTTACCTCTCAGTTCTTTTCCAGCTATCACCCCTCTTCCCCCTCCACATTGACTATATTCTCTTCACTTTCCTTTCTGATCCTTTGATGGACCAATTCAACTCTACATGGTCCCTTCCTCTTGAGTTTCCTGCACTGTTATCCTATCACTAATCATGCCTTTCCAAGCCTGAGCCTTGAATTATTTCTACCATCTGCTGCCTTTGTTTCTGTTCACATGCTGCTAAATTGAGCTTGAAAAAAAAATGAAAAATTGGGCTGAGTCCACTATAAATTTATTTTATTGAAAAGCTATCCTCTTATACAGTCCTAACTGATTCATTATCCCATTCAACCCCAACAGCTATTCCAAAGCTTTTCATTCCTCCTTAGTCCTCTCATGGCTCTCCCTACTCTTACCCTTAGAAGTTTGCTTCATAATTTACTGAAAAAATTGAGCCCATTTGCTGAGAGTTCCCTCTTCTCCTTTCCTTATCTCACATCACTCAGATGTCTTCTTCAACTGTCTCTTGCTCCCTTTCTGTCTCACATGAAGAGATGGTCCCTTCTTGCCAAGGCAAACACTTGAAGTGTTCAAATGAACACATCCTGTCTTCTCCAGCTGATTACTCCAACATCCTCATTGTCTCATTAATCATCCGTTTCTCCTTGTTTACAGGCTGCTTCCATGTTGCCTACAAATATATCAATGTCTCTCCCAGCCTTAAAAAAGAAAAAACCCAACTCACTTGATCCATCCGTCTCCATCCTGTATCTCTCCTGATTTCCATAACCTAGCCCTGCCAACGTTTCCAGTCTTCTTACACCTTGTATGACCCATCCCCTTCACATACTTTGAGATACAGGGACACTGGCCTTTTTGCAATTCCACAAACAAAACACTCTATTCTTGGCTCTGGATATTTTCTCTGGCTGCTCTCCATGCCTGGAATGCCCTCTCTCCTTATTTCCCTGCTTCTTCAAGTCCCACCAAAAATTCAACCTTCTGCGAGAAACTTTTCCCAGTCCCTCTCAATACTAGTGTCTTCCCTTTGGGATTACCTCTAATTTTTCCTGCGTATATCTTGTACATAGTTGTTTGCAAGTTGTCACCCTCAATTACAATGTAAGTTCCTTGAGGGCAGGGATTGTTTTTGTATTTCTTTAGCACAGTAATAGGAACACTGGCAAGCACTTAATAAATGCTTTTTGACTTAACAATCTGTGACTATATGAATGTGGAGATAGTGGGAGGCAGAATATACATCTCGAGCCTCTTCTCCCACCCTTCTCCAAGAAAGACTTTCATTCCTACCAGGAGGGGAACAGGAGATTGGGGCCAGAGACCACCACTGTGCTCTCCTTAGAGAGAGAGAGAATACTGGGCTAGAAGCATACCTATCTGCTCCCTTAAATATTGCTCATCTAGGGGGTATGACCAGGTTCCATCTAACTTTTTAATATAATATTTTATTTTCCCCCAATTACATGTTAAAGCATTTTAAAAACATTTTTAAAAAAAAGTTTTGAGCTCTAAATTCTACCCCTCCTTCCTTCTGTCCCCTCCCCCCTCCCTGAGATGGTAAGCAATCTGATATAGTTTACACATGTGTATTCATGTAAAACATTTCCATATTTTCCATTTTGTACAAGAAGACTTGAATTAAAAAAAAGAATGAAAAAGAAAGAAAGTGAAAAATGGTGTGCTTCAATCTGTATTCAATCAACATCAGTTCTTTCTCCGGAGGTAGATAGTATACTTCATCATTAGTCCTTTGGGATTGTCTCAGATCATTATATTGCTGAGAATAGCTAAGTCATTCACAGTTCTTCATTGTACAATATTGCTGTAACTGTGTACAACATTCTCCTGGTTCTGCTCATTTCACTTTGCATCAGTTCACGTTCATCTTTCCAGGTTTTTCTGAAATCATCCTGCTTGTCATTTCTTATAGCACAATAATATTCCAACACAATCATATATCACAACCTTTTAGCCATTCCCCAATTTATGGACATCCTTTTGATTTACAATTCTTAGCTACCACAAAAAGAGCTGCTAAAAATATTTTTACACAAATAGGTCCTTTTCCCTTTTTTATGTCTTTGGGATATAGACCTAGCAATAGTATTACTGGACAAAAAGGTATGTACAGTTTTATAGCCTTTTGGGCATAGTTCCAAATTGCTCTCCAGAATGGTTGGATCAGTTCACAATTCCACCAATAGTGCACTAGTGCCCCAGTTTTCCCACATCCCCTCCAACATCCATCATTTTTCTTTTTTGTCATATTAGTCATTCTGATAGGTGTGATGTGTTCCTCAGAGTTGTTTTAATTTGCATTTCTCTAATTAATAGTGATTTAAAGAATTTTTTCATATGATTATAGATAGCTTTGATTTTTTTGCCTGAAAACTGCATGTTCATATCCTTAAACCATTTATCAATTGGGAAATGACTTGTATTTTTATAAATTTGACTCAGTTCTCTATATATTTGAGAAATAAGGCCTTTATCAGAGATACTTGTTGCAATTTCACCCCCAGTCTTCTACTTCCCTTGTAATTTTGGTTGTATTAGTTTTGTTTGTGCAAAAACAGTTTTAATTTTATGCCATCAAAATTATCTATTTTATATTTTGTAATGCTCTCCATATTTTCTTTGATCCTAAATTCTTTCCTTATCCATACATCTAACAAATAAAATATCCCATGCTCTCTTAATTTGTTTGGGGTATCACCCTTTATGTGTAAATCATGTGCCCATTTTAACTTTATATTGGTATATGGTGTGAGATATTGGTCTATGCTTAGTTTCTGCCATTCTGTCTCTCAGTTTGCCCAGCAGTTTTTGTCAAATAAAGAGTTTTTGTTCCAAAAGCTTTGATCTTTGGGTTTATCATATACTAGATTATTAGTTACTAGATTATCTTTTACCATAATGTAATGTGTACCTAATTTATTCCACTTGTTCTATTTCCCACTCTATTTCTATTTCTCACCACTCTATTTCTCAGCCAGTGCCAGATTGTTTTGATAATTACCTCTTATAATACAGTTTTTTTTCATCAATTCCCTTGATATCCCAGAGCTTTTGTTCTTCCAGATAAATTTTTTACTATTTTTCCTAGCTCTATAAAATTATTTTTGGTAGTTTGATTGGTATGGAACTGAATAAATAGATTAATTTAGGTAGAATTGTTATTTTTATTATATTTATTGGTTTTGCCTACCCATGAGCAATTAATATTTTTCCAATTATTTAGATCTGACTTTATTTGTGTGGAAAGTGTTTTGTAATTGTACTCACATAGCTCCTGGGTTTGTCTTGGCAGGTAGACTCCCAGGTATTTCTCTTGTCTGGCGTCATTTTAAATGGAATTTCTCTTTCTATCTCTTGCTGCTGGATTTTGTTGGTAATACATAGAAATGCTGATGATTTATGTGGGCTTATTTTGTATCCTGCAACTTTGCTAAAGTTGTTAATTATTTCAAGTAGTTTTTTCAGTTTATTCTCTAGGATTCTGTAATTACACCATCATATCATCTGCAAAGAGTAATAGTTTTGTTTCCTTGTTGCTTATTCTAATTCCTTCAATTTCTTTTTCTTCTCTTATTGCTAAAGCTAAAATTTCAAGTACAATATTAAATAGAGGTGATAATGGACATCCTTGCTTCACCCCAATCTTATTTGGGAAGGCTTCTAGTTTATTCCCATTGCAGATAATGCTTGCTGATGGTATTAGATAAACATTACTTACCATTTTAAGGTAAGCTCCCATTATTCTTACGCTCTCTAATGTTTTTAATAGGAATGGATGTTGTATTTTGTCAAAGGCTATTTCTGTATCTATAGAGATAATCATGATTTCTGTTGGTTTTGTTATTGATATGGTCAATTATGCTGATAGTTTTCCTAATATTGAAGCAGCCTTGCATTATTGGTATAAATCCCACCTGGTCATAGTGTATGATTCTTGACATATATTGCTATAATCTTCTTGCTAGTATTTTATTTAAATTTTTACATCAAAATTCAGTAGAGAAATTGGTCTATAATTTTCTTTCTCTGTTTTGGCTCTTCTTGGTTTATGTATCAGTACCATATTTGTGTCATAAAAGGAATTTGGTAGGACTCCTACTGTGCTTAGTTTTTCAAATAGTCTATAAAGTATTGGAACCAATTATTCTTTAAATGTTTGGTAGAATTCACTTGTGAATCCATCTGGCCCTGGGGAATTTTTCTTAGGAAGTTCATTGATAGATTGTTCAATTTATTTTTCTAAGATAGGGTTATTTAAGTATTCTCTTTCTTCTTCTATTAATCTGCATAATTTATATTTTTGTAGATATTCATCCATTTCCTTTAGATTGTCAAATTTATTGGCATATAATTGGGCAAAATAGCTCCTAACAATTGTTTTAATTTCCTCTTCATTGGTGGTGAATTCACCCCCTTTCATTTTTGATACTGGTAATTTGGTTTTTCTTCTTTCCTTTTTTTTTTTAAATCAAATTAACCAATGGTTTTTCTATTTTATTAGGTTTTTTTCATAAAACCATCTTCTAGTTTTATTAGTTAATGGTTTTGTTACTTTCAATTTTATTAATGACTTCTTTGATTTTCAAGATTTCTAATTTGGTGTTTAATTGAGGATTTTTAATTTGTTCTTTTTCCATTTTTTTAGTTGCATGCCCAATTCATTGATTTGCTCTTTCTCTATTTTGTTGATGTAAGCATTTAGAGATATAAATTTTCCCGTAAGTACCATGTTAGCTGCATCCCATAAGTTTTGGTATGTTGTCTCATTGTCATTTTCTTTAATGAAATTATCAATTGTTTCTATGATTTGTTCTTTGACCCATGTATTTTTGAGGATTAGATTATTTAGTTTCCAATTAATTTTAATCTATTTTTCTATTGCCCATTATTTAATGTGATTTTTATTGCAATATGATCTGAAAAGGATGTATTTACTCTTTCTGCTTTTCTGCATTTGATTGTGAGGTTTTTAATGTTCTAATACGTAATCAATTTTTGTATAGGTGACATGTGTTGTGGAGAAAATGATATATTGCTTTCTATTCCCATTCAATTTTCTCCAGAGATATATCTAATTTTTCCAGAATTTTATTCACTTCCTTAACTTCTAACTAGTTAGACTTAACTAGTTCTGAAAGGGAATAGTTTTATTATCAATTTTGTCCTGTAACTTATTCAGCTTCTCCTTCAAAAATTTAGATGCTATACCATTTGGTGCATATATGTTTAGTATTGATATGACTTCATCCTTACCTTTTTTAATTAGATTTATTTTTGTTTCTGTTTTGTCTGATATAATTGCTATCCCTTTTTTTTTTTTTTTTTTTACTTCAGCTGAGGCAGAATATATTCTGCTCCAGGCCCTCATCTTTACTCTATATGTGTCTCTATATTTGTAGGATTCTGGTTTTTAATTCATATTGCTAACTGCTCCTGTTTCATTGGTGAGCTCATCCCATTTGCATTTATAGTTATAGTAACTAACTGTATTTCCCTCCATGCTATTTTTGCCTTTGTTTATCCCTCTCTCACCCTCCATCCTGTTCCTTCTCACAAGTCTTCTACTTCTAATTACCATCTCCCCCAATCTCCCTTCTGTCAGTCCTCCCCTACCTCCCTTCTTTTATCCCAGTCCCTTTTTACTTCTTTATAGGGTAAGACAGATTTCTGTATTCAACTTTGAGCCAATTCCCTCTTTAAGCCAATTCTGATGAAAGGTTTAAGCTTTGCCCACCGCCCTTTCCATCTTTCCTTCATTATAATAGCTTTTTTCATGCCTCCTTTATGTGAGCTAATTTACCCCATTCTATTTCCACCACACCACACTTCACTTCTTCCAGTGTAATCTTCTTTCTCATCCATTTATTTTATTTTTTGGGGGCATCATCCCATCAAAGTCACCTTATATCCGCACCCTCTGTCTATGTATACTCCTTCTAATTGCCCTTATAGTAATAAAATTCTTAATAATTACAAATATTATCTTGACATACAAAAATGTAAACAGTTTAACCTTATTGAATCTCTTTCTTGTTTCTTTTTTTACCTTTTTATGTTTCCCTTGAGTCTTGTATTCGGAGATCAAATTTTTTTATTCAACTTTGGCCTTTTAATTAGGAATGCTTGAAGTCCTCTATTTTGTTAAATATACATTTTTTTCTCCTGAAGGATTATATTCAGTTTTGCTGGGTAGGTCATTCTTGGTTATAACCCTAAATCCTTTGCCTTCTGGAATATCATATTCTAAGCCCTCTGGTTCTTTACTAAGGGAGTTGCCAAATCCTGTGAATCCTAACTATAGTACCACTATACTTGAATTGTTTCTTTTTGGCTCCTTGAAGTACTTTCTCCTTGACCTGGAACCTCTGGAATTTGGCTACAATGTTCCTAGGAGTTTTCACTTTGAGATCTCTTTCAGGTGGTGACTGGCAAATTCTTTCAATTTCTATTTTCCCTCTAGTTCTAGGATATCAGAGCAGTTTTCCTTGCTAACTTCTTGAAAGATGTTGCCCAGGCTTTTTATTTTTATTATACCTTCAGGTAGTCCAATAATTTTATTTATTTTTGGTGGGGGGCAATGGGGGTTAAGTGACTTGCTCAGGATCACACAGCTAGTAAGTGTTATGTGTCTGAGGCCGGATTTGAACTCAGGTCTTCCTGAATCAGAGCCGATGCTCTATCCACTGTGCCACCTAGCTGCCCACAATAATTCTTAAATTATCTCCCCTGGATCTATTTTCCAGGTCAGTTGTTTTTCCAATGAGAAATTTCATATTTTCTTCTGTTTTTAAATTTTTAAAATTTTGTTTTATTATATCTTGATGTCTCATGGAGTCATTAGTTTCCACTTGTTCAATTCTAATTTTTAAGAAATTATTTTCTTCAGTGAGCTTTTGTACTTCCTTTTCCATCTGGTCAATTTCATTTTTTAAAGAGTTATTTTCTTCTTGTACATGAAACCTGTAAATCTATTATGTACAACCATTCTATACATACTTCTATTTATCAATTCTTTCTCTGGATTCAAATAGTATGTTCCTTTGTGTCTGTAGTTAATCTGGTTATTTTTAATAATCTAAATTACTTAGTTACTCAAAGTTCTTCTTAAAACAATATTCTTCAACAAGTACTTATTACAGCAAAAGGACTGAAAAAGCACAGTAATCTAGGGCCATGTACTATAGGAACAAACAGTTCTATAAAGTTTTCACGTATAGAACAACAAGGGCATTGTTGAATCACAACAAAAGAAATACTGTTCATTATAATGCCCTTTCTTCATCAAGAAAAGTTTACATTATGTTCAGTATTCCATATTTTTAATATGGGAGGGAAGAGATCCCTTCCCTTCCTCTTCAAAAAGAAGTAATTGACCAGAATAAGCTCATAGGACCAAATAATCATTTTAAGGCCAACACTGACATAATTATATCAAAGTTGGCTGAAAATGACATGGGTGTCTTCTATCAGAAAATATCTGACAAGTGGGACAGCTTTGAAAATAACAGATAGACTTAAAAAGAAAAGCAAGGGAGCAGCTAGGTGGTGTAGTGGATAGAGCACTGGCCCTGGATTCAGAAGGGCCTGAGTTCAAATCCAGCCTCAGACACATAACACTTACTAGCCGAGTGACCCTGGGCAAGTCATTTAACCCCATTGCCTAGCCCCCCCCGAAAAAAGCAAGTTATTTATAATACTAATCTATAGCTTCATATACAATCTCCTTTTTCTGTTCTACTTTGCATATGGAAATGTTCATTTTATTTGGTATTAGTTAAGTTCAGCATTTTTAACAAATTAAATAATAAAAGAAAAAAATTTAAATCCTGAAAAAAAGGGCATACATATCCTGAAGGCTGGAATGAGTAACAAAGTTGGAATAAGAAAAGAAAAAAAAAAGCTATGAAGCTAAATTAAAATAAGTTTGCTCCTGTCATTGGTGGTAGTTATGAACACTAGCCCTGGGTCGTAATTATTTCTGTGAATCTCTGATCTGGACACCACATTGTGATGTTGGTAACTATAACACATAGCCTGGAGTGTCAAGTCTGTTTGCTCATCTCAGGAACCTCTCTCTGCATCCTCTGAGATTCTATCTGGTCATCTTTCCTATTTCCAATCACAAATTTAGCCGTGTTCCTCAAATGGGTTTGAACAACTTCTGTTTAAGAGCTATTTGACTCAAAGTAATCAGATCCTCTGAGTTATTGAAATGAATAGATGTGTATTTATATAAATATATTATTTTATAATTACATTTATTTGTCATGCTAGTGTTCATTATTTTTATTAATATATTACTATTATATTATACATTGTTTTATTATTTATTATAATATTTGTATTTATATTTGTCATGTTATCTAATTCTAAAAATATACTCTTTTTCATATACTCTTTTATTCTGAGAAGATTCAGGGGGTTTTCCCCCTTTGTTTTGGGAAAAAGAGATTGGAAAGAACACTACTGATGTTGGAGTTTAACAGATCTGAATTAAGGTCCTGGCTCTAATTGTCCTAGCTATGTGACCTTGGTCAAGTCTCTTAATCTCTGTGAGTCAGTTTCCTGATCTGTAAAATAAGGACATTGATGACTAGCTTTATTGTGAAGGAAGCTCTTTGTAAGCCTAAGAGTCCTAAGTAAATTATTCCCATGGAATTACACATTTCAGTAAGTTAGATAAACTTGACTTTTCTTTTTTCAACTTTGCAAATCATAAGGGTGACATGGAGTTCCCTCTTGTGGATTTTATTTCTAATTAACTGAAGAGGCAAAAAGAATAGTGGTCAGTGTGGAACTTTGGAAGGCAAAGAAAGAGGAACAGATCTTTTAAAAAAGGAGGAATATGTTTAATACCCTTCAATCATTTCTTTATGAGAAACTGGCTGTTGAGGTGAGTTGAAAGATGTGAAATGTACTTCTGGCAAGTTACCCCAACTCAGAGGATAAATATAACCATCTCTGGACCTGAGATCAGAAGACTTAGATGAGAGTCCTGACTCTTGTGCTAATGATGATGATAATTCACATTCATATAGTGCTTTAAGGTTTGCAATGTGCTTTATATGCATTGCCCACTTTGAACCCTTCATTAGCCCTGTGAAGCACATACTATTATTTTCACCTGCATTTTACTGATGAGGGAGCCAAAGTTCATACATTTGAAGGGACTTGCTTAGGGTCACACAGATACTAAATGTCTGAAGCAGAATTAAAACCCAAATCTTCTAAAACCAATCCCATTTCTTGACCCATTGTGCCATACTGTCCTTATTTTCAGTTTAAAAATAGGGATAGTCATACATATATTTAGCTGTTTGACCTTGGGCAATGTCTTTAAGCCTTGGTTTTGTCATTTGTAAAATGGAAATAATATTTGTACTATCTACTTGAGGGTTTTTTTTTAAGACCCAGAGTTTCCCCCTTTTTCTAAAGTCTTGATTTATTTATTTATTTATTTATTTATTTTTTTGGTGAGGCAATTGGGATTAAGTGACTTGTCTAGATTTGAACTCAGGTCCTCCTGACTCCAGAGCTGATGCTCTATCTACTGCGCCACCTAGTTGCCCCTTGACTGAGTTTTTTTTTTTAATTTTTTAAATTTTAATTAATTTATTTTGGTTTATCAACAATCACTTCCATAAACTTTTGAGTTTCAAATTTTTCTCCCCCTCCCTCCCCACCTCCTTTCCCAAGCTGGCACACAATCTGATACAGGCTATACATACACAATCCCATTAAACATATTTCCACATTAGTGATGTTGTAAGTAAGAATTAGAACCAACAGGAAGAACCACCAGAAAGAGGAAACAAAACGCAACAGAAGAAAAAAAAATAGTAAATGGTATGCTTTGATCTGCATTCAGACTTCATAGTTCTTTTTTTTGATGTGGATAGCATTTTCCATCATGAGGCCTTAGATCCTTGTATTGCTGAGAAGGGTTAAGTCTATCAATATTAGTCATCGCACAACATGGCTGTTACTGTGTATAACGTTCTCCTGGTTCTGTTCACTTCACTCAGCATCAGACCATACAAGTCTTTCTAGGTTTTTCTGAAGTCTGCCTATTCATCATTTCTTATAGCACAATAGTATTTATGATTACTGTCTGTGTCTTTCTCTCCATCCTTTTTCCTCGTTTATGCTTTTCTTTCTCCTTTTCCCTTCTCACTAGGGTTTTGCTTTTGACCACCGCCTCCCTCAGTCCCACCTCCCTTCTATTAGCCCCCTCCCTTTTCTTCCCCTTTACCCTTACTACTTCTTCCCTTCCTTCTATCTTCCCTCCCTTTTCTTTCCCCTTTTCCCTCCTACTGCCTATATGGCAAGTTAGATTTCTATACCTAACTGATTATTATTCCCTTCTTGAACCAAATCTGTTGAGAGTAAGGTTCAAACAATGCTCATCTCCCTCCCTTCTTTCCCTTAGCTCTAATAGGTTTTTGTCCCTTTTCCTGTAATATCTTGTCTGTCTCCTCCTTTCCTTTTCTCTCGATACATTTTCTTAGTTAGATCAGACTAATCCACTTACTTGGATCCATTTAACCCACTTGATTAGATTTTTTTTTTTTATCATTACATCAAAGTCAATTTATACCCACCCCCTTCACATATACCCCTTTAACATGATGTAATAACAATACAATTCTTAAGAGTTTACAAGTATCATCTTCCCCTGCAGGGATGTAAACAGTTTGCCCTTATTAATAACATGTTGTTTCTTTCTGTTCCATTTACCTTTTTATGTCTCTCTTGAGTCTTGTATTTGAAGATCAAATTTTCTGATGAGCTGTGGTCTTTTTATCAGGAAGGTATGGAAGTCCCCTATTTCATTAAACATCCATCTCCTCCCTTGAAAGATCATGCTCATTTTCATGGGTAGTTGATCCTTGCTTGTAATCCAAGCTCCTTTGCCTTATGGAATATCATATTCCATTGACTGAGATTTTTAAAAAGTACTTTGTAAACACAAAGATGCTGTAGTTAATTGGGAGTTGCTATTTTAACACTTTCTCATTCTCAGCACTTTAAAGGAATGTCCATGTATGAAATGAAGGTAAGAATGGGAGGGAGGTTGAGGGGAAAGGAAGGGTCATGGTACTTATATGCACACAATGAAAATGGAAATTTGTTAAACAAACAGTACTACATCTATAGCAGAGCTTACTTAGAGAATTCCATGGAGTTAGTGCTTGTATCAGACCCCCTCCTCCCAAAAGTGGGACTTTGGCTTTGGGGCCTAGGGAGGTGCCTTTTGTTTGGGAGGTGACTTTTGGCCATTGTGAGCCAGACAACAGGAAGCAGAAAACTTTTGCTTTGCACTTGCTCAAGGCAAAAAAGTAAACGAAGATCCTCTTCTTTCTTGGTTGTTCAGTCCAGTTTATTAAGATAGAAAAAAAATTAGAAGTGAAAGTAGGTATTTCTAGACAGAGCAAAGGTTGTATCTGCTTGGCACATCCTTGGGTGATGTATTTTTAAGGAACTTGAGTAGGATAGACCAGGTGCAGAAAAAAGTTAGAACCCTCAACACATACTTCATCTGTCCAGGCCCTCTTCTTTTTTCTATCTTTACTCTCTCTCTAGGCAAGCTCACCCACTCCCATAGATTCAATTATCTTTATGCTAATGACTCCCAAAGATTCAACCTTAATGTCTCTTCTAAACTCCTCTCTTACATCACCAACTGTTTACTGAACATAGCCTCTTGGACAGGACATCTGCATCTCAAACTCAACAGGTCCACAGTGGAATTCTATCTGCCACCATGCTGCCAAACTTCCCATTTAATTCGAATCCTCCCAGGCATCCATGAGCTCTGAGACATGCTGGACTTTCCTATCATTCATCCTTCCTATTTAATCAGTTGTTTTTTGATTCAACCTCCAACATCTCTTCATGTCCCCTTGTCTCCATTCACATGGTTGCCACCCTAGTTTATTCAATCCCTCATCCTTTTTTGACGAGCCTGTTGTCATAATTTTCTACCTGTTCCTCTAAGTCAGTTTTGGAAATCTTTTGCCTTGCATATAGTAGATGCATATTGATTGACTGATTGAATGAACAAATGTATTGGAGTTTATCTAGACCTACATTAGAATATATCCCATTGAGGTAGATGATACTGGTCTTTTCCTATACCATAAGATCTAAGATCTGTCTTCCAGGTTGCCCATTATTACTTTCACCAGGATGTCCCAGTGCCTCCTTTTGTAAAGGAAAGATGGCTAAGGAAGCCCATTGTAGCGCATATTAATAATTAATTCTCCAAACAGATATCTTTATTCCTTATTATAATATGTTATATTTATTATAATAATCTTTATTGCAAAGGTTTGACACATTTATCAAGGTTGTCTCACCTCTGACACATACTGGCTCTGTGACCCTGGACACAGTCACTTAACCATTCAATGCCCTTTCAAACAAGTTCAGAAGTTTCAGACAAAATTGCTGGTCCACACTGCAGGTTTCCTCACCAGAACTCTCCCAGTGAAATCACAGGTCCAAACGAAAATACACACCCTAGGAGTATGCAATGATTGAGGAAAGGGGAAAGGAATTAAGATGTCACTAGAATCATTTACTTGAAACTATTTGATCTTTCTGATCCAAATAGCTATGGCCCATAGTAAAAGAACTGGCACGTGGCATTCCATATTGGGGAAAGATCACCTTTTTATAATCTAAGCACAGTCTTTTGTTGCAGGTTAATTTTATAATGGAGGAAATAGTCAAGGCTGGGAATGGAAATGACCCAGAATTCCATTTCAAGGCCACCCAGGCAGTTAGGTATGCCTACATAAGTCTTCTGCCTCTGTCTTGTTGCATAACCCAACACTGAGCTCTTACAATAAGTAACTTGTTTCCCTTCTTGACAATGGCTCCATGCCCAAAAACCAGCAACAGCCTAGTCAAAGAGATACCTGAATGCTACTCTGGGCTCTCTTTGATCACAACTTCAAGGATACCATGTGATGTCTGAGAAGGAATTGCTTCATCTCAACTGGCCTCTACAAGAATTTTATGTCATAGAAAATACTTGTAGAGATAAATAAACATGTTGCTTCATCGACACAAGATACCACAGGCTGAGCTCCAGTGGATGACCCAGAGCCATATATGCTATTAAACAATGCCAAGCATATCCCTACAAGAAAGCATCTTTCTTTCCTGCCTTTCCTCACCCTAAATCTTGTCTTTGATTCCACAGGAAGATGTTATCTAGAAAAAGAAACCCACTCCTAAAAGTGTCTGTTGAAACGGGATTCATTCCCAAGCTGGTGACATTTCTGAGCTTGTCTTATAGTCCTGACTTTCAGTTTGAGGCAGTCTAGGCCCTGACAAACACTGCTCTGGGAACATCTGAACAGGCCAAGGCAATTGTGGATGCCAGAGCTGTCCCTCTTTTGACTGAACTCCTCTCTTCCCCATACTTACACATCAGTGAGTAAGCTATGGGGGCACTAGGGAACATGGCAGATGAGCCTTCAGCTTTGCCTTCCTGGCTGACTGAGGACAGTATAACAAATACCTTTTATAAATAGTTGTTCTGAAGGGTCTGTCTGTCCTGTGTCACGCAGGAGATTATTACATTAGGGAGGCATAAGGAAGGTTAGGCAGACAAATCTCTTGGCTAAGACAAAGCTTTCAGTTGGCTGAGGAAAGTAGGCCTCCAGTATAAAAGCTGGCAAAGTCATGCTGGAATTTCATGGAGATCTGATAATGAACACCTACTAGCTTCTTGTGTGATTGTTAAAAAGCAAAACACTAACAGCTTGCCACCTCTCTTCCCTGCTCCAGAATCCCCTAGGGGTAGCCTGAAATAACTTTTGTCTTGTTTTGCTTTTTAAGAAGCTAAACAGAAAGAAGCAGTATGGTAACATAGATACAGAGCTGTTCTTATAGTCAATAAGACCAGAGTTCAAATTTCACCCTGATACATACTGGTTGTGTGACCTTGAACAGGGCACTTAACCTCTCAGTACTCCAGGCAACACTCTGCTACATTTTGCAGAATAGCTACTGCTATACATTGGTAGAAAGAGTTTTCTCATTAAGAGCTGCTTATACTAATGAAATGAGTTTGGCCTCCCCTCACCACCACCGACCCCCACACCCTCCCCCCCATCCAAAAAAGGGAAGGAGAGTACTAAATGGAAGCAAACTATTCGGAAAGAAACCTGGAAAAGTCACTTGGTTTCTCTCAATTTCCCCATCTTTAAAATGGGTATACTACTTTACCTCAGGAGACTGTGGTGGGAGTAGGATGGGTAGTGCTTTGCAAACTTTAAAATTCTAGAGAAATGTGAATTCTGGTTCACTGATGAGGGCATATTGATGAGGGGTTGAGCAAATTAGATTATTCAGTCAAATAAAGTATTTTACATTAGCCCCACCTATGCAAATATCTAGGCAGCTAGATGGCCCAGTGGATAGAGCAGTGGGCTTGGAATCAGGAAGACTCCTCTTCCTGAATTCAAATCTAGCTTCTGGCCTCTGGCCTCTGGCCTCAGACCTTGGGCAAGTCTCTTAACCTCAGTTCCTCATCTGTAAAATGAGTTGAAGAAGGAAACCACTCCAGCATCTTGGCGAAAGAGTTGGACCCTACTGAAGTGACCCAACAAAAGTGAAAATATCTAGCCGACATTAGTTAGTGTTTATGGCTTTTTCCATTTTTTTCTTCTGAAATTTTAAGTTTTGATTTATGTCTATTGCTTTTATATCAACTTCATTTCCAAAAGTATCACTTCTTCCTCCACTCCCCAGAAAGCTGTGCTTCCTAACAAAGAATTTAAAAGGGTTTGAGTAAGAAGGAGAAGGGCAGTTTAGCAAAACCAACCAATAAACACATCAACCACGTCAGATATAGTTAGAGTCTGATCATGTTGCATGTCCATAGTCTCTGCCTCCTCCTCTGCCAAAAGAGAAGGTAGAGAGGTTTTCTCATCTCTTTAGAGACAATGTAGTTCCTTATAATTAGTTTTGTTTTTCATGGGTTTGGGATTGTCTTTCCGTTTATATTGTTGTAGCCATTGCTGAAGCCTTCTTTTAGTTCTTTCAACTTGCCACTCTTGTTTTATACCCAGGTGATGGCCCTGAATTGAGAGATGCCTTTATCTTGTGTGAAGTGATCACTCCTCTCTTATCCCTGGTCTCACCTACTAAACCTGTAAATGTTTCTACATAGAACATTTATTTTCTTGGGACTGGGGCTTTGGACAGGTGGTCTTGGAGAGGTGGTGCTTGAATCGTCGTTGACCAGCTCCCTTGAGATAGAACTATTTGCATATTCTGGATCGAGGACCTGCTCATATAGTAAAGGATAGGGATCTGTGTAAAGATTGATTCCACTCTCTACTTAACGACCAAGGAGCACTCTTAAACTTTTGACTCTGTGGTCTCTGCTTATAGGATCACCAATTTTAGATCTGGAAGGGACCTTAGAGGCCATGTAGTCCAACCCTCTCATTTTACAGATGTGGAAACTAAGCCCCCCCAAGACTTATTGTCTCATTAGAATGTAAGCTCCTTTTGAGTAGGGATTGTTTTATTCTTTGTACTCATATCCCCAGTGCCTAGCACATACCTGGCACTTAGTAGGTGCTTAATAAATGTTGCATCTGTAGTAAATGACAATCAATAGTCAATAAATATTTATTAAGCATCTTGCTATGTGCCAGACACTGTGATAAGCCCTGGGGATGCAAATAAGAAAAAGAAAAAAAAAGGCCCTGCCCTCAAGGAGCTTATCATCTATTGAGGGAAAGACAATACACAAAAGGAAGCAGAAAAGGAGTAGGGAGCATGATGTTTGAGGAGTCAACTAGAACTAGAGATGAAAAATGAACAGAAGCAGGTTCTCTGATTATAAAGCCAGGCTTCTTTCAGCTGTTTCATATGCTTTCCTTTCCTAGTCTCCATGATCCTTACTGTCAAATTAAGATTACATATACAAGTAAAGGGACTGATGAATCAAAAAACAAAGACAGGAAAACCAACCTGATTATTTATTGGAAGTTTCTTTGTTGCTTTGAAGTCATGAGACCTGGGTTCAAATCTCACCTCAGACACTTACTAGCCTATGAACAAGTAGACTTTTTTGGATCCTCAGTTTCCTCACCTGTGAAGTAGGGACACTAATACTTACACTACATACCTCATGTTGTGAGGTATGCATTTGGTGATACTAAAGTGCATGCAAACACGCAAACATGAAGCAGTAGTTGAGGAAGGGAAAGGAAGAGGAGCAAGCATTTATAGTTGTTCTTTAATCTTTTCAGTCACATTTGACTCTTTGTGATCCCATTTGGGATAGATACCGGAGTGGTTTGCCCTTTCGTCCCCCAGCTCTTTTGACAGATGAGGAAACTGAAACAAAGAGGGTGAAGTGACTTGCCCACGGTCACACAGCTAGTAAGTGTCTAAGGCCAGATTTAAACTCATGAATGTGAGTCTTCCTGACTTCAGGCCCAGTGTTCTATCCACTGGATCACCTAGCTACCCCTAAGTATTTATAGTAGTGACTGTTAGACTAATCTTGTTAATCCCTCCACCATTCAGGAGTCATACAAATCATTCCCTTCAAGGACGTATTAGTGAAGCTTCCTGTTGCCAATCAATATTGTTACTTAAAGGAGGGAGCCTGGGACATATGACAAAGAACAGGATTTTTCTCACTTGTCTGTTATGCGCATTCTTTCCTTTCGGTATTAAATTTGAAGAAGTCTTCTGTCAACCTCTTTGTAGATTACATTTCTGCGGAATGTGACATGGACCTTGTCCAACCTCTGCTGGAAGAAGAACCCATACCCTTGTGCAAAGGCAATACAGCAGATCCTGCCAGTTCTTCTCCAACTCTTGCAACACCAAGATGGTGAGATTCTGTCAGAAGCCTGCTGGGCTCTGTTGGATCTTACTGATGGTCCCAATCAGAGGATTAACCAAGTGGTGTAGACTGGGGTCCTTCCAAGGCTAATCTACTTCATAAGCAGCCCATACCTGTCTATGATGGTAAATCCACTCTGGTGCTTAAGTTTTCCACTGAAAACCCTTATTAGGAAATGTCAAAAAAAAAGCAACAAAAAAAACCTCCCTGTTCTCCAAAGCCATGGTGTAGGTGTGAAAAGTTAGGTTCTAGTTCACTAGGATAGTCAGTGCTCTAGGCTTTTTAGCCTGCCACTGACTCATTCAGCAAATACTTACACTCTTCTGATGTAAAGGCATTGTGGTAGCTTCATTTACCCCCACAGAGCTATTGTGAGATTCAGACCAGATAATGTACGTAAAATGCTATATAAATGACATTTAAATGATTTACAAGATCCAGTCCTTCACGGGATTGGTTTGAGTTTTTTTGGTAACTGCTAAACCATCTGTTGCCCTGTTCTTATCCTTCCCTAATATAAGTCCCTTTCCTCCCTTGGGAAGACCAAAAGTCCTTGTTCTTATTTTTTTTAAATATAGACTACTAAGTATACTTGCTGTGTAAAATTGTGGTAGAAATAACACTTGGTTCCATGCCTCTTTTTGGGAATACTAGTTGTTCTATAAATTCATATTATTATGTAGTTTTCATCTTACCCAAATAGATGCTTGTGAGACAGATGCCTAGGTTGGAAGAGTGGGATGCTCATGCCTTTCACTTAGAGATACTCTGAGCCTGAGTTTAGCAGGTGCCAATGCCCCAAACTAGGAAACCCTGTGGGTCCACCTCAGTGTTTATGCTGTTTACTCTGAAAGGCTCACTGCTTTCCACCTGATACAGAAGGCCTTAGTACACACAGTGTTCCTGCATCTGCTGCTCTGATTAGTAAGTACTAAGGGGTCTCTGTTTCTGGATATTTCCACTTATGACACAGGTTCTTAATCTTTTTGTGTGTGTTTTGGATCCCTTTGGCATTCTGGTGAAGTCTGTAGAGCCCTTCTTGGAATGTTTAAAAAAATTTTTTTAAATTCATAGAAATGCTAAATTTCTGTTAAAGGTATAAAGATGTAACTTTTTCCCCCATCCAAGTTTACAGACCTTCTGAGATCTATCCACAGAATCTCAAGTTAGGAACCCTTGGCATAGAGGTTTGAAGAGCAACAAAGTCCTAAAGGTGAACCCCCAAGTGTCCCCCGGCGGCTCATCTCTGATGACTAGTCTATTTTCTAGGGCAGCCAATAACAAATATAAAAATTACAATGCATGCTGGTGAGCAGCTTGAAAATACAATACTGAGTAGAAAAGCAAGGATGCCCTTATCAGAAGAGGGGGAGAAGAATAGACTCTTGTGCATTTAAGTGTCTCCTAGAAACATCTAAAGAAACTGTCATAGGCTAACCTCTGGTCTCTGTTGTTCTGGATCCCCCCGCTCCATGCAGTTGGTAACATGTGACTGAGACAGATCAACAAACCCAGGTGGCCATTGATGTAGGTTTCTTGACAGTGCTGCCCCATCTCCTGCATCACCAGAGGCCCTCAGTCTGGAAGGAGGCTGTTCAGGAACTCAGGATCTTGTGAACAGATTCAGCAGCTTAATACCTGTCATCCTTGGCGGCCCTGCTAAGAAATGGAAGCAGGATGCCCAGGTACCTTTGGCAAGAAGAAGGTGGGGACTGAGAGGAGAGAGGGTGGGAGCTCCTTTTCACAATCTGAACTATATCAGTTCCTTTAAGAATAGGTGAACAGTGTGTTGGACATTGGTCGATAATAAATGTTTGCTTAAATAGAGCACTGGTCTATCTCTGCTACTAGTTACAGCAATAAGATCTGATTGCAACGATTGGTCTTTGTCTGGATGGCTAGGGACCACTTTATTTAAACAAAATTTAACCTAGCAATTGAAAGTAAAGAATGGGCTTCCCTTCATTTTCAACAAAACTTTCATTTCCACATATAGTCTTCCCCCTTACCTCTCCAATAAGCCATCCCTTGGAACAGAGAAGAGGCAAAGCAGTTCAGCAAAGTCAACCTATCAATTCTGTCTGATGTATATGAAATATTCCATTCCAGTGGACCTTCTCAACTCTTCAACTAGCACTATTAAAAAAAAACAAAAACAACTTAAATTTTGAGATTAGTAAAGTCTGACTTCAGTAAACAAATGACTCACTTGCCACTCTGATTATAAAGTGACTCTGATTATAAAGATACTTTAACAGTATCCACATTTGCTGAATGTTTTAAAAAGTGAAATCTCCCTCCTATTGATTGTTTAGGGTGAGGTGACATAGAGTAAATTTTTGGTTTTACGCAAACCTAACCCAAGGGAAATGGCACATCTTGAGCAATAGCGTATTAAAAAACAGACAACTATTTGGTTATATTAAAACCATGCAAAAGAGATCCATTGGAAATGGACAAGGTGCCTTCCAATTTGTCATAATAACATGACTACTAAATACCATTTTTCCTACCATAGAGCTACTTTTATCTCTAGATAGATATGATTAGAAATCGAGGAGCTAAATTCCACTTCAGGTTATGCCTGAACACTTTAGTGTCTTAGATTCAGTGAAGTTGCTTCACCTAAGTTTTAATTCCTTAGCTGTGAAATGGGACTAGTGCCTTCCCCTTCCTACCAACCTCCTGGGATCACTGAAATAAAGGAGAATTCTGTGGTGAAAACATTTTAAGACCCTCTGGGGAATGTGCTCTATAAATACAAAATACTTATTAATTTAACCCTTTAGCAGCCTTGCATTCCCTCTCTATTTTTCTTAGCCACCCAATACATGTTAAAAGAGTCTCTACGTTACATGGCAGTTAACTAGCTTGCCCAAGGTCCTCAAATAGCAAGGAAAGATCTAGAAATTTAGATAATCAAACATTATAAGTTCCTAAATGCTTAGGATGATTCTTATTCAAAGAAGTTCATGGATTACCCAGATAGCTTAATATTCTGCTACTTTACATAGTTCCTAGAGAGATCAAAGTCAACTTGAGTAAACCTCTGAAGCCCAGTTGGCTATGTCTTCAATACTAACTGTTTCTCTTTCCTTCATCTTAGGCAGATTCCATTAGCTCTGCTCACAAATGACTGAAACAGTCAGGTTCCACCAAGGTGTTGATGTAAATTCCATTTGTAATCTCATTAAGCCCCCCTGGAAATAGAATGAGACAGGCATGACTCTTCTGTCCCTCTTTGGGTCTGTAGAGAATGTCAAGAATGCTATCTATTTCTTTTGTAGGGAGAATTCAAAGTCAAGAAAGAGGTTATTTGGACAGTGACTAACTTCACAAGTCAGGGAACATTGCACCAGATGCTTGAAATCATCAAGGCTGGAATCCTGAGACCTCTGCTCCATCTGTTCACTGTCAAAGACAGCAAAACTCTCCTCCTCGTCCTTGACATTATTACCTGTTCCTTCCAAGTTAGAGCTTTAAAACTAGTCATTCCAATAACAAAGTGCTGAGAGATGAGCTCAAGCTTGATTATGCAAAACCTACCATCAGGGTGTGTTGTAAGCTGTCCTGTCCTATTCAAAACCCATACTGACAACAATGGAACCATGAAGTAGAAATCCAAAATATCTGGTTTTGTTGGGTTTTTTTTTTAGCACCTCACTTACAAGGTTGTTGTGAGGATCAAATGAATAATATATGTAAAATTCTTTGTAAGCCTTAAAAGTTATATAAATGCTAGCTATTATTATTGTTATTAAACAACCATGTAAGGGAAGTACTTAAAAATAGATTTCTAGATCTAGCCATTATTATTATTGTTGGACTGGCTAGGTGGCACAATGGATAGAGTGTCAGGTCTGAAGCCAGGATGACCGATCTTCCTGAGTTCAAATTCAGTTTCAGATACTTACTAGCTGTGTGACCATGGACAAGTCATTTAACCCTGTTTGCTTCAGTTACTCATCTTCTAAAATGAGCTGGAGAAGTGAATAGCAAACCATTCTGGTATCTTTGCCAAGAAATGCACTACTACCCCCTAAAAGGGGGTCATGAAGAGTTAGATACAACTGAAGCGCAACATTATTACTTTTAATTTTATACATTAAGTGGATCTGTATTTTCAAATGAGTCACTCAGGATAATATGTCAATCTTAAATGGAACATGGAACACGGAACATGGAACATGTCGTATAAACTAAAAGGATCTAGAGGTGGGAGGAATGAGGAATGTGTTTTACTTAAAACTGGACTTTAATTCTATCCTGTTAACTTGAATATCTTGGCATGAGTATGTTTGTTTAAACTCCATTTTGCAAACAGTACCTGCTTCAAGATTTGGGGAGACATATCACACGTTAACATCTAAAACATAACTCCATCTATCCTCCAAAACCATCTTTTCATGTGGGCTTTCCTATTTTCATTACTCATTCTCCCTTTAATCAGAATCTGGGGATCTTGGAAGACAGACTTAGACTTAGTTCTTTCCTCTCCTCCCCATAACATTCAGTTGCCAAGTCCTTTTGATTATTCTTTTGTAATATTCCTCACTTGTTCCTTACTATTCGCTTACTTCAGTTTTAGAACATTTTCCCCACACTTGCTTGGCCTTATTTGTTAGCCTTTGAGTTAACAAGTCCCTTCAAAGTCTTAGCTTGCAAGCTACAACAAATCACCGGCACTCTGCCTTTTCATAGCTAATTTCTGGCTAGTATAATCATGTGACTTTAAATAACAGATCTGGCAAAGATGAGCATTGATAATGGCTATACCCTAGTCTAGGACTCTTGATCTAATTTACAGGATCATAGACTCAGAGGGCTTTAGAAGGAATTTTAAAGGCCATAAATTCCATTTACTTTAGATGAGGAAACTGAGGCTGAGAGAGTTTAATTGACTTGCCCAGGGTCACCCAGATAGTATGTGTCTAAGGTAGGATTTGAACTGAGCCAGGTCTTCCAAACTCCAAGTCTGGCAATCTACCCACTATGCCACCTAGCTGCCTCAAATTATGCTAGCAATAAAGAGAATTGTAGTTTTCTTTCTTTTCTTTAAGATTTAACTAGAATTTCCCTAATTGAATTCTCCCTGACCAGATAATTTACTATTTCTACTGAAATACCAATAAAGGGTGGTTTTCCTCCTCAACAAGATACTTATTCATGTTCTGTCTTGCCCACAGGCTGCAGAGAAACTAGGGGAGAAGAAAAAACTGTGCTCTCTAATAAAGGAGCTTGGTGGACTAGATAAAATCAAGGCATTACAATTTCACAATAATAGCTTGATCTTTCAAGCTTCCTTGAACCTTATTTGGGAATTACTTTTCTGAGATATGTATTTTAGAATTTGAGTACACATACTCACCACTCGTAATAGGTAGCTATGGTAGGAAGCAGGGAGTGAGAGGTGGTAAGAGTCCTGAAATTAGAGTCAGACGGCCTGGGTTCAAATTCTGGTTCTGCTTAAATATATTACCCATTTGACTTTGTAAAGTCACTTGACTTCAGGGTTTTTTTCTTTTCCCTCTTCCATAAAATGAAGGTAGTGGTATCTTAGATGGCCCCTTCCTGCTATAAACTCTACAAGCTTAGGTCCTCATTGGCAAATTGAGTGAATTTGTCAATTGCTTAGCTCAATTAAATACAGGAGCTTGGTTGCCACGTGGACTGCTTGATAAAGAGCATGATGACTGTACTTGCTAACTAATTTGTCCTAGGGGAGATTTTTAACATTAAGTATCTGCTGGACAAAATGTATGGAAGGAATACAGTTTAAATAAGACATAATCCTTCTTTTTGTGGAAATTAGGCATTTATTTGTATCCTTAATGCCTAGCACAATGGCTGACACAGAGTTAGTTGGTTAATTATTGTCCCTTGTGCTCAGAGAGGACCAAAATGCCATCATGTGTTGGTGTCAGTGTGTCCAACCGTGGCTGATCAGACCAATAGAAGCTTGGAAGGCTATACAAGTCAGATACAAATAGTCCATGTGAACATTTGGGTGGATTCTCTAAATTTGCACATCTCACATTTCTTTTGAGCAACTGCAATTCTGCTTTGCTCATAGAGCGCAGACCCTTCTTTGATTCAGGCATGCTATGCTGTGTGGTCCTGTGTCTCCCATGCCTCACAATCTATTCCAAAGGTCTCAGAGAGACCTCGAAAGTATGCTTGTATCGCTTCTTCTGACCTCCACATAAACTCTTGCCTTGTGAGAGTTCTCTATAAAATAGTCTTTTAGGCAAATGTACTTTTGGCATTTGGGGGCCATCTCTAGTCATCCTGATCTATATCTTACTACTGGACTCAGATGGCTCTGAAGGAGAAAGTGAGGCTGGTGATCTAACACAGCCCTACCTCATAACACAGCCCTCCCTCACTTAAATTCAATTCACTTGCAAGTCATGGCATCACCTTCCTGATGTCATGGTCCTCTTCAAGAACAAAGGACAAACAACAACAACAACAACAACTTTTGGCGTTTGAACAACTTGGCCACCCAATCTCTGAATGACTGGCAGTTCAGCTCAAGAAAGGACCTCAGTGTCTGGTACTTTATCTTGCCAGGTGATCTTCAGAATCTTCCTAAGACAATTCAAATGAAAGCAATTCAGTTTCCTAGCATAGGACTGGTATACTGTCCAGGTTTCACAGGCATACAAAACAAGGTCAGCACGATAGCTCTGCGGTCCTTCAGTTTCTTAGGCCGCCTAATACCTCTTCTCACCCTCTTCTTTCCTTCAGACCCTACCAAACATCCATCTGGAACAGAGCAAATGCTTAATAAATTTTGATTGATTAATCAGTTTATATTTACTACCTTAAGACCTTGGGCAAATCAGAATCTCCTTGGTTCTCATCTATAACATAAGGGGCTTAAACTAGGGGATTTCTGTGGTCCCTTCCAACTCTAGGCCTAGGATCCTTTGAATAATAAGCACACAGATATTTTTATTAGTGCATTATAAAGGTACAAATAAGAGAGAGGCTATTACCAACTGGGGGGATCTGGGAAGACCACCTCATGAAGGAGGTGGTAACATTTGAGATTAACCTTAAAGGATGGGCAAGAATTTAACAAAGAAGGGAACAAAGTCAAGGAAGGAAGCCTACCTCAAGATTATTGCAAAATCCAAATGAGTGGTAGAGGATCTACACTAGGATAGTAGTGGCAGAAATGGAAAAAATATTGAAGACAAGATTGTTAGAACTTGATAATTATCTTTTTGTGTGCTCTCTCTCTCTCATCTATGAACAAGTATTTATTAAACACTTATTATCTACCCTCAAGGAGCTTATATTCTTAAGGAGGGGAAAATATGTATGTAAAGAAGAATATACAAGATATATTCAGAATAGATATAAGGTTTCTTTACAGAGTAAATCTCTAGCATTTAAAGGTGGTAGGGGAAGACTGGGAAAAGATTCCTGCAGAATACCGACTTGAGCTGGGATTTTTTTCTTTTTTGGTGAGGCAATCAGGGTTAGGCGACTTGCCCAGGGGCACACAGCTAGTAAGTGTCTGAGGCCAGATTTAAACTCAGGAAGATGAGTCTTCCTGTCTTCAGGCCTGGCACTCTATCCACTTCAACACCTAGCTGCCCACAAGTTTAATGGTAATGCCATTGAATAAAATAAGATCATAGATTTAGAGCTGGAAAGAACCTCAGAAACCATATAGTCCAACTCTCTCTCTCTTTCTCTTTACAGATGAGGAAACTGAGGCCCAGGGACTTGCCCAAGGTCACACACATAGTAAGCATCAAAGGCTAGATTTAAACCCAGGTCCTCTGACTTCATAGTCAAATAAGTTTTCAACTGTACCCTAGATAGAACAGATTGTAGAGAAGCTAAGATTGGCTTTTAGGCATGCTAAGTTTGAAATTCCAGTGGAATGTTCATGTATTAGGCAATGTAGCATTGTAGAAAGATCACTAGCTCTGGAATCAGAAGACTTTGGTTCACATCTCATCTATGACTTCTGTGTGACCTGGGGCAAGTCACTTAACTTCTCTGGGACTTAGGTTCCCCCGCCCTGTAAAATGTAAAATGAGGAGATGGCCTAGGTGACCTTTAAAGTTGCTTTTTAGCTCTAAATCTCGTGAGTCAGGCTGAAGACCAGGAGCCATAAAGAGTGAAACCAATAAAATGTAGAGTCAGTCAAGGGAGAAGAAAGTATCCAGGAGGAAGAAAAACTGGTCAATTATGTCCTGGTTCAGGGAGGTCAAGGAGGATGAGAACTGAATAAAGGTCTTTGGATTTGGCAGCTGGGTGGTTGGTTACTTTTAAGATTTGGTACTTTTAATACTTTAAAGAGGGTATTTAAGATAATACCCTTCTAGTAGGGAAGGGTATCATCAAGTAGATTTTGTTTTTATGGGGGGGTAATCCACAAGCATTCATTAAGTGCCCACTATGCGCTAGATGCTGGGGACAAAAAGACAAAAAAAGGCAATCACTGACCTCAAGGAGTTTATATTGGTGTGGGAGGAGGAGAGAGAAAAGATACACAAATAAGTACATAGAAAATAAACACAAGTTATTTTTTTTGAGGGGGGGAGACAATGGAAGGTACTAGTTGTAGAGGGAATCAAGAAAAACACCTCATAGAAGATGGTATTTCAATTGAGCTTTGAAAAAAATGAGGAGTTCTAAGAGACAGGTGAAGAAGGATTGCACTCCTAGAACAGGGGATAGCATATACAATGGCATAAAGATGGAACATGGAATGCTGAATTCAGGTCATCCATTTCAAACCATCAAGTTTGTAAAACGAAATAAGGTACAATAAGGCTTAGGGTTATGCTGGAGCCATCTTGAAAAACTGTACAGTGAGCATCAGAAACCCCTTGGAAGCCAGCAAATGCTGGGCTTGATTTAATGTTTTGTTGATTATCTAGACTTAGTAAAGTGATGGAGAAAATGTTAATAATGCAGGTTGAACCTAAAAGTTTATTGTGGGTACATTTTTTTGAGAGCTGATTGTTAATTATTTACCAGCACAGCCTTGATTAGGCTAGAAAGGTAAGTTGGAGTCAGGTTTTTGAGGCCTTTAAATGGCAAACAAGATTTTGTATTTAACTCTAGAGGTAACAGAGAGCTGCCCGATCAGGTATGTTGGTTGATGGAGGAACTGGAAAGAAGAAATTGATGATGCATAAGAAAAGAATGCTTACTGGAACAAGGTTCTAGATGTGACAAGAGAGACAGACAAGATCAAATATATAGGTAGAAGGACTAGTTTTAGTAAGGAGTAGGGTGTGTGGGGGAACTTACAAGTATTCTAAGATAGAAGAAAATGAATGAGAACGCCTGTGAGTTTTGAGAATGGAAATATTGTTGAGTGTCTCCAATCTTAATCTCCTGCTCCACTAATTCTTTGCTGTGTCAGGATGAGTGGTGGTGGTGGTAGTGGTAGCAGCAAAGGCAAAGTTGAGGGTTGGAGCGGGGGGAAAGTGCTGTAACAGTTGCTGTGGAGAATAAAAAGTAGATAGGAAGGGATACCGTGCACCAGTGAAGAAAGTCTTAAGTTATCAGCCGTTAATTTAGAGTAGGTAAATGACATGATACTTTCTAATGAAATTCAATAACCAAATGGAAGAATTGGAAGGATAAAGGGTACTTAGAATTGAGGGTTTGTCATTCCTGACCTGCCAAGGTCTAGGAGATCAGGGATTCTAGGTAGAGACTAATGAATTATTGAAATCTTTGGTCATAGGTTCAAGATTTGGTATAAAGACAAGTGAAGCAAATCTAGAGAAGACTGATCATGGAATCCAGATTTATAATTAATGCAAGGGCAAGTTTAGTGGGAGAGGTGGCTAAAGAAGGTAATTTTGAAACTTAGGATGTTAGAAATGATGCAGTTCTATAAAATGGTAATGTCTAAGGTTTAACCATGCCAGTGTGTAACTGAAGTGGAATGGAGGAGGTTGTTGGAATTGAGGTATTCCATTTTTGAGGTATGGGGGAGATGGGAGCTTGGGGCAGTGAATATAATCACTGAAGACTTCAAGGAGAGTGGTAGGAGATGAATGGTAAAGACCATTAAGATAAGCGTTAACATCACTGAGGAAATCTGGACAGCAGTTAAGATAACAAGAAAAATGGACCAAGTGGAAAAAACAGATTGCAAGGATATCAACTTTTATGGTGGTGACTATAACATTCTGTATGGTCCCACATGGTTCCACAAAAAGGAAATGAAGTTTCCATGAGAATTTAATACTAGTAATGTTTTCCCAAGAAGCACCTTAGTTTCACAATTTTTACTTATTGTTAACACCTCTCCAACATGAAAATATGCTTAATATATTTTGTACTCCTCCCCACCCTTTCCTCTTTTATCCTGGGGATACTCAAGGCTCCCTTGTCCAGCTCTTATGCCTTCTGTCCATGTATATTTCAAACTACCAAAAATATTTTTTGTGGTCAAATTAACTTGAAGAAGTACTGTTCAGCTACATTGTTTGGACGTTGGTTACCTTAGAAATCTTTCCTTCTTTATGGTATGACATTTATAGATATCAACTAGAATTCTTTTAATAATGGGTCTCTACAACATGTGAAATTAGGGGCTGGAAATATGTTATTTTCATGAAAGAGTCTTGTCTCTTCCGGTTTACAATATCAAGTCCCTTGTGGGGAGCATAATGACAGAGTAGCCTTTTGGGAGTAGTGGATAAATTCTCCAGAGTGACTACTTGAAGCCACGCATCTCCAAATTATTTTCCAATTTTACCTGCTAAATTTTTTTAATACTTTAGGATGACCTTTATGGAATACTGTTTAAAGGCATACATAATACATACATACACACACAGAAATTTTGAATTTTAAATTCTCTCCCTCCCTTCTACCCCTCCCCCCAGACAGAAAGCGATTTGATATGTTATACACGTGCAATTATGCAAACCTTATTTCCATATTAGTCATGTTGTAAAAGAAAACACAGACCAAAAGAAAAGAAAGAAAGTTTTTAAAAAGGATACTTCAATCTGCAGTCGGACTCCATCAGTTCTTTTTTTGGAGATGGATAGCATTTTTCATCATAAGTCCTTCGGAATTGTCTTGGATCATTGTATTCGGTTTAACCTATACTTGGCACTGCAGGTGGTTATCAAAGTGCCAATGGTTCTGATGAGTTAGGAGTTACAATTCCTAAAGGTACTTTATGTTGGACAACAGTGGTGTGTGGGATTATCCCAGGCAGTTCCCAATGCCTGGGAGAAGGAAGAGACTTAAGAGTGGGTGCAGAGAGGATTAACGAAGAAAGATTTGGGAGTTACTGGGAATGGGCTACCATTACCATTTAAACAAGCCCTAAAGAAAGAAACTAATGGGTTTCAGTGGACAGGCAATGAATACTTATCTCTTGAATCATTTTGGTCTAATTTTGATCATTTTTAAAGATTGGAAAATCTTCAGCTTTCAAATGTAGCCTTGATACTGTCAGCATTCAAGTTCTTAATTTAATCTTGATTTAAAGGGGTTACAAATTTCTCTAAATGTTAAATTTCTCTAAATGTAAAACTTCTCTTATCTGTGGCATAAAAGCGAAAATGCAGAGGAAATTGGCATAGCTGCACAATAAAACTTCATGAGGTGTAATTTAGCTCAGAAAGCTTCTCTGAACTGCTTTAAACTTGTGGCTGCCAGAGAAGAGAGGAAGGCACTAAAAAAAAAAAAAAAATCAAAGCACTAGCAAAATTTGCCTACTATATGTGAAGGACAATTTATCCTACATATTTTTTTGGCTTTCATCCTTCCAACTCACAGACCAGGACTATGGTCTTATGCAGAAGGCATGGGAGACTGGGGTACTGAGGAAAAAGGAAAAGCTCTCTTTATTCTTAACTTCCTCTCAAAGGAGAAGTGGGAGGAAAGGGAGGGAAAACCAAGGAATTCTGTGGGGTATGAGGTGGGAAATTAAAACCCTCTAAAAATAATGGAAATTTTTTTTTCTTTTTCATAAAGCCCAATGAAAGAGTTAAGATTCAGAAATGACAAGAACCTTGGGATAAAATGACCATGTGGTTTCAAGAATTTTGCAATAACAAAGGAAGTGAGTCCTGAGTCTAGAAATAAATAATCAGAGTTTAGGAAGAAAAGATAGTCAAGATGCCCTGACCAGAGAGACTATAAAAAGAACATAGCTTAAGAGGGACAGGAGGCTCTAAAATCTGAAAATCTAACAAATGATGAATAAAAGGGGGAGAGGGGTTTAAAGAAACTGATGTAGAATTCCAATTAGCTCCGATTTTAAAGGAACATCTAGAAAAGTATAGAATCCTGGACATGGAGCCAGGAAGACCTCATCAAACCCTGCTTCTGACACCAGCTATGTGAATGTGGACAAGTCACTCAGCCTCTGAAGCAGTACCCTAATGCTGGCTGTAACACAGGCTTATTGTGATCTGGCAGAGTGTTCCCACAGTGTGGAAGTCATGGGTCCTTGAACTACTGACATATGGAAAGATGAAAGGAAGATTATTATTATTAGAACTAGCAGAAGAATGCTACAAATCCATAAGAATATTTTCAGAAAGGTTAAAACCCAGAATGGGCTGTGGCTTGAGAAACATGCAAACAGCAATAAAAAGGGATTTTTAAAAATCTATTTACAATGTTGGTTAGTTTTGCTGAAGTGCTTTTTTCTCCCTCTTTAAAACAAACTGCTCTATAAGACAGCTCTGTGGGTAGGGAGGGGCATCTATTGGGAAATTAAGGTGATGTAAAAGGATAGAATATAAATAACACTTTAAAAAGTCTATGTTCAGAGTCAAAGGAAGAAGGAAGATGTCTACTGTTTGAGGCAGATGGTACAATGTTAACAGATAACAAGGAAAGCAGAACTATTAAACAGTCCCTAGTTTGCTTCCATCTTCCCCACTGTGGATCTTTGGGGGGGGGGGGCCAATGGGGAGGGAGTCAAACAAAAGTGGTTAAGAGGGAACTGAACCAAACACGGGTGAGAGCCTCTTGTGGTTTTAAATAATGGGATGTCCCAAAAGTTTTAGTGTCATTTTAAGCTTTAATAGCTTATTTAGCTGTTTATTCAATAATTTACTTAGTTTATTTAATTTCGAAAATAGCTATTAAAGCTTTAAACTGTACTATGACTTTTAGGACACCCTGTATATCCAGGTTTCCAAATCCAGACAAATCGAACTGCTTGGAAACTTTGAGAAATTGGGATTACAGGATCACAGATTTTGAGCTAGAAGGGACATTAGAGATCATTGAGTCCAACCCTATCATTTTACAAATAAGAAAACAAGGCTCTCAGAGGTAAAGTGTGAAAGTGTATGAAACAAGATTTGAACCCAGGTCTTCCTAATTTCATGTTCAGTTCTCTATGAGCTATACATGCTGCTTCTTGATTACAAAGACTGGAAGTCAGAAGGCTGAAGATTGGCAAATGTCCCACTTTTAAGAAAGAAATGGGCTTAGCACAGGGAAGAAGTTTATGTTGAGCAGGGCTGCCTAAAAAGAGAATGGCCACTATTAGTCATATACTCCCAAGGAGCCCAAAGACAAAAGGAAAAGTCCCATTTATAAGAAATACTAGTACTTTTTGTGGTAGCAAAGAACTGGAAACAAAGTGGGTGTTCACAAATTAGGGAATGGCTAAACAGACTGTAGTACATAAATATAATGGAATATTATCACACTGTGAGAAATTATAAATATGAGGAATTCATAGAAACATGGGAAGACATGCACTGATGCAGCGAAAGTATGCAGAACCAGGAAAACTATACACAATTACCACAGCAATATAAATAGAAAAAATAATAATAAAATAAAACAATAAATAAAATAAAATCTATGTGGATATGATGACTAAGCTAGAGAAGATACAGGAAAATGTTCCTCTGTGGTTACCATTTTGTTGAAAAAGTGGGGTATTGGCTCAGTTCTTTTCCCAAACTCAGTGCCAGGATCTGTTGCTTTAGTTGCATCCTTGAGACAAGATGATAAAAGTCAGATTCAATGGATTTGGCCTTTTTGGGCCACTGGTGACCAAGAAGTAGAGTGGAAAGACCTGGATCTTCATCCCTAGCCAAATAAGGAGTTCCACCACTGAGGATCCCACATCCTTAACCTAGTTTAGACCCCTATACTAAGGATCTCATGCCTTATTCACAGTCCTTGCCCTGAGGCACTCGTAGTAGGGAGAGAGGCACTGAATCCTACGTTATGTACCATAAATATGTACCAAATAAAGTCACCCTATTCAGTGAAAAAAGAAAGTGAAGCACCATGGGTTCAGAATGTGCTGTTAATATGCTGAATATGCAGAATATGCTGTAAAACCTGGTTGATGTATTGATTGGTTTTGCTAGACTATTTTGTTTTTATTTTTGCTAGAAGGGATAGCTCATGGGGTAAGGGCATATTTGGAAATGATTATGATGTAAAAGCTGAATTTATCAATAAAATTTCCTCGTAAAAAGGGAAGAGTAATGGGCTGTATTGTGGGGCAATGAGCTCCCTTTTAATAGTAATGTTAAAGCAAACACTGGATTACCATCTGTCAGGAGTGTCAACGAAAAGATTTCTGCACTGACTGGGAGCTTGGATTAGATGAACTCTAAAATCCCTTCCAACTTTAGGATTTTATTATTCTAAGTTATCAGAACCACAACTTGTTCAAATTTCTAGCCTAGCAGTAACTTGTAAAGTCAGCAATCGTCAGCAATTGTCAAGAGGAAAAACAACTTTTTCTTTTAGTGGATTTTGCATGTATACATCTATGGAACATCTAGAATAAAGTTTTTGCTTTCACAGCAGGAAACCTAAAATATCATTCCTGGTATTTTGGGGGCCTCAATATACCAAATTCCATCCTACTTAAAATTTCACCTCTTTAAAAAAAATTAATAGATAGATCCTTTTTGTTTTAGATTGTAAGCTGAGAAAAGAGTTTTTTGTTTGTTTTTTTTTTTTTTGGTGAGGCAATCGGGGTTAAGTGACTTGCCCAAGGTCACACTGCTAGTACGTGTCAAGTGTTTGGTCTGAGGCTGGATTTGAACTCAGGTCCTCCTGACTTCAAGGCCGGTGCTCTATCCACTGTGCCACCTAGCTGCCCCTGAGAAAAGAGTTTTTAGTTAAAAGAAAAAACTTCTCCTTAGACTGAAAATATGACCAAAAGGTTAAATACTCAGATGTTACTGTCAGCTTGAATTGTTTTAACTCCTCTTTCTATACGCTTTCATAGCCTTTCCCTCCATATTTTCTCTCCCACCATTCCTTACAATATTGTGTGTGTGTGTGTGTGTGTGTGTGTGGTTTGAGGATACTTTTACCAAAAAAAATTTTTTTTTTTCAAGCTCCTTACCTATTGTCTTGGTCGGTGTATAAGGAGAAATGTGGTCATTTTCCTGTAGCCCAGGTGTCTATGAGGCTGAAGCAGCACTTTAATAGAGAATAGTTTAAGAGTACCTACAATCTCCTTTTGTGTCTGGAGCATAGGTCTACAAGGGAAAAGCTTGCACATTTCTGACTTGTAACTTTAAGCCTTATCTCAAGAATTGCCAACAGCTAACAGAAGGTAGTGACTTTCTTGGTCCTTCACATTGTGGTCTTATTATTCTTCCACTGGGGTATCGAGGTGATCATGGGTCCTACAATGTGACGCCAATGGAGTGCAAGCTCTACTGGTCCCACCAAGCTAAAAAAGACTTCTTTAAAAACAAAATAGATTTGATGTTTTGACTTTATATACCCCAAGGAAGGATATTATGTTGATTAGAGCTGCCTAAAAAGAAAATTAACACTATTAGTCATATATTCCTAAGGAGGTCAAAGACAGAAAGGTTAAATATAATATATATATATATATAATATATGCACACACATGTCAAAAGAGTCATACTAGCACTTTTTGAAGTAGCAGAGAATTCCTTCTGTCTCCCTACTCCCAGAGAGCCATCCCATATAACAAGAGACATTTCTAGAACTCTTTCTTAGAGGAAGATGAGAAATACAATCAGCAAAACCAATCAATGCATCAAAAAAAATCTGGAAATATATGTAATGTCCCACAATTATTACCTTCTACTTCTGCAAAGAAGTAGGGGAAAGTGTATTCTTATATCTCATCTTTGGAGACATGCTTATTATTTTTAATTTTGCAATATTCATTTTGGGTTGTTGAGTGCTATTTCCATTTGCTTTGCTGTAGAGACTGTGTGTATTGTTTTCGTGGCCTTTCTTACTTCATTTTGCTTCAGTTCATGTAAATCTGTGCTTCTCTGTATTCATCATATTTGTTATTTCTTATTGCACAATAATGGTCCATCATATTCATGTATCACACTTTGTTTAGTTATTACCCAGTTGCAAAGACTTCTAGTATGGACCCAGTAACTAGAATATGTCTGCTGTTTGAGAAGCAGACTAGATAAGTCTGGAAAGACTCCATGTCAGTGCGTTATGAATTTTTTCAGGCACAACAATTGATGGAGACAATACAAAGGCACTGGAAGGCAACAAGTCTGTATTGGTAGAGGGAATCCTCATACCCATGAAATCATAGTATTTAAAAATTATGGAAAGTATATAATTTATAGAATTCTCAAATTTATGAACTTAGGTAGAAGTTTAAATGTAAAAGGTAATATTTTTTTTAAATGTCTTTCTTCTCTGTAGTCAGGGTCTTTCCCTAGTGACGATAAAACTGTTTTCCCATTTAGTCCAATAGAATCCCATATACTCTAGAAAGCCACTGAAGCATTGGCACTGTGCTTAGTTAAGACATCACATTATGAAGCTATAGTCCATCCTTGTGTTTATAGTCTGAAATTATACAGACCAAAGGGATCTGTTGATGACTAGAATTAATAAATTCAAGCGATAAGGAATTATTATTGCATTGAGCTTTATCTTTTCTCTTCCTAAGTCTCAGATTTTTATATCTCCATGCATTTCATGGAAAGAAAGTCTTGTCATATTGGTAAATAGTTGCTGCTATGATGCTAATTGTAAGAAAAGGTGAGGGAAAGTAAATTCTATTTGTGTGAACAAAAAAAGCCAGGGTATTATCCATGGCCAAATTTTATGGGAGTTCTTCCACAAAGTTAAATAAGAAGCAAATCTGACCCACTAATTTCACCCAGCTGTCCTTAAATAAGAGCAATCCTCTTCACTTTCCCTATGGCATGACTGTAGGCAGCAGGCCACCTACAGGCATAAATCTGCTGGCTTAATTAGCTTTACAATGCTGGTCTTTATCAACTGCCTTAGAGTCCTCCAACCTGAGGCACTTGTCAAGTGGCAACTTTTTTCTTTCTTCTATTGAACCAATTTTTCCTAGAGAAATACAACTTCCTCCAAACACACGTGAGTTCCTTCCTCCAAATGCCTAAAGAAGGATCTTAGATAACTTGAATCCTTGAGGCTCAGATCCCCTCTTCTCTCTAACAACCCCTCTCCTGACATCTAAATATGGCTTAGTACTACAGAGAGTTAGGTTAGGGGAATGGAGGCTTCTTTAGGGCAAGGGATGCATTATCCTGAAAGATTCCATAGAACTTGGCTAGTACATACTGAGGAAGCTCCACCCTCTCCACTGTGTAAACACTTTCCTTTGACCAGCCCACTATGACTAAAATATTCCATTCAGCAGCATGATTCATTTAGAGTACAAGTCCCTATTCCTTGACCTTCAAATCTTTAATCGCATGCCTGCCCTTATTAGTTGGTTCAATTGGACTATAGAATTTATTTCTTAATTGTCTTTTATCAGCTTCAGCCAAAGAGTAGAGAATCTGACTCCTAAACGTAAAAGGTAATATTTTTTTTAAATGTCTTTCCTCTCTGTAGTCAGGGTCTTTCCCTAGTGACAATAAAACTCTTTTCCCATTTAGTCCAATAGAATCCCATATACTCTAGAGAGTCACTGAAGCATTGGTACTGTGCTTAGTTAAGACATCACAGACCTTTCTCTGTGAACAGATTGCAATGTCTAGAATGATTATACCTCTAAGTGACAACCTGGAGATGGAAATGAACAGTAGAAAAATATGCGGCCTGTGGAGAAAGAAGAATGGTGCAAGCCTTTTGAAAATCAAAGATGGGTGAAGCTTTACTAAAAATAAGTGCCTCTATCCAAAAATTAGTCTCAAGTTCATTTAAATTAGTGCACATACCAAAATTTTATTATTTATCAATAATTTCTTTAGAGATTTGCTACCAAAAACCTCTAAATGCTTTGTAAATCTTCCTAATAAAATACATATGACTGGACAATACTCTATGATAACAATATAGCACAAGAAGGAGTGTGAATTGATATTATAGATATCAATTGGTCAATAATCATTTATGAAGCACCTACTTTGTGACAGGCATTATATTAAGTGTTACAGATACAAAACCAGAAAGGAAATAGCCCTTGCCCTTCATGAGATTATATTTGAATGGGGTCAAAATAAATATAAACAAAATAGGTACAAAGTGATTTTTGTGGGAAGGGTACTAGCAGGTGGGGACATCAAGAAAGATTCCACGTAGAAGGTGGGACTTGATCCAAGTTCTCAAGGAGACTTGAGAAAGTTACATTTTCATTTAAACACCTATAATAAATAGCAGAGTGTTTTTAAAAATACATAGTGCCCAGGAGGAATATGAATAAGAAGGTGTGGCTGTTCCCCTAAACTGGAGTGACTGAACCAGTACACAAATGGATAGATGGATGTAGTGAATCTAAAATGTAATTCACTTGTGCTGGAAGATGCACCTAATAAAATCATGTGTATGAATTTGAAATACCAGTCCTTATAAATACTTCTTCAAGGAAGCTGATGATAAAGAACACAGAAGTAGTAACTATTAATTATATATCATCTTCACCCCACACAAACCAGCTGCTATTAGATCCTGAATTAACTTAATTTCTTTACATTAGTGATTTTAAATAATGAGATTCAGCTACTATCCTTTCCTTTGTTTTTAGGAAATCTTTGGCACATTTATCTGCCCTTGTTTCTTTTTCTGTATAATCAGGGCAAGATTAAAAAATGTGCATAGAAGACAACCATGCTGGTTCTCATCAGAAGAAAGCAGATGATTTCAATTTAAATACAGCGTGCATAAAGCAGCGTTTCCAGTTCAATACAACAGCCAGGCTGGGGAATTAGGTCACCTCCTTGCTTGCAGAAAATATATTCTACATGTGAGTGTTTTCTCTAGTTCATTTTTGATTATCCGTGCACAGATTACCTGCTTTGTAAATGAATGGTCTAGTTTATTCTTAATTATCAACTAGTTTCTTCTATTGTATTACTGGGCTGCCAGTTCTGGCACAGAGGCTGTGAACAAACCCAATTTAATTCAACAAATGTGCATTTAGCACCTATTCTGGATAACACAATAGGAACAAAAACTAATTTAAATATTAGTCTAAGCAAAACAAGTAACAGAAATTCTAAATCTACCATAAAAATAATAACAAATAACCCTTGCCTCAGATTCCTTTTTACCATAAGGCCTGGGATACACTTTGGGAGCCTCTCAGTTTCAGTAACTAGAGCCGTTAGCTCCCCTTATGATGCAGGAAAGGGCACACAAAGACTCACTTTCAAACCCACGGAATTTCAAGATACTCTAGAAAAAGTTTTTCCCTTCCATGGAACCAGTAACATAAAGTACAACCCTGGGTAGAGAAAGACCGGGCAAAGGGAAGGTTCTTTCAATGACAACTATACTGCATTCAGTATTCTACTGCTCTGCTGCTTCTATCCTCCACTCCCAGCAGGCTCTACTGGTCCTTCTCATTACTGTTGGCTGTCCTCAGCTCCGCTTTTCTAGTCTTTCCTGTTTGGCTCACCTCCAGCAAATGGTGTGGTTTTCAAATACAATAGAGAGACCTTGGAACCATTCCTCAGCTAACAATGTCACAGCTTTTTCTTGACTCACGGTAGCATGGTTCTCACACTGATAGTAATATGTGAGTAAAATTAAAGACAGTAGAGGTGCTGGCAACAGTAAAGATATCATTGGGTCTATTTCCCTATCTTTGGGCAGATAAAATATTTCCATTTTATGTATGAGGCAGTTGAGGCCCAGAGGGGCTGCGACTTACCTTAAGATCACATAGCTACTGAGTGAATAGAGTGCTACTAACTACTTGTGTGACCTTATACAAGTCACTTAAACTTCTTTAGTGCTCTACTTCTTCAGCCATAAGATGAGAGTTGGACTGGAGCCAGAGCTTCTCAAACTTTTTCCACTCAAGACCCCTATCAGTGCTTCTTAAACTGTGAGTAGAGGCCCACAGTTTAAGAAGTGCTGGATTAGACTATTTCTAAGGATTCTGTCTTCCAGCTCCAATGACGATGAGAATTCTGGTCTTCTACTTGTATGAACAGATACAGAGTGAAGTGAGCAGAACCAGAACTACTTATAAAATGGCAACATTGTAAAAAATGAACAACTCTGAAAGACTTACAACTTTGATCACCGCAATGATCCCAGAGGACCAATAATGAAGCATGCTACCCATCAGAAAGACAATGGACTCAATATACAGAATAAGACATAATTTCAAAAGTCTTAATGCAGGTTTTTAGTTTTAATAAGTCTAACTCTTGGCTCACAGAGCCATTTGCATGGGACTATCCTCATTGGTGGAGATTGATTGCTTGGTGCTCCAGCCTGCAGGTGAGGTGGAGTTGGTAAGAACTTGAGAGAGATCCTGGTCCTCTGGCTTCTAGCTTCCAGAGAAAAGATACATATTTCCAGACTTTCTTCTGGTTCCTGAAAGAAAAACTCTGGGAAGAAGTCAACATGTAGAGAAACCAGGACTTCAATCATCTTGGCTTCTTCCCGGAATCTTTTCCTTCAGGGACCTGAAGAGAGTCTTTTTGAAGTGATAAATTTAGAGGAATAAAACCAGTTGCTTGCTCTCCTATGTAGAGAGCGGATATTCACTTTGAAGTCACTTAATTTGACCAAAAAGAGAGCAGCTCCTCTTTCAATAGAATCATTCATTTTTGTTTATTTCACAATAATTTGGCAGTCATACTCCTAATTATGATTAAATTTAGTATAATATTAGAATGTTAACTTGAACTTTATCACTCCATCATATAGCTATGTATCAATATAACTATAGAAGTTCTGCATGTACATATTAAATCTATTCCATCTCAGGCACTTAACTAGCTGGCAACATTGGGAGAGTCATTAAACCTCTTTGGAATTCAGTGTCCTTATATATAAAATGAGCACACTGGCCTCAGTGACCTCTCAGGGTCCTTCCAGCTTATTACATATTAACCTATATTAATAAGTTAATAAGTAAAAGGAGTCTATGGTATCTCTGTCTCCCACAGGAGAGACAGCACTACTCTGGATTTGGGAGAACAATAGATAAAGCCAAGTATCCATGTAGCTAAGAGAATATTGGAAGAAAAACACTAGGGACCAAGAAATATGCTAGTCAGATAACTATCAGAGAGGAGTTTAGCTTACACTGCAAGTAACAGCTGATTGAAATTCAAAAGACAGACTTGTCTTGGACAGTGGAAGATGGTTAAGCCCTGCCTACACCAAAAGAGAAAAAATTCTGACTTCTTAAGAATTCAAGCAATAGAGATTGTAGATTTGGAGTGACTGCTCCAAGTATCCACACTAAAGACACTGTGAAAATCCTAAAGTTCATACCCATAGAATGTGCTCACTAGAATCAGAATTTTTAGAGCTGGAAAGGACTATAGAGATCATATTGTCCAGAGGTGCCAAACACACTGGGGCATTTGGCTTGCAGCATTCCTGAGTACAGCTGAACCAAATTAAAATATCATTGGCAAATATTTAACAAAATAAATAAAAATACAATAGAACATCGATAATGTTAATCTGTGGTTTTCCTGATATACAACTTAATGGGTCCAGTTTCTATTTGAATTTGATACTACTGATATAGTCTAATCTCTTTATTTCATAGATGAGAAAATTGAAGTTAAAATGTTTGTTCAAGACAAATCAGTAAGAGGCAAGAAAATCCTAATCAATGCATCCCAGAAAGGATATGTTGTAGTAGAAAATGAAATGGATTTACAGTCAGGGTACCTAGTTTAGAATCCTGGCACTGCCACTTTCTTTCCCGAGTGATCTTGGGCAAATTATTTAATGTCTCTGGGCCTTTGTTGCCTTTTGTCAAAATGAAGGGATTCAGTCAGATGATCTCAAGATCTAAATCCTACATCTACCAGTCAATCAATCAATCAACAAGCATTTATTAGGCCGTAATAACAATAGCAAAACTAACAATAACAAAACTAACAGTCTCTACCCTCAAGGAGCTTATATTCCATAGGTAAGAGACAACATACACAAGGGGATTTGAGGCAGGATTAGGAAAGGTGGATATGGAAGGATAAAGGATATGGAAGATGGCACCTGAACCAAGTTTTAAAGGAAACTAGGGATTTTTAGAGTGGGGGGGGAGGATGTATCCAGGCCATCAAAAAGTCACAGAGACAGGGAATTAATGTTATGAATGAAGAACAATAAGAACATTAGTTTGCCTGAACCACCAAGTTTTTGAAGGAGAATGTTTATTAAGTCCAGATAGGTAAGTTGGAGTCAGATTTTGAAGAGCTTTAAAAACTTGCCATGTTATATTTTGTCCTGGAGGCAATGGGCAGCCACCAGAGTTAACTGAGTAGTGAAGTCACATAGTCAGATCTATGTTTAAGGAAAATTACCCAGGCAGCAATGTATAGGGTGGACTACAGTAGGGAGACACTTGAAGTAGGGAGACTAATCTGGAGACACGTGCAATAATCTAGGGCCTAAACTAAATTGGTGAGTTTGTGAGTAGAGAGAAGGGACATTTTAGAGTTTGAAATGTCTCTGGGTCATCCAGTTTGAAATGTACAATATTGGTCATGCAGGATTGAAACTCTGGGTAGAGCCTGGGGCTGAATGTATAAATCTGTGAGTCATCAGCATAGATAACATAGACTTTGCCAGACCAACACCAATGGCTAACCAAAGGCAGATAAACCATGGGTGTGGCATCATCTTCCTCCCCCACACCATCAGTCCTGTTTCCAGCCCAGGTCTCAGAAGACATTATCACAGGAAGCCATCCTCATGGAATGTGACCTGGCAATTGCTTCTGTGGGTTCTGGAGCCCCCTGCCTCTTCAGCATCCAGAGCTACCGAAGATCCGCAAAATAAAATTCTTGACACCAAAGTTTTTGGCATTGTCAAATGGTTCAACATCAGAAATGGATATGATCATCAGGAGAAATGACATGAAAGAACATACATCACCATCTGCGTCACCACTGCAACCTAAGGACCATAGGACCTTTCCATCTGAGTTGCAGCTGAAACCTCCAATATGTATTATTTCATACATTAGAATTTGAACTCCTTAACGCTAGGGACTGCCTTGCTTTTCTATTCAGATCCATAGTCCTTATCACAGTGCTTTGCACATATAAGTGCTTAATTAATGCATCTTTATTCATTTATTCATACAATTTATAATTAAAGCCACAGAGAATAAGTTCATCAAAGAACAGAGTATAGAGAGAAAAGGGACCCTAAATCAGAGACTTAGGGGAACACCCAGTTAGGGGGCATGAAATGGATGACAGATCAGGAAAGCAGACAGTAGTGGTTAGTTCAAAAAGCCCAGAGAGAAGTATACAGGAACAGACCTGAGTCCATTATGAGTATTACCTTCAAAATTTACTTGACACAAGGGGAAGGTTATCATCCCATGTTTTTAGCTATAAGATAGCAGTCCATCAAGCCCTCAGAAGTGGTAATGATGATATGGAAGGTGCTGTGCTGCCCCTGTACATTCAGCTTTTCCTATTACTATTTCCATATTTTTCATGGTAATTTGTCATGGTATGAGAACTTGGTATGATGCATGGAAATATTACAAATGGGAACAAATGGATAGGATGGATAAAACTATTTCTTCTTGGTGAAAATGTTTCTAGGTCAGAAGATATATTTTAACCTATTAACATATTATATTTACCCTTTCCAAAATTTGACCTCTCCCACTATTTCCTGAGATTTCAGGATGAAATTCAAGACACTTGATTCCTTTATGGTTCAATAGACAATTAAGAATAATCAGTGAGACTGGGCACTTTTGGTTCTACTACTTATTAGCTATGTAATGATGAGTAAGTAACCTAACCTCTAAGGGTACCACTGTCCTTACTTTAAAATGAGGAGGAAGGAAGTCTGATTGATGATTTAGATCCATCCAGATCCCGTAAGTCTGAGTGGCATTTTGGTTTAATGGACAGTGTGTTAAGACTTGCAATCTGGAAGACTTGGGTTTCACTATTTCTACTGCTTAGCTTTTCGAACATGGCTAAGCCACTTAACCTGAGTCTGTTTCCTCATCTGTAAAGTGGGGATAATTCCTGTAGTATCTATCTCACAAGATTGCTGTGAGGCTCAAATGAGGTTTGTCTTTAAAAAAAAAATGTTGGGGCAGCTAGGTGGCACAGTGGGTAGAGCTCCGGCCTTGGAGTCAGGAGGACCTGAGTTCAAATATGACCTCAGACACTTGGCACTTATTAGCTGTGTGACTATGGGCAAGTCACTTAACCCCAATTGCCTCACACATACCCCCCCCCCCAAAAAAAACAAAAAAAAAGTCAAATACTATGGATTCCACAGTACCTGGAACAACCTGAGAATCTTTAAGAAGTCCCTTTCACAAATAGTTAACATGGTTTCATCAAGAACAGGTCATGCCAGAATAACCTCATTTCCTTTTTTGATAGGGTTACTAGACTGGTAGATCAGTGGAATGCTGTAGATACAGCATTCCCAGATATTAGCCTCACTTTTTATAGTAGCAAAGAAATGGAAACAAAGTAGATGCTCATGCATTGAGGAAAAGCTAACCAAACTGTGTTACATAGAATGTAATGGAATATTACTTTGCTGTAAGAAGCAATAAACACAAGAGAAGCATGGGAAGACTTATATAAACTGATAAAAAACAAAGTAAGCAGAACTAGGAAAACGATATATGACAACAATTCATAAATGGAGAGAACAAAAGCAGCAGAACTGTAGAATGCTGTGAAACAGTAATGATCAAGCTTGTACCCAAAGAGATATAAGAATATACCTTCTGCTGTTCTTTGCATAGGCTGGGGGACTATGCCTGTCAGATTTTTTTCAAGATGTTAGTTAGTTATGTTGAACTAATTGCCATCCCTCCCATATTACTCTTAATTATAAGAGATGGCTCTCTGAGAGGGGAGCCATGTATTGGGAAATATAGGTGAAAAAGTTATCAATTAAAATTTATTTGAAAACCTGAAAAAAAGGAATATGATGACTACATGGAGAAGACAAACTGATGAAGAATAAAGGAAGCAGACAATGTACACAATGATTACAATTTAAAAGGGAAAAATAAAAACTACTGAAACAAAATGCTTTAAAATTACAATGCTGGAACTTAGCCTGGGTGCCTGAATGAAAAAGCATTAATTACTTGCTGTATACCAGGCACTGAGTGCACAAAGGGAAAAAACAATATGGTCTCTGCTCTCAAGGAGCTCACACTCTACCTGCAGGATATAACACGTAATATAAAGTTCAGTCCTAAGGGTGCAGCAGGCAGTGGAATGGCAAAACTCAGAGGTCCTTAGGTTACATCTGTAGGTCAGACGACAAAACTGGAGGTCTTGAGAGCATACCTCATGATCCTCCATTTCATCAGAAGAAATAAGGTTGGTGACCTTCACTGAAACTCTGTGAGCAATCAAGTGGCTGGGATGGCAGTTGTATGGTTCTGGTCAGAGAAGGCAAGGGGCAAAGTAGAGGAATCACCAGCTTTCTCCTTCGCCCCCTTTTCTAAATGGAAGTGGAAACTATGAGTGTGGACACCTGTACACCTTGGACCTGGTGTGTTGGCTAGTTTTGTTGAAATGCTTTTTTCCTTTAAAAAAAAATTCTTTGTTATAAAGGTTAACAGGAGGGCAGAGAATTGTAACAGGAATGTAGATAATATAAAAATATGGTATCAATAAAAATTTTTTTGAAGTGCATGGTCATTCAACAAATATGATTCTATTAAGAATTTTACCTCTGACAGAAATGGAGTGATTGGTTTTATTTTCTCTTTATGCGTCTTGTTTCTAAAGGAAGTTTAAATTATCAGAAATGCTGCTTCCACAAGACTGGCATATCAGGGCTGTGCCTGTTATTCAGCAAAAAAAACCCACTGACTATTCTACTAGCTTCTACTAGCTCAAAGAATATTTGTTGAAGGCATAATTCTTAATCATCTTCTGAATCACTGGGCTGAACACATAGCAGGTGCACCATAGTGACTTGCTTACCTGGATAATGCTAGTTTCATCTCATATTTTTCAAACATCCTAGATATGGCAACTTCCTATCTATCTGAGGTTCTCAAATGCCAATGGAAAATCCTCCTTGCTATCTGAGTACAAGAAAATGCACAATAAGCGGCAAACACTGGCCCAACAGCATAACTAGGCACTGGGGAGCAGAAAAATTTAGATTAAATACAGACCGTTCCCTCAAGGAGTGCGCAATCTAGTAGGTGTGTAAGACTCCAAAATAAACAACTGTTAACAACTTCTCATCAGAAGGAATAGGGTTGGTGACCACTTTCACAGAAGCCATGTGAGCAGCCAAGCGGCTCCAATGGGATGTGGATGGTCTGGGACAGAGGATAGGGCAGAGAAGGAAAAGCGGGAAACGGAGAAAGCAACCGAACCTCAAAACCCCCCAAACATTCGTGGGGGTTGTGGGTGTGGAAACCTGTATCCTTAGGTGTGTTGGTTAAGTGCACATGGCGTCTTGAGGGGAAGATTCAAATAGGAGCTGGGGGTGGGGAGAGGAAGGAAATCTTCATGAGAGGAGGCATTTTAGGGGGAATTCATTAAGAGTAACTAGCACTTATATTGCGCCTTAAAGTTTGCAAGACGGTTTGCAAAATCTTCCCACTTGATCCTCACACCACAGTGAGACTGGTTCTACTTGGAGCAGCCCCATGGTGGATGAGGAAATCAGGGCTGAGACTGAACTCAAGATTGACTTGTTTAGGATCGCACAACTACTAACTGACTTCCAGACTCCAACCCACCTACAGAAAGGCTATGGAAACGAGTGCCATTGTTAGCCATCTCAGCTTCCCCGCTGGCATGCTCCCCGATCCCGACCCCGCTACAAGGTCGTGGCACCCGGACTGGCCCTTCGGCCACTCGCGGTTCCTCTTCCCACGTTCTCAGGCGCAGCCGATAAGGCTCAACACGTGCGAGCGTAAAAATGGAAGAAGCCCCACTCCCCCTGCCAGGTTACGAGGAGACCCGCAACATGGCGCCGAACAAGACCCTTCCCCGCCTCCCCCTCGGGGAGCGACGTCAGCGACGTCCTTGCGTCTCCGCCTCACGTTCGGGGCAAGCACGCTCGCACGCACGGGCTGGGCGGGGGGAGGAACGGAACGGCCGCGGGAGCGCGCCGCGGGGGAGGGAAAGGCAGGCTGCCCCCGTGGGCGCGCGCGTCGCGGGGAGGAAGGAGAGAAGCGGAGGCGCGGCGGCGGCGGCGGCGGGAGCGCGCGCGGCTCCGGGAGGCGGCGGCGGCGGCGGCGGCGGCGGCGGCGAGGGCGGCGCTCGCTCGCTTGGCGGCTGGTCTCGGGCTCTGAGGAGGCGGAGGCGGAGGAGGAGGCGGTGGCTCTCGACTGGGGGTTGGTTGGGAGGGCGGGTGGGGGGTGGTGGGAAATTTGCTCCTCTCCGGGCTTGATCGTGGGGCCCGCCCCCTTTCCCCCCACCCACCCTGTCCCGGTGTTTGGAGTTTGTGGCCCGGAGGCTCGGACCCGGGGATCAGCGGCGAACCCTTAACCTTGAGGAGGAAGAAGAGTAAGAGGAAGAAGGCAGGGGCCAGGGCCGAGGCGGGGGGCGCACTCGGACGGGCTGTGGTGAATCCTTCCCCCCCACCCCGGTCGCTGGCAAGAGATGTCGAACCCCGGGACTCGGAGAAACGGCTCCAGCATCAAGATCCGGCTGACAGGTACCGGCGCGCGCGGGGGGTGGAGGGGGGGAACCGGGGGGCGACGCTCCCCCGGGGCGAGGGCGGGCGGGGGCGACCCTGGCCGGACCCCCGCCCCGGGCCTCTGCGGGTCGTGCACTGCGTGCGCTGCTGCCCCGGACTCCGGTTACTCGCGTACCTCTCCCGCCCCCGGGACTCTTCCCCTGCATCCCCCTCCCCATATCCCTGCGCCCCGGGGCAGCCCGCGCCGTGGCTCCCCTGCCTTCTCCCTCCCCTCCCCCAGCCTCGGGTCTGGCAGCTGCACAAGTCCCGGCTCCTCGATTCACTCTCGTTTCTTCAATGAAATTTCCATGTTTCCCCCGTCAGCTCCGTAGTGATCCCCATAGGGGTGAATGGGGAAGCCCTGGTATGCGCATGCGCTGTCGAGGGGAGGGGGCGGGGTGGTGCCGGCGGTGGGGTGGAGGGGGGGTGTGGTGTGGACACTGTCTGCTCTTGGAAACTGTCTCTCCCTGGCAGGCTCCAGACATCCTGTGTCCAGCGTCCAGCCCCAGCATCCTTCTTCTTCCCCCCACCTCCACCGCTACCACCCCCCTCTCCCCATTTCTCTCCCCCCTCCCTCCCCCGCACTCCCCTCTCCACACACTGCAGGCCCTGGGATTTGCGTGTTGAGATCTGTGCTTAACACGGAATCATTACTCTGCAAATATATTTCTGCCAGGGGACTTTCCAAGCTAGAAAATTTACTGCCAAAAGTTCTGTCCGATCCCTATCATGAGTTTCCCCTCTTGATTTTTCTTTTGCTCTATGGCACACGCAAGAAAAACCCTTAAATCTGTATTTGTTCAATTCCTGTCAAAGGACCTTGATTGGGGGGGGGCGGGAAGGATAAGATCGAACCCTAAGGACAAACGCATAGCATGGTTAGGGCATTTAAAAGTATTTGTAAAAACATCTGTAGGTAATTTTTTTTTAAACCATATGTTCTCTTTGAAAACCCACTGTTGCCTGTTGTAGGATCTGTTTCCTGTTTAAATAGAAGGACTTGTGAGTTCTGTTTACAAAGCTGACAGAATAATGAATTATTAATGATTCAGGCCCAGACTGGGGTTTTGTAAAGCAACAGGTGTATCCTCAAGGATCTTTGTTCTTGGAGGAGCCATTATGCTGTACTCAGGCTTGGATATAAAGCATTTCTTACTATTTTTAAGTTGAGTTTTTATGGGTGCATAAAATGTCATATTTTTTACATTGTAATACTTGTAAAGTTTAATTAGGAGACAATATTATAGACATCAGATCAGTTACTCAGTTACTGTTAACTGCATATGTGTGTTTTGTTAGAAATGCAGTGTGGTTAGTGTTTTGTTTCTGAAATAAACATTTTACTTTTTTGCATTAGTTGAGTGTGTTTGTATGAATTGTAGTTGATGATCTTTGACCTGTACTTCTCTTCCCCACCCACCAACTAAAGAGAGAACAGGGTTTGTCTTTCTCTTCACCCCACACTCTACACCCATATACTGGGTTCAGGGTTTTAAATGTGATAGCTGCAGAAATACTTTTAAGAGCTTATGGATGGCATTTGATATTAAAGGATTAAATGATCAGTATTCTTTCCAAAGTGCTTACCCCCTCCTCCCTCTCAACCTAAATTGCTGAATACCTAATGGATTTGAGGCAATCTGTGAATGTAATTGTTCTCGAAACTGGAATTGAAAGCTTAGTAATAGTTGTGTAACAGACATGATGGCAGTTGTCTGTTGAACATTAACTTGTGTGAAAAAGTTGAAACTAAATAGTTTGAAAATAAAATTGGTTTTAGTCTATTTTTAAAGTTGGGAAGTTTGAAGTTTTTTCACTTCTGGTTTGTTGTGCATCTTAATACATTAAATGTTTTTGATAAAAAGGTTGCTAAGTTACTTTAATGACATTTGAAAATATGGATTTTAAAGAAGTGTTTTGTTTAGTGAATAACATGCAGCATAATTAAATACAGTGAATAAAGACTTTAGGGTTGGAAAAGATATTTAGGACTTTTGGCTGCAGAATTTTATGGTAAGTGAAAAGTGTTTTGAACCAGAAGTGGGGATCTAAATTCTAGTCCCAGGCCTGCCTTTGTGATCTCTTTGGGCTTAATTTTCTTCATCTGTAAAATAAGGAGATTGGACTAGACTGGGGTTTCTTAACTTTTTGTATCACTGACCCTTTAGCAGTCTGGTGAAAACTATGGGACCCCTTTTTCAGAATAATGTTTTTAAAAACATTAACTGCATATTATTACAAAGGAAACAATTATATTGAAATGGTTATCAATATTTTTAAAAGATGTAAGAACCTCTAGATTAGACTAATATTCAAGGTAGTTTTCTGGCCCTAATAGGCACATTATAGTCACAAAATACTGAGGTATATGTGTTTTTGGTTATTAAATTCCATGCTCTGTAGCTAAGCTTTAAGAGATAAAACTACACTGTGACTTTCGGAATACCCTGTATGTAGAAATTTTGGCTTAAGGTAAAATATCTTGAATTTGATTTATGATAAACATAATTTAGTGAAAATTTCTAATTGTTTTTGCCATGATGGTGAAATTTCTCAATTTTGTATTTTTGAAAATGATTGTGTAAATTCATTTTATGATGAATTTGCCTTCAAGCAATAATTTATAAATGTGTACTGAGTATTAGTGGACATCCTTAATCCTTTATAGTTACATAAAAATTCGAAATAAATGCTGCCATAATTATGTTAGTTTGAAATAGTTTATAATGGTTTCAGTAGTTCATTGAATATATTTGATGCAAAATACTTAATAATTGTGTATTTTAAAATATTTTGCAAATACTTTCCCAATTAAATTATGATCTCCTTTTAGGCAGTGACTGTTTTTGGCCTTTTTGGTATCCTCATGCTTCGTTCAGTGCCTGGCACATAGTGCGCACTTAATAAATGCTTGTTGAATTCCTTTCCACAAAAAAACAGACAAATGTGTTTCAGAAACAACTTGATTTTAAATTTAAGCAGGTTTTGCAAAACCTTTGTTCTTATGTGGCATATAAATGAATACCAGACACTTTTATTTTGTCCATTTTAGGTAAGAATGGAATTTTTGTGAACTCCTAAGAAATCCAGTTCTTTTCTTCAAAGGACAGCTTTTTCCTATTGTTACCAGTCAGTCAAAATCCTGGATCTGTTACTTCTTTTTGTTATCTTTTTAAAGTTCCGACTCTAAACTTTTTGTATGAGGGGAATTTGAGGGTGGATAGGAAATTCAAGGTAATGGAAGATGGGTAGTATTCTCATATGTTCTGACTCCATAAAGTGTGGAGAGTTACTATTTTTATAAATTTTCTCATATTTGAAGTTATGGTGATTTAGTTGTTGGTTTCCCATTAATGTGGCTTTTTGATATATGTTTGTAGTAATGACTGCCGATAAAGTATTTTTGATCAATAGCAGCAAACAGCTTAGCTTTTTTGGTATCTGCTCAGAAATATTTACTAATAGTAGACATACTGGATATATAAGAGGTCCATGACTCCACTTCTTTCGTATACTTTCCTACAGAGTGGGAAAGTATATGAATTTGTTTTTGTTTTTGTTTTTTTGCTAGGCAGTGGGGTTAAGTGACTTGGCCAGGGTCACACAGCTAGTAAGTGTCTGAAGTGGATTTGAACTCAGGTCCTCCTGACTCTAGGGCCGGTGCTCTATACACTGCACCATCTAGCTGCCCCCATGAATTTGTTTTTAGCAAATTTAATGCGTTAAATGATTAAATGTTTTCTCAACCTATTTCTATGTGATTACAGCATAACAAAATTTACCACGTTTTTCTCTCAGGAATGCATAAATTATGAAATTCAAATTGATCTCCCTGTTTCTAGTTCATCTACCTAACTTTCACATTGATATTCCTTAAAACACAGATCTGATCATTTCACCTCCTTACTCAGAAATCTTTAGTGGGTGGGTCCCTATTGTCTCTTAGGATAAAATATCATTTAAAGTTCTGCACAGTTTGACTTCCACTGGCTTCATATCCTTTATATATGTGTTCTGTTCTAGTAAGACTGACCTGCTAGCTGTTCCTGGTATAAGACATTGCATCGCTCATCTCCTTGTCTTGGCCCTTTGAGGAGTCACAGTGAATATACCCTTGCCCCCACTCTCCTTTTCAGAGGGCTCAGATTCCCTCAAGGCATATTTCAAGTGCCACCTCCTTAGAAAAGGTTTTCTTGGGCCCCCCTCCCCCCCCCCCCCCCCCCCCACCTTGTTATTATGCTCTCCTTGAAATGATTATATGTTTACCTTCTGGGGAGAGGGAGTTCATGCTTGAACATACTAGGTAACTAGGAGAATAGAAGCTCCTTGAGGACAAGAGCTCAGTTCTTCTTTTTGTATTAGTAGTGCCTAGCACACGATGCCTTTTGCTCTTCATAGGCCTTTAAATGTTTGTTGAATTGAATTGAAATCTCTTAGCCAAATTACCAAAGGCTGTAAGTGTAGATTGATCTTGGGACTGCTGTAAAAACATTGTTCATGTTCTTGATTGTTCTCATTTGGTGGCTCCAGACCCGTTCTGACAGACTTAAATGTGGATGTGGTCCAGAGTTGCGTAAGATGGTCTAGTTACCTGGTATGAATAGAAGGATCTTACTATTGGGTGGGAACATCCATATCAATGAGATCACACATCCTTCTGAGGAATTTAGTATCATATCAGCAATCCTATCAGTTTTATTCATTCCTCCTATTTTCTTAAAGTGGCTAAGCCATTTTCCCCATTGAATCTTCATGGAATGATCATGGGATGATTTTCAAGTGTTTGTAAATGATTTTGCTCCTAGATGATTTTTTAAAAATCCAAACCCTCTGTTTTTTATGTTCTTAATTTGCCATCATTCTTTTTTTATTATCATTCTTCATATTAACTTTGTTTTATATCCTTAAAACTTTTTTCTTGGGGTCTTTCTATTTATATCTCAAACCCCACAACTCCTATTCTGAAGCATCTAAATTTTATTTTGTTTTTCTATCCTTTTTTCTGAAAATTTTTGTATTCTGAATACTCTCCTCCTAGTCACGTGTTTCCAAACAACCTGGTAGTGAGAAATCAGTAGGTTAGATGGTGATAAATGAGTCTTAGTTATTTGTGAAGGTGACATTTCTTTTTCCAGAAAAAAAAAGTCTCTGCCATAATATTTCAACTTGGCCCATTCAGTTTGGATTAACTGTACTTCTAATTCAGTCATTCACTTGTGTCTGACTCTTCAAGACCCCATGAACTATAGCACACTAGTCCCTTTTATCCTCCACTATCTCTCAAAGTCTGTCTGTCCAAATTCATGTTTGTTGTTTCCATGATACTATCTATCCATCCCATCCTCTGCTGTGCCCTTTTGTCTTCGGTTTTTTCCAGCATCAGGGTACCATTTTGCCAAGCTGCTTGAATGAAGGGTATTTGTTAAAATTAAAATGGCTATTTCAAACTTATTTGTGGGAAAGAAAGGAAAGTTTTTCCTTAATCTGGAAAAATAACATTTTGATCCCTTTGTGTTGCCATTTTTACCTGTTTAAACTTTTGCAGAGAAAAACTTAAAAGAATTTCAGTTTGAGAAAAATAATTATTTTAAAATACCCACAGATGAGTAAATCAATTATTTTTCACCAGAGAGATTGTTTGCTGTTTTTTAGTGAGTGAATTTTTTTCCCCCAAGCAAAAGCCTCCAATTTAAATTGACTTATTGTCCTGGATTCTGTGGCTACTGTAGGCAGAAATACTTAGAAAGCCATTCACTTAAAAGTACAGAAGTATTTTATATCAGTAGAACAAGATTTTAAAGCCAATGAGCAAAAAATGTTTAAACATTCCTGCACAGGCAGGAATTTCTTACTGTGTCTGCACATGCAGTGTATGTAACACCATTGATGTGTTTAGACTAAGTGGAATGTTGGTTCCATATTTGTGGATAAGACAGCCCCTTTTATTGTTTCAGAATAAGGCTAAAATAATGTACAACCAATGAGTCTATGGTGATGCACATCACTCCATCAATTCCAGCTGTGTTCACCTCTATCAAAGTTGAAAGAAATTCTAATTGGCTAAGGAATGTCTGTAACATCATGGATCATTGAGCATGAACCTATTATGCTGGATGCTGTGTGATGCACTTCAGATGTTTTAAGGTCATGAGCCTGAACCTTGTAGTTTGCTTTTAAGAGAATTGGGAATATTATTGTAAACCTAGGTATTCAGAGTAGAAATTTGTTTTTTTCTTGTGTTTCAAAAATCCACTGAATAATCTAAAGGAGATAGTGCTTCTTAGAAGTTTGGAAGTTTGAATTTTATTTCTTGTTCAACCAATATTTTACAGAAGATACTTGAGCAAAATATGATTTTTTTATGCCTCAGTTTGCCCATGTTGATGGCAATAATGCTTGCTTCCTTCTCAATCTTATAAGGATTTCTAAGGGGAATGATCAGAAGCTATTTAAACTATTTTATTTGTTTTAATTGGCCAAAGTCAGCCTTGTCACCTCTCTCCCCATCCCCTCTCCCTCAGTTGAAAATACAAGTAAAACAAAACCCATTAGAAACATGTGTCAATCAAAACTTCAATCAGAACAAATTTCCACATTGGGAATGTACAAAATAAAATCTGTCTCATACTGAGTCCTTTATCTCTCAAAAAATGGTATAACATGTTTCATCATTAGTCCTCTGGAATACTGGTCATTATGCTGATAAGAGTTTAGCACAATAGTGTTCATTCACATTTATATACTATAACTTGTTCTCCATTTCACAGTTTATGGGCACTCCCTCAGATTCCTATCTTTTGCCACCTCAAAAAGAGTTATAAATATTTTTGCATATTTTTAGAGTTTGTTTTGTTTAGAACTCATCCCTTGATCTTACCTCCCTCTAATTCTCCCTCCCAGTTTCTTCCATTTCCCTTTTGTTTTCTTGTTGAGTAAAATGTATTTTTGTGCCCAACTCTGTGTGTATGTATTCTTCCTTCTTTTGACCATATGAGAGTGAGATTCAAATGTCAGCCACTCCTTTCTACCCCCTCCTCTTTGTATTAGGTGTCTACTTGGGCACCTTGATTGTGAGATAATTTTCCATAATCCTAACCCCCCCTCCCCCATTCCTCTTCCCCTCTCAGTTTTTTCTTAAGATCATCAAGAGATGAAACATTTCTAGGTCTTGTCTAATTGGACTCCTATGAACTTTAGTGATGATAAGAGTGAGAGAGGACACGTGTCCTCTCTCCATACTTGAATGTAAGCAGTTTATCCTTGTTCAGTTCATTGTTCATTCATGTTTACAACTTTTTATATTTGAATTCACTCTATATTTGAATTTCAGAGTTTCTCCTCAGCCCTGGTCTTTTCATCAGGAATGCTTGGAAATCTTCTGTTTATTAAAGGTTCATTTTTTTTCTCCTGTAGCATTATACTCAGTTTTGCTGGGTGAGTTATCTTTGGCCCTTTGCCTACCGGAATATCATATTCCAAGTTATCTGCTGCTTTATAGTGGTGGCTGCTAAATTGTATGTGATCCTCTTTACTTGAATTCTTTCTTTGTGGCTGCTTGCAATATTTTTTTCTTGGACCTGGAAGCTCAGGATTTTGGCAATGATGTTCCTAGAAGTTTCATTTGGAGGTTTCTTTCAGGAGATGACCAATGAATTATTTCTGTTTCTACTTTGTACTCTGTTTCTAAGAGATTCGGACAATTTTTTTTAAGATTTATTGAAATTTGATGTCTGGACTCTTTTTGGTCATGGAGTTCAGATAGTCCAGTGATTCTTAAATTTTTTTTCTCTCTTGGATCTGTTTTCTATAAGATACCTTACATTTTTTTTCTTTTTTTTCCCCCAGCTTTTAAATTTTGCTTTAATATTTCTTGTTGTCTCATGAAGTAATGAAGTTATTGGCTTGTTTTTAGTCCGTTCTAATTTTTAGGAAGTTTAATGCTTGGATGAGGTTTTGTCCCTCTTGTGCCAAGCTGTTCATTCCTTTTCCAATTCTTTCTTTAGTACTCCTAATTTCTTTTCCAATTTTTTCCTCAGGCAATTTTTTACTTATTCCATTTATAAAAACATTTTAAAACTTTTCTTTAACTCTTGCTTCATCTCTTCTAGGAATTCTAGTTCAATTAAAACATGCTGTGTTTATCTCCAAGGTACTGGTTGTAAATGTTTTGCAGTTATTCTGTTCTGCATTTGTGTCTTGAGCATCTCTGCCACTATAAAAACTCATCATGTTGAGGATCTTTTTTTGTTGTTGTTGTTTGTTTGTTTGCCCATTCTTCCAGCCTACTTTCTGACTTTGGACTTGGTGTTAGGGCTGGATTCTGTCATACTTCTGGAGGTAAGGTGTGGACTGGTTCTGTTGCTGCTTTCTTAGGGAATTGATTGTTGAGACAGACTGGGAACCTGCAAGCTTTCATTGCTCCCAAAGTGGTCAGATTCAGGGTAGAGTCTGATGATTGCTTCCCCCCTGGTCTGAGCATTGCAAGTTCCAGAACCGGGTTTGGTTCTGTGCAAAAATAGACTGCTGTTGGTCTCAGTCTGTATTAGCCAGCTGGAAAGTTTTATTGGTTCAGAGTGGCTGAATCGTGTACTACCCTTTGGCCTGGGATACCTGACTTGGTTATTTATTGCTTTACAGGTTGGGCTAGATCTTTAATTGAGACTGCTGTCTGCTTGGAATCTTAGCCATACTAATGCTGCTGCTTATTTCTGAACTTCTTGCTTTCTCTATATACCATTCAGGGCCTCCTCCTTGGACAAGAATTCCACTTCCCTAAACAGGTTGCCTTTGCCCTTAGCCCTGAATCTATGACCAGGAACTGAGTAGTGAGTGACAAAGCTGCCAGTTTGTACCTGTCTTCACCACGTTTAATGACCTGGTATGAATCTGAGACCTCCTCTTATCTTGATGCACAGCCTCTCCCTGGGCACTGGAATGCTTCTGACAGTTTTCCTGCTTGGTCCCCAGTGTCCATGAACCTCACTGTTTGTCTTCCTATGTCAAGCTCAACTGGACAAATGACTCACTGTGACTTTTTCTGGATTTCCCTGTGAGAATTCAGTATGATGCATTTATTCTTTTTAAAAAGTTTTTGTTGACAGCTTCTGTGTCCTACATGCTCATAGTTATCCTCGTCATTTGTCCTCCTGCACTTCCCAGAGAGCTATTGCATACAGCAGTGTTTTTTAAAGAGGAAAAAAAATTAGCCTAACTGATGGATACATCAAAAAAGTCCAAAATGACATTTGGTATGCAACACCTATGGACTTGTTACCTCCATGAATAGGTAGAGTGGGAGCGTCCTCTTACATCTTCTCACTTGAGTCCTACTTGAACCGTACGATTTTGTTACATTTACTCCTGATTTTTTGGTGTGTCATTATTTTTTCCATTTACACTGTTGTTGTCACTGTGCGTATTGTTTTCTTGGCTCTTCTCACTTCACTCTGCATCAGTTCTTATAGATCTTTCCACGCTTCTCTGTATTCATCACACCTGTCATTTCTTACAGCACAGTAATACTCCACTGCATTCATGTAACACAATTTGTTCAGCCATTTCCAAATTGATGGGCTTCTATTCCATTTCTAATTCTTAGCTATCAGGACAAGGGTTGCTATAAACATTTTGGTGTATGTAGGAATTTTTCTCCTATCAATGGATTCCTTGGGATATAAGCTCATTAGTGGAATCTTTGGTTCAAAGGATATGGACATTTCAGACATGTTACTTGCATGATTCCAAATTACTTTCCAAAATGATTGTGCCATTTTACAGCTTTGCCACCAATGCATTAATGTGCCCATGATTCCACAATAAACCTCTCTCCTCCCTCCCCCAACATTAACCACTACTGTCTTTTGTCATTTTTACTAATCTCCAGGGTGTGAGGCAAAACTTCACTTTAGTGATTTGGAATACTTCTTCAGGTGGTTGTGAATACTCTGCAGTTTTTCCTTGAGAACTGTTTGTTCATATCCTTTGAGCATTTATTTGTTAGGGAATGGCTATTAATCATATATTTATTAACTATTTATGTATCTTGGATATCAAACCCTTATCAGATAAATTTGATATGAAGATTTTTTCCCATTCCACCACTTCCCTTATCCTAGGTGCATTAATTTTATCTGTGCAGAAGTTTTTCCATTTCAGGTAATCAAAAGTTGCCTATTTTATCTTTTCTAGTTGCCTCTATCTCTTGCTTAGTTAAGAATACATGTCCTACCCGTAGCCGTCAGAAGCATGTGTTCTGTTTTCTCTTCTAATTTTTTATAGTATGATCTTTAATTTTAAGGTCACATATCCATTTAGAATATATTGTGCAATATAGTGTAAGGTGTTGGTCTTAAGCTCAATTTCTTCCAGACTGCTTTCCAGCTTCCCTGGCAGTTTCCATGAAATAAGGAATTTTTTTCCTGGGCATTTCAACGTATCAAAGACAGGTTATTGAATTCCGTTGTCTCCTATTCTCCCTTGTCTAATTCTATTGATATCTCTACTTTTCAGCTAATATCAGATGGTTTTGATGACTGCTGCTGTGCAGTACAGTTTTACTCTGGAAGTGCTATTTCCTCTTTGTCTCTTTCTCATTTCCTTCGATATTCTAGATCATTTGTTTTTCCAAATGAATTTTGCTATTACTTTATCAAGTTCTATAAAGTATCCCTTTGGCAATTAGATTAGTATAGTACTGTAGTATTAAAAGTGTAAATTAATTTTGGTAATATTATCATTTTATTATATTGGCAGAGCCTAGACATGAGCACTGAATATTCCTCCAGCTATTTAAGTTATTCTCTTGTCTGGTGCATTTTCTGGATCTCTTTGGAGAAGTGTGTGGAGTGAAGCTCACTGCACTGCTTCCTATTATTCCCCCTTCTTGGCTCTGCCTCCTGACTAGATTTTTTTTTTAAGTGTGTTGAGCTTTTTGGGGAAAGGTACTATGCAAATAAGTATTTTAGCTTATTTCCTATTCCTGATTCTATCATAAAAAAAGTAAAATTAGGGGCAGCGAGGTGGCACAGTGGATAAAGCACTGGCCCTGGAGTCAGGAGGACCTGAGTTCAACTCCGACTGACCTCAGACACTTGACACTTAATAGCTCTGTGACCCTGGGCAAGTCACTTAACCCCTTTTACCTAGCTGGAAAAAAAGAAAAGTAAAATTAATTAAAGTTCTTGAGGAAAATGGATTACCTTGCCGAGGTTTTCAGTACATTTGTAGTCATTCTGTACTCAGAAAGTTTTTATAAAAATATAGTATTGTATTGGGCAGCTAGTAAACTAGTTCTTAATATTAATAAATAAGACTTTTACATGTTTAAGAGGAGACACAAAAGACAGTAAATTACCTTTTTTAACTTTGCAAACAAGAATGTCATAGTTTGGATTTAACTTTTTTTTCCACCAGAAAAGTGTATGTATTCTTCCAGAGAAGTAGGGTACTTATTGATGTAATGAAACATTAATGCACTATAATAAATAAATATGATGAATTCAGAGAAGCAAGTGAAGACTTCTATGAATTAATTCAAAGTTGAGTAAGCAGCACCAAGAAAAAATAGACTAAAACAGTGTAAATGGAAAGAATAGCAAAAAAATAGAAATGGAATCCTATGAAATGGTAATGTCCAAGCTGGGAAAGCTAGCTTGTACAGTAAATAGAGTGTTGGATTTGAGGGCTTTCTGGGAATGGAAGAGGGAAAAGGATGTATTAGAAAATGTAGGTGATGTCAAAACAAAAAAAAAATGGCAAATTAATAAAAAAAAAATCATCCTGCTTCTTTTCAGTTTCAAAACTTGTCTGCCCTAGATTGAGCTCATGTAATAAACTAGGCACAGGATTTGGATTAGGAAATTTTTCTTTAAAGTTGTGATTTATGTAATTTATTTGGAATTTTACTTTGGGGACATCTCAGAACTTTGTGCAAATTTCCTCATTTCTAGTTAAAATTCTAAGAAAGAAAAACTGTTGCTTTCTTAAAAGTTGTTGAATATCTCTTATTTATTCAAGGAGATTGTTTTTTTCTGCCTCTCAATATGGTTTAGAGCCTGATAAATTTTAGTGGTATATTGTGTATGTTTTTTTGATACTGCAGCTTTCTGAATACTGGTAACTCAAAACTGGAAGGCTTTTATACATTTTGCATTACATTTTTTCTGTTACTTCCAATTTTGGAATCTAATTCCAAAGTCATTCTAGGTTATATTCCCAAATACAATACCAACAGATTCCAAAATCTAAGATATGTGTAGTCTTAGCTGTGCTTGATTATCATCTTTGGTCTCCTTTTAAGCCAAAATCAGCACTTCACAGAAAGACTTCTCTCATCTATTTTTAGACCTGTTGATCTACTTTATTCTTAACACAAAGCACCAAAAAATGATGATTAGTCTTTTGGGAGGTTGTTGTTTTTTCCTTGTTTTGGACAGAGACTTATTCTGGAAGAGGACCATGACATCAGGAAGGTGATGCCATGACTTGCAAGTCAATTGGATTTAAGTGAGGGAGGGCTGTGCAAAGTCACCAGCCTCACTCCCTCAGCCATCTGGTCCAGTGGCCAGGCATGGATCAAGATGACTGGAGATGGCTCTGAGTCTTTTGGGAGGTGGGGGGACATGAAAAAGAGGGGCTCATAGCTATTGGTCTAAGTGAATTAAAGGTTCCTATGCATAATCACAAAAGTATTGAGTTATACTTAATTCAATTATAATAGTTTTCTGCCTCTGAAGGATTTTAGTCCTGGGAGGGACCTTAGGATCATCTAATCTAACTCTCATTTTACGCATAAGGAAAATGAGTCTCAGGGGAGGAAAAGAGACTTGTCCAAGGTCATAAAGCTAGTAACTAGCAGAGGTAGGATTTGAACCCAGGTTCTCCGACCCCAAACAGGCTCCATGCTGCTTCCAATTATTTGGAAGAATCTCTAATTTCATTAATATGTGGGCATGCCCTTAACTGAAGTAGGTTTCAATATCACCTCACCCTAGCTGTTAATTTTATGAGTTGCTATGACTGAAAAATTCATTACCTAGTTGCCAAACTCATATGATGCTGTGTCTCTGCAAAGTGAACCCGCTCTTAGTTGGATAACAGCCTGTGGCCATGCCCTTATTCAGAGCCTTTTCAGTTCAGTGGGTTCTGCCAGAGATAAGGTCAAAGACACATGATTACTATTAGGCATCAGAGTAGGATTTTAGTGGAGAGATAAATTTATATGCTTACAATATACAGTATTTTTAAATAACTAAGTTTGCTCATAGTACATTTATTTTACCGTTGTCAGTTTGTAAAGAGAGTTTTCTTCAGTTCCCATATTAGAAAAATAGCTCTTTTTTGTGTATGTGGTACATTTTACTATGATTTTTAGTAAACTACCCTAATAGTAGTTTTCCTCTGCATTATGCCGTTCAACAAAAGTTTGATAACCATCTGCTCTGTGCAGTACAAGTTTGGAGACCTGAAGTTCTTTTTTCAGCCTCCTTTGTATTCAGTTAAACTGTTATCAAGGGTCTGCTGTGTTCCAATCCATTGTGCTAGGCTTTGTATTTACAAGGATTAAAAAATAACTTGCCCTGAAAGAGTTTACAGTAGGATAGAGGATAGATAACATATACACAAACAAGTATGATGCAAGGTAGAATTTTATAAGAGAAAAGGCACAAGTCATACAAAATACTGTAAGAAAATTTGAGGAAGGGCCCCTTTCAGTTGGTGAGATCAGGCAAGGGCTTCATTCAGGAGGCTGCATCTGAATGAAGCCTTGAAAAGGGAGAGGATTTCAATTGATAGAAGTAGAGGAAAGATGTACTGCAGACGTAGGGAAGAAGGTAAGAGAAAAAGAATAGCTTAACTAGTAGTCCAGTTTGCTTGGGCCCTAGAGTGTGTGAAGGGGAGCAGTGTGAAATGAAGTTAGAAAGGTAATTTGGAACCAGGTCACTGACTGTCACAAGTGTGGGACTTAGAAGTTTGTATTTTATCTTTGTGAATGTTCTTTAACAGGGAAGTAATATGGTCAGAATTGTGCATTCAGAAGACTATTTTGGTACCTGAGTACAGAATAGATTGCTAGGAGACTATTACACTCATTTAGGCAAGAGCTTTTGAGGGCCTGGACTTTTGACGGTGGTGTCAGTGTGAGTGAGGATGGGAGGTGTTGAGGGGAAAGAGGTAGAGGTTCTGCCATCAACAGGAATAAAGAAGTTCTATTTTGGGGGGAAAGATGGTATTATTTTTTTTATTCCTGTTTCTGCCATGGTTTTCTGTGTCCATTTGTTACTCTCTCTTTACTATCTGATACATGAGGCACTACCATTGGCAAGGATACCCAGCACTTGAACCCATAATGTCTCCATCTATCAAAGGCCTAACTCTCACCCTTTAGAAAAAATAATGTAGCTGGAGTACCTTGCTTAATCTTTGACATCTTACCGCCAAAAAGAAAGGTGCACACTACAAAGGTTAGGAAGAGAAAAAAGAATGGAAAAAAATCACTTTGAATAAAATGATCTTCCAAGCTGTGGCCCTCTGGTACCACCTTATATTCTGTGGCATATCAGTAGGTAAAAACAGAACAAATAGGATAAAGTCATAAGAACATTAATCAGAAAGTGATTTCTCCATTTATATCCCCATTAATATGAGGGCAAAACCATTATGATTATTTAACTGTCTCAAGCAGTGCCCTTTTTTTCATTTGCTCTTTCTCAGTACATATCTTGTTATACACTTAGTTATTTTCGGTCTCCCCCACCAGAATGTAAGCTCCTTGAAGACAAGGGACTATTTTTGCCTTTCTTTGTATATCTAGTGTTTGGCACTGCACCTTGCCTGGCTCATAATGAGTCCTTAAGAAATATTTTTTGACTGATTGATTCTGAGGCTTTCTTAGTGGCCCTTGTTTATAGATTGTTTCCCCAAGAATCATTGGAACTGCCGCCACTTGAGGTATTTAGATAAAATAATTATAGTGGTTTCGAACTCACACTAGTAGGTATATAAATGGACAAATCTTTTTCTGACACTAGTTGAAATATGGAGGGGAGTAGTTAGAATGAAAAAAATTAATTTCTTTAATATGTCTAAGATGTTTTGTGTTGTCTGGGTAGGAAAAAAGCTGACATTTTTATCTTCAAAATTGCAATGTAAGCTTGGAGTTTGAATGCTATGGATGTAAAATAACGGTACCTTATGATAAAATATTGTTGAAGAACATATCTGGAACAGTTATTTGATGTATAATCTTCCTTTCAGCAATTTAAAGCCAAAAATATGCTTTAAAAAAGAAATTGTGAATTTGAGGGCAGCAGTAAGAATATTAACACTGTATGAAGTCTTCCTGATATATTTCATAGTTGTGTTGTAGAATGTTTCTGATTTTTTTGTACAGTACTGTACCAAAATGGTGATATTTTTAATGTAATGTACCTCATATAAAGGATTTGTTGTCCACTGCCTTCCTTTTTTTTTTTTAAAAGGAAAATAGTGTCTAATCTTTACTATAGTAGGATGCCATGGGCTAATATCTACAGCATAGTTGGAGCGTCATCTCTCTAACCTCTACCTAGCAAATTCTACAGAGGATTCAGTTAGCCAAACTGGAATTTGAACCTGTGCTTTTTAGGAATTGTGAGTTATCCAAAAGCCCTAAGCTATTCCTTTCTGGCTGCCCCTGGATTCAAAGTCTTAGAAATTGTTTCAGGCCCCCAAACCAATGCCATCTGTCTTTAGTTTCAATATGAAGTACTGCTCTGTCTAAAGTTATTTTTCATGCTTGTATTTTGCTTAAAATTACTGGTCTTGTTCTTTTGTACTGTAATACTGACCAGGAGGCCACTTTTGTTTTAATAATAGATTTTGGAGGGCTAGGATGGGCCTGCCAGTTTTGTCTGATTTGTTGTCAGTGATTTTTGAACATTTAGGAACTTTCCCCAAATCATTAGTAATGATCAAATGAAACTGTTTTGGAGAAAAGACATTGTTTTGCCAGGAAAATAAGATCTGTGGAAGAAGACAGTTGCAAAAATGGTGTTGCTGTAATGGCACATTCAGTTTGGAAAGCATATTAATTCTTAGAAGAAATTCATGCTGGTTGGTTTTTCACTAAAATCCAAATGTACTGAGTACATTGTAGTAGTGTAGTGCTTGAGATAGTCACAGGCATCTAAGTGCTAACTTGGTTTAGAAAAAAATAGCTGTCATTTATTGAGCCAGAGTCTAATGGCAAAATCACTGTCCAGTCTTAAGAAAGAATGCCTTTCTTTTAGGAGCTTGATATTTCCGCCCACTTATTTGGGTTTTAAAAAGTTGTGAGTAGCTTGGGTCTGTTTTGTAATGTTAATCTTATATTGAATGAATAACATAGTTCTTAGTTGAGTGTTTACTTTTTTGCATTATTTATGTGTTGCCTCATTAGCTGAAATGTCAGCAGGATCCTGCTTTTGTTTAAAATGACCACATCAGAGGAGTACAGCAACTTTTTGAATTGGATTACAGGATTCTTAAGAATGGTTGGGTGAAATTGAATGCTGGGACTCTTGGTTGCCTTGCTGACTAAAACATGTTACAAGTGTTACATGCCTGTAGTCCGAGGGGAGGGGCAGGGCTCGAGTGTATGTTATAAAGTGTTGATAGGATGTCATCATACAGGTTATTTTTTAGGCTTTAATATTATCTAGCAAATGTGTGTGAGGATATAAATATTAATTGATAGTGATAATATGTAAGGAGCTGTGTTCTAGTCCCGTTGTATATTTTAACACCATAAAAGCAGTTTTTGACATACTTAGTGAGACTTTTATTTGCTATATTTTCTTTTGGGATGTATGGGGTCAATTCAGGGTGCAATTTTTTTTTTCTATTCCAGAAAAGAACCCTGCAGAATGATACCTAAGTTACAACTAAAGAAAAATTTTGCCCAAATAAAGGGAGAGAATGTTTAATTTATAATCTCTAACATTTTGTTCTTTCTAATCAGCTTAATGGTAATGATGTTTATATTTATATTTGAAATAAGTTTCAAGCTTTTAGCAAAGCTTTAGATACATGAATGTCTGTAACTTAAGGTGTCAAATTTTATGTGGTCAGGATCAAGGATCTGGTCCTTCTAATAATTCATAGGAGTATAGATTTGGAACCAGAAAGGGCCTTGGAAGTCATCTTGTCCAGCTTCTGCATTTTGTAAGTGTGGAAATTAAAGTGAGATGGAGTCATTTGCTCAAGGTCATCTCAGCAGTATGTGGCCTGTTCCTTAGTTTGGACATTATACAACAAAATCTCACTAATTTGAAATGTCTAAGGCTTTGAATGAACTTAGTTGACAGTATTTGGTATTTTGTTGAAGAACAAAGGCTATTTGGTTGACTAAAAGAAGAGTGTTTTCAGTTGCTTGCCATATTAAATATTCTCAACAAGGTTTTAACTTAGCTTTTTTGATACTGAGATGTAAATAATGTATTTTGAAATAATATGCTTGTTGAAAATTTAAAGGAAAAATGAAAATTTCATTATTCAATGAGATGTTTGTTTAATGCTTACTTTATACCGGTACTTCCATTGGAATTTGAAATTATTTTTCACCTGATAGGTAAATTTTAAGGAACATTAGACTAAACCAAACCCAAATTTTTATAACTTCTAACAGTGTTATAAGTTAAGGAGAAAACAGATTTTAAAAACAAAGCAAAACAAAACAAAACCTGTTTCTGAGGTTTTAGACCTTTATGCCATCTGAGTATTTTTGCCATTTCTCTGGTTTATTGCTACTAATATAATTGTGGATGCCTTCAAAAAGCACTGAAGTATTTGGTATAGTCCAAGTAGCTTTTTCCTTCATGCTGATCCTTGTGCTTTCTCTTTGAGGGTGGCTGTTTGCCCCAGGAGCACACTTTGAGGTTTCTTTTACTTAACTTTTTTGTGCGTTAGCTAGATTTGGGAATTGAAAAGTTCAGTAGGAAGTTGTGGACTTGAGAGAAAGGAAGAGCAGAAGAGAAATAAAGGCTGAGAGTTGTCTAATCTTTCAGTCTCTCCCCTTGACCATTCCTGTACTATTTGCTAACAGGAGTTTCACAAGAGTGTCCTGGCATGGAATTGGGCACACTTTGGTACCAGAGGAAAAACTGGGCATAGGCAGACAAGAACATAAAGTGATCTTGGCAACTACAGCTTTCCTTTGCCCTTGCTGTGGAAACCAAAGTAGTCTGCAATAGAATTTTTCCAACAGTTTTCTCAGAAGCAAAATCTCTTGACTTGGAATCACACCTATCATTGTCCTGACTTTATTGATTGTGGGTCTTTTAAAGTAGGAATAATGATACTCGTGTGTATGTAGTGTATTATGGTTTACACCATACTTTCCTTGCAACAGTGTAGAGAGGCACATTCAAATGTTGTTATCTGCATTGTACACATGAGAAAATTGAAGCTTGGAGAGCTTTAGATTTATGTTAAGAGCTCAGGACTTGAATTTAGGTCTGCCCCAAGTCTGGTGTTCTTTGCAGTGAATGAAGCCTAATCATTTTTGTACTCTCTGTCCCACAGGATTCGTGTGAGGATCAAATAATATTTCTGAAAATACTGTTTTGTATTTGTGTGCTTTTACTATTTTGCAAGTAAAGTTATAGGCATATTTGTGATTTTTTTTCCTGTCTGTATGAAATTTCTGTGATGAGAATCTTTTTTGAGGCAAGTTCCTTTTTTATCTCCTAGTTATCCTCTTATTGTCACTTTGTACATTTCTTCTCAAGGCATTCAAAGATGAGCAGAAAGTGAAAGTGAACAGTTTGAATGTCACCTATGTGACATTTATTTAATTTAATTATGTTGTTTGTCATAAAAGGGAAAGAGAGAATATTTGTTGCACACAATTTATTTGGGCCTACCCCCTCATCCTAGAATCAGGCCACTCCCCCCTCCCATATTTACTTTTTTTTTTTGGTTACTCACTTTCACCCAGTAAGAGTCACTGGCTTTATTATCTGCCTTAGATACGTAATTAAAATTTCACCTTTTTGATCAGGGTTTCCCAAATGCATAATACATACATAAACTTCAGAACTTCTATGTCTTTGTGATCTTATTAGTGTTGATCCTTCTGCTGTTGTACATTAGTACCTTCTCGTGCTGTTTGATTCTTGTCCATGTTTTTCTGTAAATTCTCCAGAGAGGGGAACAGCTAGGGGACGCAGTGGATAGAGCACCAGCCCTGGATTCAGGAGGACCTGAGTTCAAATGCAGCCTCAGACACTTAACACTTACTAGCTGTGTGACCCTGGGCAAGTCACTTAACCCTATTGCCTAGCCAAAAAAAAAATTTTTTCCAGAGAGGCGCTGCAGAACACATTGGAATCATTTCTCTGGATACCAATGTGTTATTAACCATGTCTGTTACCCCTGACTATGTGACCAGTCCATCTTAATTTTCATTAATATATGTCCTTGATGATTTTTTTTTTTTTTTGCCATTTTTGGCATGCATGTATCCCTTGGCAGCTAACTACTACACCATTCCTTTTTCTGTTGCACTTGATTTACATCAAGTAAATATATATAGAACTATGTGTCTGTGAGAGAGGCTGTATGACGGGCACAGTCATAATAAGCCCTCCTCTGAGTCAGGAAGGACCTGGATTCAAGTTCTGTCTCAAATCCATATTGACTGGGAGGCCCTTCACCAGTACTTTAACATCCCCAGTGCCCCAGGCAAGTCTCAAAGACTTCAGTTGGTTAAAACTATTGCTGAGCAGAATTGGTTCTGTGAGGTCCCTGGGAAACTAATGATGTCACAAGTCTAGACCCTTCCCACCCCCCTCCCCCACACAATTGAGTGTACATGTGTACTTTCATATACAGATTTTTTTGAAGATTCAAGGTAATTCTGCTCGGTTGTAGTTTCATCATCAGGATTAACTACTAGTTAACCTTTGTAGAAGAGCTTTGTCTTTGGAATTTGCTTCCTCTGATTTCAAAAGTTCATTGCCCTTCAATTCTGGAGACAGACTGTCATGTGTTTCTGTTCAACCAGACTTTTGAGTAATAAATATTTTATATATTTAGGAAGTGATTTTTTTGGGGGGGGGGGTGTGAGGCAATTGAGGTTAAGTGACTTGCGCAGAATCACACAGCTAATAAAAGAAGTGATTTTTAAATACATATTGGATCTTTTTTTTTAATTTTTAATTTTTTAATTTTTTTGCTTAAGCAGTCAGGGTTAAGTGACTTGCCCAGGGTCACACAGCTAGTAAGTGTCAAATGTCTGAGTCTAGATTTGAACTCAGGTCCTCCTGACTCCAAGACTGGGGCTCTATCTACTGTACCACCTAGCTGCCCTTACATATTGAATCTTAATGATGGTGGTTGCCTTGTAGAGGGGCACAGTGCCTTGGATAGAATACTAGAGATTAAAAAAATGATTTGAAATTATGAGTTACTAGGTAGGATACTGTTGATGCTAATCAAGTCAAATGGCACCTTTTATGGCCAAAACTGTTTCACAAGTAGTAAAACTAGCACCTCCTAATTATTTGGGGAATGTGGTGTAGTGGAAGGAGCACCAGACTAGAAGTGTGATAACCAACCTGAGTTAGATATTTGGCTCTGTCATTAGCTATGTAAATTACTTAATCTACCTGAACCTCAGTTTCCCCATTTGCAAAGTGGGGATGCTGATAATCGTTGTACTACGTACTTCATAGCGTTGTTGTGAGGATCAAAGGAAATAAAATATGTAAAGTGTTTTGTATACCATATAAAGTTCTATTATTGTTGCAGTGTAATATGTTGTCAACAGCACCGAGGAGTCATCCAAATGACCAGATAGTCTCCAACAAGGGAGACTGTCCCACCAACTGCTGGTTCTTCATGAATTGATGCTAACTGAACAAATACAAATTTATGATGGGTTCTCACCTAACTGCACAACAAACCTTTTATTCATTTCTTACTGACTTCTATCACTTTTTTTCATGACAGTTGTCCAAGCTTCTCCTCAAGTCCCCAACCGCTCTACACCTTTGTTTTCAGCAGACACCCAAGCCCTACCCCCCCCTTTTTTTTTACTCAGAGGATATATCACTTTTATATACTACTTTAAGCTTCACACTGTGCTGTCTCAGAACACCTTTTTGAAATAGGTAGTGTGGGATGCAATTATCCCTATTTTACAAATAAAGAAACAGATTTGAGCTAGGTTTATCAACTTGACCATAGTAACAGAAATAGAGGAAGCATGGCATAGTGGATAGGTGCCTGGATTTGGAGTCAAGAGTACCTGGGTTGAAATCCTGCCTCAGATGCTCTTTACCTGTGGAACCCTGGGCAAGTGATTGTACCTCTCTCATACCTCAGTTTCCTTCTTTGTAAAAAGGAAAGTATTCAATTCAGTAGACTTTTAAGGATCCTTCTGGCTCTGAATCTGTGATCATAGGATTCTAAGTGTCAGAGTCAGGACTGGAACTCAAGTTCTCTGATTTCAAGCCAACCACCCTTTTCCATTCCTCTAAATAAATCTCTCTATCTTTTCACCCATTTCCTCCTTAGGTTGTGGTAGCCTTTTTGCCAAGGCTAACCCCTCCACTTAGTCTTTTGCTCTCATCCCTTTCTGTCTTCTCCCTTCACCTATATCCTTAATATCATCCCCTTCTGTCTTTTTCATAATCTTAAATTATCAATCATCCTTTCATATGTATCTTCACTCTTTCCTATTAGTTTATAAACATTCTCAGGACACTCTTATCCTAAAAACACTTTTTCTTGACCCTGTATTAGTAGGGTCAGGTTCTTCACCCTTTTCCCCTCTATTGCCAGACTTCTGGATAAAGTAATTTATATTTACTCTCTCCACCGCAGTTTTTCTTGATGTGTTACCTTGGGCAAGTAATTTAACCTCTCTTGGACTCTATTTATCTGTAAAACAGAGGAGTTGAATTAGGTGCTTTCTAAAAAATCCCTTGCCTCTAAATCTTATCCCACAATCTGGCTTTAATCTATGTTTCCAGCTTTATCGCACATTATTTCTCTTTATTATAGTAGATATTTTAGCCACATTGATTTCAGTTCCCCCTTTTCATTTTGCCTACTTTCATCTCTTTTCCTGTCCTCATGCTACTCCTGTGCTTGGAATGAAGCTCAAAACTTCTGTCTTTCCTTCCCCTCATGTTCTCTTGTTAAAGTTCCTTCTCCCTTCAAGAGGGGAACTTCCAGCTAAACCGGGGTGCCACCTCCTCTATGGTTCCCTCTTCTCCCCCCAATCTAGAAGTGATGTTCCATACCTTAAACTTTCCATAGCATTTTATTTGGCCCTCTTCTTTATATTCGCCACGTTCTGCCATGTATCAGATATTTTCATATATGTCTTATACTGTCATATCAAATGCTCTGTACTGGTAAGGACAGGTTCAGGGGTAGGGAACCTGCAGCCTCGAGGCCACATGTGGCCCATTAGGTCCTTAGACGTGACCCTTTGACTGACTCCAAACTTCACAGAACAAATCCCCTTAATAAAAAGATTTGGCCACCTGTGGCCTTGAGGCCACAGGTTCCTCATCCCTGGAAGGTCTTAATTATCTTTGTTTCCCAAGGCCTAGCACACTGTCTGACACAGTAGTCATTTAGCAAAATTTTTAAATTAAATTATGCAATATCACAGTCTAGCAAAACTATTCTTATTACTCACACCAGTCCCTACGTTCCTGGAGGTATCCCTAGCATTGTCTTAAAAATGAAACATTCTCAGAGGATGGGAGGCTTTTTTATTTAACTGCATTGTTGGACCATATGTAAGGTAACGTCCTTCCTGTCCTCAGAGTTTGATTAGCTTTTTCTTGGCTATGGCATTTTACCAACTAGTTTTGTTTGGAATCTATGATTTGATCTATCAGCAGTGTTCTAGGAAATTTCAGTATAAAATTTTAAACTACTAAAATGCCTATCAAACTGAACTTACAGAAAAAAAGAAACCTCTTGGGAAAGGATAAACCAAATATTCTAAGTAGTCTGCGATCTCAAGCATTTCCTGTGTCGAGTGTTTATCAAGTCTGAGCTTCACTTCCAAACTAAGCTTGAAAGTCTGGGAATTATTCCCAGCTGATTGGGGTTGGGGAGAAGAGGAGAATTACAGGCATTTAAAACAAGAGACCATATCACTTTTTTTTTTCTTCCTATAAGTATCCATCCAAAATCCGTCTATAAGTGTTAAATGTAGAAATAGAAATCTTTGGAATTTAGAATCAGTGTGAGAGGGCTAAGGATGACATTAGAATAGGTCAGCATTACTATCACAGTAAAGAATAAGTGCATAGAAAAAATAGCGTTGTTTCCTTGTTATTCATCAGTGATCTCAAGCCTCACTGTTTTCTACTATGATTTTATTATTTCAGAGTGTCTGGGCTGAACTTAGATCTCTGGGAAAGGCCCAGGTGCGACAGGAAATAGCAATGGTGAATAAGTACATGGTTGTCCATTACCATATGACTCAATATGTCAGAGAATTCCAGCTTTAGAGAGTGTTTATTTCATAGAGGCTTTAACTATTTTATGCCATCTGATACATAGGACAAAACCTTTGCTATCTTGTTAATAAAAAGAAAAAATGTAATTAATCTTTTTCCTCTGGACTCTTCCCCTACCCTCCCCCCAAAAAAGAATAAAGGTTTTTTTGGGAAGGCTTAATCCTATTTTACCCAGGTTCAAGATGTTTATGGTAGGGTCAGAAAAAAATAGCTTGATATCTTTGAGTAGCAGCAACTTTACTTCTATCAGACCTGAGACATATAAGAAGCTAGTTTGGTACTGAGCTGCTATGCATGTATGTGAATTTCCTAGTTGAGGTCGCTAGCATTGATAGTGAAAGACTTTATACCTAAATCTAGTCACTTTGGAGATTTCCTGGAACACTTATTAAGAAAGACTATAAGAACTATACTGATAAGCTTCCTAGTACACTATTCATGGTTGGTCCAGTAAGACAAAAAGGACTAGGCTTTCTTAACTCCCCTAGCCTCTTCTTTAACCACAACCATTGCTGTTGTCAGTAGCAACATCTTTAAGAAAGAGTGCTGTAAGCTGGGCATGGGGGCCCATGCCTTTAATCACTGCTACTGGAGAGGCTAAGGTTAGTGGATCCCTTAAGTTTGAAAGTTCTGTGCTGCAGTAGAGTGAAAGCCATTCAGTTGTCTGCACAAAACTTGGCACCTGTGGTGAGCCCCTGGGAGGGAATGGGGAAACCTAACTGCCTGAGGAGGGGTGAACTGGACCAGAAACAAGAGGTCAGAGTTTTGGTGTGGACCAGCAGTGAAATCAGGCAAGTGAGTTGTCTTTTCACTTTGAGCCTGGACTAGATAGGAAGACCCACTTACCTTCCCTTCTCCCCCCCAAAAAAACTAAGAGTACTGTGAGAAACTAAAATGTTGTGGAGTTGGAAAGAGGGTAGTATTATATTAGTATCTTTTCATTTAAAGAATGATATGTCTGAGTGGAGTATATGTGGAATAGAGGAAAAGTGGTTTATTGTTAGGTCTAATGTTTGCCCCTTATATAATGGCATTTTCTCTCTGGCATGTGTTAATGAACCTAGAGGCTAAATAACCAATAATTTTAATTTCAAGGAAAGGGGATGTAGTTTGAAGACTTTCTAAGCCAAGAGAATGGATTAACTTTGTCTGCTAGACTATGCCTGTGGTGGGGGAGATTCTTTTAGGCTGTCAGCTGGTTTTTCTCTCTTTGAACCATAGGGACGTGAGATTTCAGGTTAAAAACTCTTGCTATAGATAGTGAATTCCATCCATGGTGTGTGTTTTCTTACAGTTTCATAGGATTTAGAAGTAGAAGGAACTTTGGAGCTTATCAAGTCCAATACTTTCATTTTGCCAGTGAGAAAACTGAAGCTTATAGAAGTGATTTGTCCAAGGTTACACATGTAGTAAGTAGTAGAACTAGGATTTAAACTCAGAACCTCTGATTCTAACTACTATATTCTTGCCACTATATCTTTGGATTTTTTTTTTTTCACATTTATCATGCCATGTGGCTTTTTGTGACCTTGGGCGAGTCACTTGAGCTCTCAGAGCCTCAATTTTGTGATCTATAAAATGAAGATCCTGGCTCTCCACCTCTTAACATCCCTTGATAGAGTGGAAAGAGCACTGGATCTGGAGTCATAGACCAATGCTTTAGAATTCAGAGGTTCCCAAACTTATTTGGCCTACCACCCCCTTTATAAAAAAAATTACCCAGGGGCACCCAAGGGCAATCCCTCTTCACCCCCCAGCAGTCCAGGTCTAGCACCTCATAGGGGGCATTATCACCCCCTTTGGGAACCTGTGCCTAGATGCTTGCTACTTCTGCGACCTTGAGCTCCCTTAACTCCCTTAACCTCCCTGGGACTCAGTTTCCTTATTTGTAAAATGAGGGTGGGAGTAGATGGCCTTTGAAGTCCCTTCCACCTCTAGATCCATGATTTTGTGACTCTGAAGGAGTTGTTAAATCCCTGTGAGCCTCAGCTACGTTTACAAATTGGGGATATTTGTACTACTTAACTGACTTGTTGTGGGTAAAGTTCATTGTAAATTGTGAAATGCTATTTAAATTAAGTAAGCTATCATTATTATTATTGTTATTGTGAAAAATCAGGTACTATGGATTGCTTTCCAAAATAGTCGTATAGATTCACAGTTCTACCAACAATGCACTAGTGTACCTATCTTCCCATAACCCCTCCAACTTTGACTATTACCATTTTTGCTAAGTTGAAAGGTGTAAGGTGAAAAGGGTTGTTTTGATCCATGTTTCTCTTATTATTAGTGATTTGGAGTATTCCTTATATGATTGTTAATAGTTTGCAATTCCTTTTTTAAAATAAATTTTTGTTGATGTCTTCTGTTTTTTACATCCTTATGGTTTCCCCTAGTATCTCTCCCACTCCCTCTGTCAGAGCACCATCTCATATAACAAGTATTATTTTTAAGGGTCAAAAACAAAAAAGAGAAGAAAAAAAATCAGCTAAACTTGATAGCTTGGAAAAGTCCAAAAACGTACTACCTCCATGAAAGGGTGGATTGGGTGGGGGTGAACTGTCATTTTTTCATTCACAACTTCATGCTTGATCTTTATAATTTTGCTACATTCAATTTTGATTTTTGTGTTTGTGGTTGTTCTTCCTTTATGTTGTTTTAGTCATTGTGTATCTTGCTTTCTTGACTCTGCTTACTTCACTGTGCATCAGTTCATCTAAAGCTTTTCCAAGTTTCTCTATTTTTGTCGCATGTATAATTTCTTAAAGCACAGCAATAGTCTGTTTTGTCTACATACCACAATTTGTTTAGCTATTTCCCAATTAGCGGGCATCTAGTTTGTTTCCAATTCTTTGCTATCACAGAGAGTGCTGCTATAAATATTTTGGTGTATACATGCACTTTCTTCTTATTGATGGCTTCCTTGGGGGTATAAGACCAGTAATGAAATCTTGAGGTCAAGAGAGTATGGATATTTTAGTCATTGGATTTGCATAATTCCAAATTGCACAGCTCCATCAACTATGCATTTGTGTGCCTTTTATCCCACAACCCCTCCAGCATTGACTATGGCCATTATTTGTCATCTTTGGTAATCTGTATGTGGTGAAACTCAGGGTGGTTTTGATGTACATTTCTTTTATTATTAATGACCTGGAGTATTCTTTCATGTGGTGAATACTTTGCAGTTTTTCTTTTGAGAAGCTTGATCATGACCTTGGACCACTTACCTATTGGGGAATGTCTCTTAGTCTTATATGTATTTAGTAATTGTTTGTATATCGTAGATAACAAACCCTTATCAGAGAAATCTGATACAATGTGTTTTTTTCCCATTTGACCTCTTTCTTTCTTAACCTAGGTTCATTAATTTTGTCTTTGCAAAAGCTTTTTAGTTTCATGTTATCAGTGATCTATTTTATCTTTTGTAATTGCTTATATCCTTTGTGTAAAGTACAATTTCTGCCCATAGCTGTGAAAGGAATATGATCTACTTCTCTAATTTTTTATAGTCTTATCTTTAGATTAAGATCACATATCCATTTAAAATATGTTGTGGAATATGATTTTATGAGTTACTGCTTGAATGAAAAATGCTAGTCTGTTTTTCCCCAACAATTTTTTGGGTTTAGATTTGTCATGTATATAGTTCTCATCTTAAACCTCTTAATTTACTAGTTGACCTATTTTAAGACTTGGCCATGTTTTACCATTCTTCTTCCTAACTCCCCTGTTAATTAAATGGTTGCCAAATAGTATGAGTAGCTCAATGGGAATAAGCATGGTTCATAGGTGTCAGGCTGTTGCCAAATTACATTCCTAATTTTTAGCTTCCATGGTCCAGTTCTATAGTTCTTGGAATTAGGAAGTAAAGTTTTGACTAGTTGGTATTAAATCCATATATCTGATCCTAAAACCCTTTTCAGTAGCACTGTTCTACTTTAGCAACTTGTCTGAAGTTCTCAGAATTTGTCTGCCTGCCTAGAATAGGTCACTGTATAAAAGAATCAGATTCATTTATGGAGTGGGAGTGGTTGGAGTTGTAATTAGTTGAGGAAAGGATATGTGATTGAAGAGCTTCTAAGGAAAATAATCATCTAAAAAGACTTTCTTAGATGCTATTGTAAAATTCATTGAAATAACGTACTTTTTAAAAAGTAAAGCCCTAATTCTATTCTAAATGGAATGCCTTTAGTGTAAGGGTGTAACAGGGAATGCCTGGCATGAATCAGTGAGTCAGCATTTGTTGAGCTTAGGTTCCTTCCCAGCAAACAATGCCTGCATGTTCTTCATGTTGTGAATAGTAGCATAGATTCCATTGTAGTTTGTCTTGGTTAGTTCTCCCCATGCACTTGATATTTTGTTTCCTAAGGGTGATTTTCACACACTTTTGAGAGATTTTCTGGTATTTTGAATGAATTTGGAGAAATTTGAGGGTGGTGTATGCACATATATTGAATTTCCAAGAAAAATAACTCTTGTCATTCTTCTTAGCAGCCAATTTTGAGTTGACAAAACTCAGTATTCCTTCTCAAATTTAAGATTTGTCACACATTTTCTAGGATAAATGTGAGTGAATGCAAATACTCTTACTGTTAAATAATCTAAGTAGCAAACTTAGTCTTGCTAGTCTAATGGTCCTGAAAGATGTTGCCAGTATTCAGAAGAACAAATATGAGGTTGCTGTAAATAATACCTCTTTTCCCGGAAAGTGCCATTCTAGTATAACTGGAAATCAGCACCTGGGTGCCTGCTTGCTATCTCATTGATAGTGTGGGATGAGATTATGGTTTCATTGTTTCCTAAGAGGTCAAGCACTTATAGAGCTTTCCCAAAGGTCACCATTTCCCCTGTCTGGTCTGAGACATCATCTGCTAGGAGGCAAGTTTTTGGTTGTTAGACTACTTTTGTATTTACCTTAAAACAAAATAAAACAAAAACAACAATAATAGTTCATAGTCAGATAGTGATTTCAGGTTTAGAAAGTACTTTGCATAGATTCTCCTTTGAGCCTCACAATAGTGTTGATTGATTTCTTATCCTTCTTTTACAAATTAGGAAACTGAGTCTATGAGAGCTGAAGTGGCTTGCCCAAGGTGATGGAGTTAGTCTTGATGAGGCTAAGCCCAGCACTCTCCACTGCGCTGTACTGAACAGGACCTGTTCCATTGTGCAGACACGAGTTAGACTAAGTGGTCCCTGAGGTCTCTTCCAACTCTGAGATTGTCTGATCAGGTTGGGAGTTTTCTGGGAGGTTGCAATGAAATCTGATATGTAAGGAATAAACGTAATCCCATTGGCCTTTTCTCAGTTCTCATCATTCATAACCTGTCTCTCCTCAGAATTAGCCTTTCTTCAGAATACTGTCCTTCTGTTTTAGGTTTTTGTGACACTGTTCTCTACTGGTCCTCTCATTTGTCTGATCCATCTTTCTCCATCTTTGCTGGAGAACGTGTTTCCTCTAGGTGTACCCCCAAGACTGTCCTCAGCCCTCTTCCTTTTTTCTTCTGTACTAGCTCACTTGGTTATCTCTTTAGCTTCTATGTATTCAGTTATTTCATTAGATAGTTTCTGTATCTATCTATCTATCTATCTATCTATCTATCTATCTATCTATCTATATCTATATTCAGACCTGATCACTCCCCTGAGCTTCATTTTTTTCTCCTGAATGTCACTATTTGCTTTCTTGACATCTCGAATTGGATATTCTCATAGGTACCTCAAACTAAGCATGTCCAAAACAGAACTCATTATCTTATCTCCAAAACCCTTCCCTCTTCCCAACTTTCCTATTACTGCTGAGGGTACCACAATTCTTGAAGGCTTGAAACCTTGTTGCCCTCGACTCCTTGAGTCTCACTCACCCCCCATATCCAATGTGTTGTCAAATCTTGTCATTTCTACCTTCAAAACATCTCATACATCCTGTTCTTTCCATTTACAGCCTCCACCCTCCTTCAGGCCTCATAACTTTGAGCCTGGACTGTTGCAGTAGCCTTCTACTTGGTCTCCCTGCTTTGTCTCTCTCCACTTCAAAGTGATTTTCCTTGCTCATAGGGATGACTATGTTACTTCCTCTTCTCCCTTCTTTTCAATAAACTCTAGTAGTGCCTTATTCTAGGATCATATAGAAAAAACTCTGATCAGCATTTAAATCTGTTCCTGGCCTATCCCTTCCTTACCGTTCCAATCTTTGTATACTTTACGTCCCTTCACATAGTCTGCTGTCCAGCTACACTTCTTCTTGTTCATCCTTACACGTGAAACTTCATCTTCTATCTCTACCTTTGTCCTGGCTGTCCCCCATGCCTGAAATGCTTTTTCTTTTCCACTCTGCCTCCTGGCTTCCCTGGCCTCCTAAAAGACTCAACTTAAATCCCACTTTCTGCAGGAGGCCTTTCCCAGTTCCCCCTACTGCTTAGTGCCTTTCCTCTAATACTACTTTCCATTTACTCTGTATATCTCTTGTATGTATATACTTATTTGCATGTGGTCTGCCCCATTCGGATGTGAACCCCTTGGGGGCAGGGACTTTATTTTTGCTTTTCTTTGTATTCCCAGTGCTTAGCACAGAACCTGGTGCTGCATCCTCCAGCACTTAAAAATACTTGTTGACTGTCAGAAACATTTTAATGTATCCTCATAGAAGAGTTCATATAAGGGTACAAAGATGGGCTTTTATACATTTTTCCGTCTTGTTAGCTGAAAGCATTATAGCCTAGGTTTGGTCTGGAGGCAATTTGGTCAGGAAATTATTTCCTTTAAATCTTGTATTTGTGTGGTGGTACAGAAATATGCTTCTGAATAGAAATTGACCACCACACAGTATTCTCATGTAATATGCTTGTATTCAGTTTATAATTGAAGTCACGTTTGGATTTCCTCCCACTTCCCACCATCTCTACAACCTTCCTTTGACTTAAAAGGAGGGAGACAAAACAAATGCTACCTTTTCAGTTCAGTGATGCTACTGATAAATGCAATCGAGAATAGATAAATTATCAAAACAAAGAACCCTTTGATTTTTATTTAATTCATGAGCTTTGTAAGGCAGGAGGCAAGGAGACTGATTTAGGAAAAGAGCAAAACTCCCAGGAGGCATTTAGATTTTTGCAGATCAGATCCTATGATAGGCTGCCACCTGTCTAATTTGCATGGATGCATTAATCAGTTTTTCTACTGTAGTGGCAGCTGGATTCCAGATTCATCCTTCTTTGTGATTTTGTGACCTCATGAATATTGTTCACCAAATTTTAAATAATTTATTATATTATTTCCTTATTCTTTTCCCACAAGGGATTTGTGATATAGCATTCCATTCAATTGGTCCATTGATAAAAGTGTTTAAATCTCTATAAATTCAGGGGTTTTATGATATATGGATATGTTTCATTTGAAACACTTACCTACTTAAATTTACTTCTAGATTATTGCATGTTGGTAGAGAGGTCATCATGGCACACTAATTTCTTTGACATTTTTGAACATCCAAGATGGTAGTATATTATCCCTTTTGTCATTTGGACCAAAATCTGACACATGATTTAGATAGAGTTTAACACGTGAATAAATTGGAACGTATTTAGTCATAAGAGGAAAATCGTATTTCTTTATACTACTTTAATGTAGAATGGTATTTGAATTTTTCCCCCCTGGGAAAGAATAAATTAAACCCACCCCAGTATTTTCTATTGCCTGTATATTCTACATATTTTTGCACTCATGAAATTAGAAACCCAGGTTCTGAAATACAGGATGGCTGTCATAGCAGTTATTTTCAGTAGGTTTAGATTATAATGAGGAAATTCATCTTTCTGAGAGCCTCTGTGCTCTGCATTGCAGCTGTCTACTTTTACTAGTTACCTCCTGGGATATAGCAAGCCCTGTAGGATGTTTGTGGGGTTTGTTTAATCTTTTTTTTTTTCTTTTATATGGAATTTTCAATGAGACAATGGTGAGACACTGTGAGTGGAATTTTATAGAAGTAAATGATATCTAATAAGAAGTGTTCTTTTTTTATTGAGTTAAATCTCTCAAGAGCTATGGCACTATGTGAGTTAGGATTCCACTTGAAATACTGTATTGTATTTACTGAAATAGACAGTTATGTTAAGAAATGGACAGAATGTTAAGTTTTGCCTCACTTTATTTTGGTTTGAAAGAATGACAGGGGCAGAGTTACCTTCTGCAAATTTCCTTTTTCACATGAAATAAAAAACTCCCAACAGCCGTTCACACAAGTTTCCTTCTTGAAAGCCTTTGTGTGTCTCATTAGGTGCCTATCATGGGCCAGATACCATGCTAGTCACTGATGAGACAAAGAAAAGTAAAAGACAGTCCCTGCTCTTAAAGAGCTCAGTCTAATGGGGAGACAACATGCAAACAATAAGCTAAGACAAACAATAGGATACATTGGCAATAATCAACAGAAAGAACTAGAATTAAGAGGGAATCAGGAAAAGCTAATAGAAAATAGAATTTTAGCTGAGCCATGAAGGAAGACAGGTGAGCTAGGAAATGAGAAGAGACCATTCTAGATATAGGGGACAGCTAGTGAAAATGCTCAGAAGTGGGAGATTAAGTGTCTTGTTTTGAGGAACAGCAAGAAGACCAATGTCATTGGATTGAAGAGTAAGTACGTGCAGGAATGTAAAATGTAGGAAGACTGGTGAGGTAGGAGAGGGAGACAGATTATGAAGACCTTTGAATGGCAAATAGAGGATTTTATATTTGATCCTAGAGGTGCTAAGGAGCTATTGGAGTTTGAGTAGATGAATTGGCACAGTCAGACCTGCACTTATTTGAAGATGGACTGTGATAAAGGGAGAGACAGATGGAAAGTGGGGGTAGCCATTATCCTATAGGTTTTTTTTTAATCCAGTATTAGAATTATCAACTTGCTGCTTATGTGTTTTCTGGATTAGTTTAAAAGGATGGAAATTTTATGTTCTGCCATTTTGAGGTTATCTGTATATGTTATGTTCTGATGTAAATGAATGCGATGGCCAATTTGTGAAAAGTTCTATATGCATACTTGTATTTAAAACACCTCCAGTCACTGGTTTAAACAAGCAATTAATATTATTAGCCATATTCATTTACTTTGTCTTGTCTTAACATTTTGAAAAATGAATTAAATTTAATGTTTGCAATAATAATCATTTACAAAATACTATCAGTCTTTTGTTGTTTCTTCCCCCTTCCAGTCCCCACATATTTTTAATTGTTTAGTTTTCCAAGATTCTTTTATTGGTCTCTGAGTTTGCATTGGTTTCAGGGATTACAGATGATATATGAAGGTATTATAAAGATAAAAGTAGAACCTTGAAACAGCTCTTAGTATAACATTGAACAGCATAGCTAATGGAGAGATACTGGCATGATGTGGGTAACTTAAGCCATTTATTGATGGAGAGTGTGACTTTCTAAAGATATTCTTTATTTTTCAGAATTCTTAAGGCAGATAAATTTAATGTTTTGAGGATTTGCATGTTTGCATTGACTTTGACAAAAGGTTGTTTGAAATCTATAGTCTTTAGTGGTGTCTTTTTTTCTCTTTACATAAAATCAAACTGAGCTCTGTGCCTCAAAACCTTAAGTCCATTCCTAGTTCTGTTGTTGTTTATCCTTTGTTCTCAAAGAGGACCATGACATCAGGAAGGTGATGCCATGACTTGCAAGTGAATTGGATTTAAATGAGGGAGGGCTGTGCAAAGTCACCAGCCTCACTTCTCCTCCAGAGCCATCTTGCCCAGTGGCAAGATATAGAGTGGGACAACTGGTACCAACCGACAGGTAGAGATGGAAGAGTTGGAATACTTATGACTTCCTTGGGATATAAGCCCAGTAAGGGAATCTTGGGGCCAAAAGTTATGGACATTTTAGTCACTTTATTGGCATAATTCCAAATTGATTTCCAAAATGGTGATACCATTTCCAGTTCCACCAGCAATGCATTTGTGTATCTATTATTTCATAGCCCCTCTAACATTGACTATTGTAATTTTTTGTCATCTTTGCCAGTCTGCAGGGAGTACAGTGAAACCTCAGGGTTGTTTTGATTTGTATTTCTTCTCTTTATTAATGATTTGGAGCATTCTTTCATGTCGTTATGAATACTTCCTGCAGTTTTTTTTGAGAACTGTTTGATCATGTCCTTTGACTCCTTAACCATTGAGAAATGGCCATTAGTCACGTATGTCATATCTTCGATACCATATCATACCAGGGAAATTTAATAAAGATTTTTTCCCCCTTCAGCCACTTCCCTTCTTATCCTATGTGCATTCATTTTGTTTGTGCAGAAGCTTTTCAGTTTCATATAATCAAAGTTATCTATTTTATTTTTTGTAATTGCCTCTGTTTTTAATGTGGTTGAGACATAGCTGTGAGAGATATAGGATCTGCTTCTCTTCTAATATTTTTATAACCTGATCTTTAATATTAAGGTCATTTAGAATGTATTGTGAACTATGGTGTAAGGTGTTGGTCTAAGCCTGATTCCTGCCAAACTGCTTTCCAATTTTCCCAGTAGTTTTTAATTAAATAAGGAGTTTTTTCCTAGGTAATTTATTTTTTCCACTTTATCAAACACTGGGTTATTGACTTCCATTTTTTCTTACTTTCCCTCGTCTAATCTGTTCTGTTCATCTATTTTTTGTTTAAACCAATACCAGATGATTTTGATGACTACTATTTTAGAATATAGTTTGAGGTCCAGAAGTGTTATTCCTACCCTCACTCCACCTCCTATCTCTGCTTCTTTTCATCATTTCCTTTGACATGCTAAATCTTTTGTTTTTCCAAATGAATTTTGTTATTATTTTATCAAGTTCTATAAAGTATCTCTTAGTAATTTGATGTCTTTAAAAGTATAAATTTTAACTTTGGTTTTTATTATATTGACAGGGTCTAACCATGAGCACTGAATATTCTTTCAGCTATTTAAGTTCTTTATTTCTTTAAAAAGCACTTTGGTTTGGTATATTTGCTATAAATTCCATAGTCCACTACAATTTTGACATGGATTTTCTGCATTACTGAGCTTTGCATGTTATGAATCTAGGCAAAAATTCTGTGTATCCATCCAAAAGCAGTGTGAAAGGAAAATCACTAAGTGATGAGACTGGACTTTTAGTTAGATATTAAAATATACCACTTTGTTACATTTTTTTTAAAAAAACAATATGTCTTTTATGTGTCCACCTGTGATTCTGCTCTGATTGTTATCTGCCTAATCATTTTAGTTTATTCAGCCAAATAAAAAGGAAAAGTTCTTTTTCTCAGAAATCTTTTATAGTGTTATTTTCGAGTGAGTATACATATTGTCATCTTCTGCCCCAGCCTCAATTTGTTTATATTATGAATCTCATTTATTTTTTCAAAGTTAGTTATCAAATATTTCTCCTGAATGAACATATGTAATTTCAGGTTTTGGACAGAAGTATATTACTTGCTTTGTTTTTGTAGTAAGTTTGGCTCTTTTCATTACCTTATAAAACTACGTAGATTGGATTTTTTTCCCCTTTGGAGAAGTATTATGGCTATTTATTTATTCATTTATTTATTTATTGGTGATAAAAAGCAAGTCAGAAGTTGTATTGTAGAAAATCAGTTTCCTCTTTTTTATGAAAGCAGGCAAATGGAAAGAAATTTAAAACGCTTCCATTACTTTTAATTGGGATGTTTAAAACCAGTGTTGGCAATGAATAGCAATTGATCATTTAATTATTTTCTCACAAGAAGACATGTAACTGGCATTTTATCTCTCCTTCTTTCTCTCCCTGTCCCTCTACCCCCTTCTCTCTCTTTTTCTTTTCTCTCTCTCTCCTTCCCCCCTCTTCTCTTCCTCTCTTTGTCCTTCTCTCTCTTTCTCTTCTTTTCTCACTTTCTCTGTCTCTTTTTCTTTTCTCTCTTTTCCCCTCCCTTTCCCCTATCCTTGGCTTCAGATGTGAAAAGAAAATAAATTTGCATTTGATAATTCAGATTTACAGTATCAGCAAATGCATAAACTAAGCCAAAATGAAGATATTGCCATTCACTCTTTTTGAAGAAGCAAAATATTTTGGACTATTCAAGAATACATTAAGAGTAAAGGTCTATTAAGAAGTAATAACCTGGGGCGGCTAGGTGGCACAGTGGATAGAGGAACAGCCCTGAAGTCAGGAGGACCTGAGGTCAAATCTGGACTCAGACCAAACACTTGACACTTACTAGCTGTGTGACCCTGGGCAAGTCACTTAACCCCAATTGCCTAAAAAAAAAAGAAGAAGAAGAAATAACCTTGAATATTTACCACAAAGGGAAGTAGTATATCGATAAGCTTCAAGTCTTACATTTTTTTTAAGGCCAGCTTACATTTTTTTTAAGGCTTTATTCATGTTTTCTATTTGTATATATACTATCTACCATTTCCTACTTCTCAAAGCCCTTTCTTGTTATAAGGAAAAATAATTAAGCAACACTGACAACATAACATCCTTGGAATACAACATCTCCATATTCAAATGAATTTGGCCGTACTCCACAACCTATCTATGCCTGTCCTATACTGTATGACTCTTATATAAGGCTTCTGTAGACTGCCCACCCAACATGCTGGGGGCCTTATTTGCTTTTTCTTGATATTGTTAGGATAATGGAGCACATAGGCTTTCCATCCTGAGCTATCCCTTTCTAATAGCCTTTTGGCCTACCCATTCTCTTCTTCATTCATTTTATTTTATGACTTTTTTCATCATAATTCCATACTTGTGATTTTTTTTAAAAAGTCATCAGACAATAAGTGCATAGAATTTTGTATTCTCTACAGATTTCACTTAGTTGTGTGATGGTAAAGATCTATTATGGAATATCATTTGTGAAAGCCTGCCTATTCTCCTCTAATACTCTAATCAAGGATATTCTCTGTGTGTGTGTGTGTGTGTGTGTGTGTGTGTGTGTGTGTGTGTGTATTCTCATGAAGATCTTATAAAAATGAGAAAGTAAGCGCATAGGTCAGTAGTTACTGATATACTGTTGGTCAACTTTTTTTTTTAATAAGGTCTGAGATTTTCCCATACTTTTGGTGTCTTCCTCTTTTAAATGCCATAAAGACTGATCTCTAACCCTCAAAATTGTGCCAACTCAAGCAAAGACCTCTTCTCTTGTATTCTTGCTCTATTTCAATTGTTTTTTTTTCCCGTCTGTGATTTCTTTCTATTTCTATTTCCTCTGTAAAAACATCCAAAACTGTGATATTAGAGATTCCACTGTCCTTGATAGTGAAAAGAATTACACTTTTGCCAATGTTTTCCAAGTTGTCTGTCCTCTGTATAGTCTCATTCTTAAGTACTTTCAAAATATATCTTCTTGGTTACCTCTCTCTCTCTCTCTCTCTCTCTCTCTTTTCTTTTTGATGAGGCAATCGGGGTTAAGGGACTTTGCCCAAGGTCACACAGCTAGTAAATGTCATGTGTCTGAGGCTGGATTTGAGTTCAGGTCCTCCTGACTCCAAGGCTGGAGCTCTATCTACTGGGCCACCTAGCTGCCCCTCTTATTTGTGTCTCTTGCAAAGCCTTTACACTAAATTTCCGCTAATGATTTCTCATTATTTTATGAATTGGTACAGCTCATGATCTTCCATCCTTCATTGTAAGATTCTCCAAAAAAAGTTGTTATTGGCCGCCATATCCTTTTCTACTTGGCAAGTAAGTGTCATATAACTAAGGCAATTTTAGGCTTTTCTGGTCTTCCTATTATGACAGTTGATTTACTTAGATTGAGTTTCTGTATTAAATTGCTGTAGCCCACATTGGTGTCATTTTCCCCATCCACATACCCTTTTTCAGCGTTAATAATTTACTTAAATAGGTCAGGTTGTATTTTGATTGTTCACCATATTTTTTAAATTTCCATCATAGCTTCCAATTAATTTTGACTATATAAGCAGCTGATTCAGGAATGATTTGTGCTATTTCAATAACAAGTATTTTCTTGTCCTTTAAAATGTGACCAATTTGTGTGTGTGTGTCTATGTGTGATGGTAGCTGGTACTCTTAATGTTCAGCTACCTCTTAATTCTTTTCTCAAAGAAAGCATTCATCCTGTATGAGTGTGAGGGATTCTCTGTAGTTTACAAATCTTGGGTCTTTCTGTTTTCTAGTCCCAAACTATATTTTCCAACACATTTTTCACAGTTCTTCTCTGTTTCCATATTTGTGTTGAAGTCACCAAATATCAAAATGTGTGTTGATTTAATCACCAAATACCCGTGCTGATTTGGAAGGTCTTGTTGAGCTGTTCATAGAATTTCTCTACATTTTTATCTTCTGCCACAGATGTTGATGCACAAGTTGTAATTATTTTCATGGTGGTCCTTTTGCAAGGACTTATAATGAACACTAGAACATGAAATCTTGTTGTCTTTGGATGAATGTTAAAATCAACTCAGCCAACTTTGCCTCTTTAAGAATAATCTGTGACATGTCTTCCCATTATTTCCTTCTGGATTCTCTAATTCATTCTTTGCACAGCTGCCAAAGTGATACAAGAGTGACTGTGTTACTCTTCTGTCCAGTAAATTTTATTGCCTCCCTATCACTTCTGGGATCACATGCAGACTTCTGTTTGGCATTTAAAGCCTTTCATAGCTTGGCATCATCCCACCTTTGCTACCTTATTATGTATTACTACCCTTCCATTACACCAAAGTTCAGCCAAACTGGCCTTCTTACTGATTCTCACACATGTCATTCCATCTCTCATCTGTCTGCCTTTAGGCTGTTTTCTATTCCTAGAATGCACTCATTCCTCACCTCCACCTCTTAGGATTCTCATCTTCCTTCAAATCTTAGCTCAAACCCCACCTTTTACATAAGACCTTTTTGGGGCAGCTAGGTGGTGCAGTGGACACTGGCCCTGAAGTCAGGAGGACCTGAGTTCAAATGTGGCCTCAGACCAAACAGTTGACACTTACGAGCTATGTGACCCTGGGCAAGTCACTTAACCCCAATTGCCTAAGTAAAAATAAAATACATAAGACCTTTTTTCATCTTCTTGAAATTGCCTTGTATTTGCTTTGTATATATTTTGTTGATATTTGTTGATATTTCTAATAGAATATAAGCATCTTGAGTAAAAAGTATTGCTTTGTTTATCTTTGTATCCCCAGCTTAGGGCAATGCTGGCACATGACAAGGCCTAAATAAATGCTTGTTGATTAATTCTGGTTTCATTTATAGAGAGAATGTCAAGATTTCTATGATTTAGCTCTGTTGGCAATATGTCTGCTTGATCACTGGGGCAAGGATCTTATATTTAAAGTATCAACAGCTAAGTTAACGCCTATAGATGTTTTAAAAATTGTTCCTTACACCGACCCTAAAGTCAGGAGGACCTGAGTTCAAATCTGGCCTTAGACCAAACACTTGAAACTTACTAGTTGTGTGACCCAGGGCAAGTCACTTAACCCCAATTGCCTAAAAATTTAAAAAAAAATTTTTTTTAAATTGTTCTTTAGTTCTACTGACATGCCATTGTTGCTGTAGAAATGGAAAGAGGGCTGGATAATACTGGCAGCCTTTAATTTTTTTGTTTCATGTCACTCCCATATAATTTAAGATTGAACTGTTCTCTATTGGCGTGTGTCCTCAACTGGATTGTAAAGGCCTTTTGAAAAAGTCTTCCAACAATTCCTAGAATACTAATCATATAAGACACTCAGTTAATATATATTTTTTTAAACAAGGGAAGCTTAAGCCCGTCTAGGAATAAACCCTTAGAGTGGTCTACATAGACTTGTTGCCCCACCATGAACTCTTCTCCAGGGACAGAAAGTAAAAAAGTTCAGTCGTTTCCCATTCAATGAGCAACTCTAGAGTGGATTGGAACACAGATCTTATCAGCTCTACAGGCATCCTCAGTGAATACTTCTTGACTGAAGATTATATTTGTCATATGTTAAAAAGATTGCTATTTGAATTCTGTGCAGTGACTATAGGATCATAGTTTTGAGCTGGAAGACCGTCTTGATCAGATATAACTATTTGTTCATCTACTAGTAAATAAATAAAGATCTTTTCCCATAAATTCCTACTTCTTGTCCACTTCTAGTCAAATTCTAGTCCTTATTTTTCTGTTGTTTCTTGTTCTTCAATCACTGTAAATCTAGATTCCGTGACTTCAGGATGAGGTCATGGGACCAGTCTCAAGTCAGATCTCCACTTAGAGATCTCCACTTAATTCAGTTTTTTAAAAAATGGATTGAATACCTACTCATGTTCAGGACATTGTAGGGGATAACCCTTTCTGTGTAAAGCCTTTCTTGATACCCCGCCCAACTGCTGGGGCTCACCTTTCTTGCTGACTACCTTGTATTTATTCTGTATATAGCTATTATACATATATTTACATGTATATGTTGTCCTGTCCTAGTCACTCCCCTCCATAATAGAAACTCTTCAAAAAGTCAAAGATTTTTTTTTGTCTTTGTAGCTCGAGCATCCAGCATTGCTGTTTATTGTTTTAAGTAGACACTTAGTTAATACTCCCTGATTGATTGATATAAAGAAGTTATCTGCCCCTGCCTTCATAGAGCTTCATTTTTTATCTCTGAGCATGAAGGTCATTATGTTTTGGAAACTACTTTTCTTTTGATCCGTGCAGTAAAATTGATCTGCTTAGGAGTGAGGGGGCAGAGTTTCTCCACTTTCATTTTTTGCATTTTTTTGTTTCTAAATAAGGGACTTTAGTTTTCTGCTTAGATGCTTATGTGATGGCCTAGTGATTTTTCATTCTTGATGACTAAGATAATTTTACTTAATAGTCATTGTAATAATAATAGCATGCATTTCTATAGTGATTTAAGGTTTACAAAGCACTTTACAAGTATTATTATCTCATTTTATCCCCACAAAATTCCTGGAAGGCAAGGGCTGTTACTATCCTCATTTTACAGATGAGGAAACTGAGGTAGACAGAAGTTAAATGACAAGTCTTCCTGACTTCAGGCTCAACATTATTCACTGTGCCACCCACCTAGAGGCATTTGTTTTGTTTGTACAGTTCAAACATACTTTGTGTTGAATTTTTGATGAAACTCAAAACTTAACCTTTGTGCCTGGAATCTGATATTTATAGAACATAAATTCTAGAATACAAAGTACCTTGATACATTTATCTTGTTGCTAATCAATATCTAGGCATTATATTTTAGCTGATCTAATTTTAACCAGTTTATATTTGAGGAATTTAATTTTTAATATACTCTGGAGCATATTTGAGTTTTAAGTTAAAAACAGTTTCCAAAAGACTGATAAAACTGCATAAGGATTAAAATAAATCATAAACACAACTTGGCTTTGGCATAAGATGTTACTTGCATAAACATTTCAGGAATTAAACTACAAAAACTATTTAGAATTTGGATTAAACTTTTTTACAGGGCTCTGACCATTTGGCAATAATTTAATGTCATTGTTGGTTAGTTGCTTTGTTTCATTTTAATGAAAGCTTTGAGTAGATTTTAGAAGACCCTTTATAGTCGAACAAAACATACAAAATCTATGTAATGATAATACATAGCTATTCTTTCCCTTTCTTTCCCCTTGCCTTTTCTGTGACTGAATCTGGAAAATGGAATACCTGAGTCCTAGGTATCTTTATTTCAGATGATGAAAAAGAGAAAAAGGAAACTGGTAGCTTTCACAAAATGTCAAGGTGAAGACACTGACTAGCTTCACTGCGAACTACTCTGTTTTCCACAAAGTTGCTTAAATTTAAGGATTATAGAGACCATAAGAGCTTCTGACAACAAATGTTTGAAGTGGTCATAGAATGGGGGAGCAAGAAGTAGTTCATCTACTTCTTTTGATGATTGCATTCCATTTCCCACTTTTTAATAGATGTAGCTCTTTCACTAGAATCCCTTCTGCTTTGTTTTGCTATTCATCTTGTGTGTCCAAGCTTGTTGGGTAGTGTGAAGTTAAAAGTTCTTCCTTGTAATCTATATTAAATGACTACTTTCCATGTAGAGCATTTGTTTAAGGGTAAATTAGTTGTTGGAGGGGCTGAAAAAAAACGACTTAGGCACAGTTAATAGACACCCTTGGTGGAACAATGAATTGGTTCAGTCATTCTGGAAAGCAATTTGTAATCATGCCAAAAAAAAAAAGTGACTAAAATATCTATTCACTTTGAACTAGATATCCCACTTTAAGTCATGTACTATAAGGCAGTCAAAGACAGAAAGTTTCCATATATAAGCATAAGCAAAAAATTAATAGAAGCACTTTTTGTCATGAAGAATTGGCAGCAATGTATATACTTATTTTTAGGTGCTTATTGATGGGAGATTTTTAAGACCAAAGCTAGAAGGGTCCTTTGAATCTGAACCAACCCTTCCTTTTATTTATTTATTTATTCATATGTTTTTACAAGAAATTGGTATCTCTTCTTCCTACTGCCACTGCCCTCCCCCAAATAATAAAAACAAAAATCCTCAGACAAACTCTCAGTAGTCCAGCAAAACAGATTCCTACTTTTGGCCATGCCCCAAAAAACATGTCTCATTCTGGATTTTAAATTAAATTTTTTTTTTTTTTTTTTTTTTTTGCAATTAACAGGCATTTTTTCTCTTCCTGTCATCCACCCCCTGAAAAAAAACCAAAATTCTTATGACAAATATGCCTAGTCAAGCAAAACAAATTCTCATGTTGTCCATGTCCAAAAATGTCTCATTCTGCATATATAGTCTATGTCTATCAAGAAGTGGATAGCATTCATCATGGCTGGTCAGCGTTAGTTGTTATAAGGATAAACTTCACTTGTATAATATCATAAAAAAAGAGGATTGTAAATGAAAGTGCAAATTTGTTATGTGCAGCTTGTTTTTCTTTTAAGTATATAGTAAGTTCAGCTTGTAGCTTTTCAAAGTTGGTCTGCTTGTCTGTGCTTTTCTGTCCCTTCTGTTTTCTGCATTTAAAAAAAAAAAGATGCTTAAACAACTCTTTTTCTTTCTTGTTCTTTTTTTGCTGTCCTTTGTCTGTCCTTTTTTATGTACGCTTCGTGTCCTTTACCCTTCAGTGGAAAAAAAAAAGAAAAAGAAAGCCCATGTAACAAGTATAGTCAACCAAAATAAATTCCCACACTATGTCTGAAAACACGTGTCTGATAACGAATCTGGAGTCTATAATCTCTGTCAGGAGCTGGGCAGCAAGCTTCATCATCAGTCCTCTGGAATCATAGTTGGTCATTCCATTGATCAGAGTTCTCAAGTCTATCAAACCAAGCCCTTTATTTTACACATGAGAAAACTCTGAAGCCCAGTGAGCTGAGTGAGTTGCCCAAGGTCGCAAAAGTAGTGACAGCAGCAGGATTTGAACTCAAGTCCTTTCACTCCATAACTGGCACTCTCCCCTCTACCACACTGACTCTGAGGAATGTATGTACAAATTGTGGCACATAAGTGTATTGGAATATTATTGTATCATAAAGAAGCAGTGAATAATGAAGAATTTAGAGGAGCCCAGGAAGAGCTATAAGAGCTGATGCAGTCTGAAATAAGTTGAACAAAGAAAACAATATACACAATAACTATCACATTGTAAGTGGAATTAACAAAAAACAAAATAGGTAATTCTGTAATCACTAAACTTGAACCCTGGAGAACAGTTGGAGAAATTTACCTCCCTCCCCTCTTTGCAGAAGTCTATATAGCTATTAGTATGGCATTTTGCATATGCTGTTGGTTGTGGTAGGTTTGTTGGTTGTTTTTTGCTGAACTTATTTTCTCCTTAAATCTGTGTTACAAAGGATGGCTGTCTAGGTAGGGGAAGAATTTCAGAAATTAAGATGATGTAAAAACAAAAGATGTTAATAAAAATAAGATTTCTTAAAAGACTCAGTTGCTGCTGTGTTAACTAAGCCACTAAGAGAGTCTGTCTGCAGGCTGGGGTGCTCAGAAAAAGAGTGATTTTTCCAAGAGGCAGTAGAAAATAGGATACTCTTACTACCGAGACACGACAGCAGAACTGGCTTAGAAGTATAGCTCAGCCTGAATCAAGAATAGACTCATAAGAGGGCAAGACTTTAGTTCATTTGAAAGTAGAAGGAACCGTAAAACCACCTACTTCAATCTCCTCATTTTACAGATAAGGGAACTAGTAAGGCCTGGCTAGTTGCTCATGGTCTCACAGATTGTAAATTCTAGAGCCAGGTTTTGAACCCATATGCAAAATCCAGTGCCCTTTCCATTGTCTAGGACTTGAAGGAAGTCAGGAGGAAATGCATTCCAGGCTTGGAGGATAGCCATTGAAATACTTCAGAGTTGAGAAATTAAGTGTCTTATTCCAGGAACGTCCAGGCTAGTGTCACTGAATCAAGGAGTACGGGGTGGGTTGTAAGGTGCAAGAAAAGTGGGGGGCAGGGGGGAGAAGGCAGGTTATGAAGGCCAGAGGATTTTAAATTTTATCCTGTAGGGGAGAGGGAGCCAGTGGAGTTTATTGAGTAGGGGGGTGGGAGTGACTTCATCAAAGCTGCACTTGAGGACTTTGCTTTGAAGCTGAGTGGGGGATTGAGTAGAGTGGGAAAATACTTGTGGCAGGAAAACTAAAGACCAGGCCATTGCAGTAGTCTAGGCATAAGATGATGAGGGAAGGCCTGCGCCAGGATGGTTGCAGTATCAGATAGGAGAGAAAGGGATGTATGAGAGATGTTACCAAGGTAAAACCAAAAGACCTTGGCATCATATTAGATATGGGGGGGGGGGTGAGAGAGAGAGAGGAGTAAGGGAATAAAGCCTGGATGTTTGGGAGGAGGGTGATGCCCTGGATCAGTGGTATCAAACTCAAAAAGAAATGGACCATTGCAGAGCTGCATATTGACTTACAAAACCACAAATTAACATTAGCTTTGTTATATTACACTTTGATTTGTTTTGTTAAACATTTCTCCAGTTATATTACTCTGGTTCCTCTAGGAGTTTGACACCTCTGCCCTGGATAGTAATAGGGAAGCTTGGAAGGGGAGAAGACTGGGGGTGGGGGGCATAATGAGTTCAGTTTTAGACGTGTTGAATTTCAGGTGTGTATGGGACATCCAATTTAAGATATTCCACAGGCAGTTGGAGATGCAAGACTAGAGGTTAGTCGAGAGATTAGGTTTAGATGATAGGCTTGAAAATCTTCAGCATATTGAATTCATGATCATTCAGATCATTGAATTCATGGGAACTAATGAGATCACCAAGTGAAACAGTGTAGAAGAGAAGACCCAGCCCCACGTCTGTGGGGTACATTTCCAGTAATGACATTCTTTGGTGATCCTCACCTCTTATTGGGCATAGTATTGTCCTGTCTTTATATTATTATGTATGTGTTAATTAGTATGTAATAGTATATGTGGTGATTTATTTCTTGTGATTTAAATCTCCATTAGATTGCAAATTCCCTAAAGAGCAAGACTATCTTACCTAAATTTTGTATCTCCCTGATTGGTCCTGTGCCAAAATAGTAGATACCTGATATTTGTTGAATAAATAAGCCGCACTGGAATGTCTTTCAGTAAACATTTATTAACTGCTCGGTACCAGGTACAGTGCCAAGTCATGGCATTTCCAAAAAGAGAAAAAGACAGTTCTTGCTCTCAAGAAACTCATGATCTAATAGGAGAGACAACAAGTAAAGAAATATTTACAGACAATCTATGTGCAGGATAAATAAGAAAACCAGAGGGAAGGCACTAGAATTAAAAAGAATTAGGAAAGGCTTCCTGTAGAAGATGGGATTTTAGTTGGAACTTGAAGCCAGTGAAGTTAGGAGGCCAGTGTTACTGGATGGAAGAGTATGTGGCCTAGCAGAGAATAAAGTATAAGGACTAGAAAGGTGAGGAATTGGGGCTAGATTATAAAGGACTTTGAATGTTAAACAGAAGATTTTTGTGTTTGGTCCCTTAGAACACAGGTGTCAAAATTGAGGTTTAAAACTTCTGAGTGCTGCCCAAGCCAGATTAAAATGTAATTGGGAAATGGTTAACAAAATAAATAAAAATACAATATGTAGATGATGCTGGTTGTGAGGGTTGGGCTAGATGCAGGACTAGTAGTTTGGGAAGTGAAAAAACAAGGGAGGGAAGAAGGTAACTAAACAGGACATGATAGTGAAGTCTGGAGGGTCACAAGCCAGAACCATGAGGGGAGTGAAGGATGGCTGGACCAGGCCCCAAAATGGAGTCTCCATTGGTGAAGGCACAGGAACTAACCAATCAGAGAATGGGACAGGCATTCAGAGAGAGATTCAGGTTGAGAAGGCAACTGAGGCATAGTGTCAAAAGTTTTTTGAGTAGGGAATGACATGATAAAAGCTTTGTTTAAATAATACAAACCTGTCAGTGATGTTCAGAATAGATTGAAATAAGAGAGAGATCAGAAGCTGGGAAATCAGTTTTGAAGGAGTTTCAGATACTTTAAGTTTATTATGAAATTATATGTGTTAGGTAGTATTTGTTAAAAGAGCTTAGAAATTCTTTGTTTTTGTATCTGGAACACATTTGATCAGTGGTCCCTGCAATAATTTACACAAACACACAGTTGACTTTGTTTTGTTCTTTGGGGTTTCCACCCCCCCTTTGGTAGTTTTATATAACTTTTATCTTTACGTCAAGCTTATTTTTTATCTTAGGGTAATTTAACTGGTGGTGGAGATTCCAAGTAGTTCATGTGATTTGACTTAACAATAGTGTCTTGAAATTGTCCCAGAGAAATGGAACCTCTTGCCTACTGAGACAATGTTTCTACTTTGTTTCAGTCCTTAGTGCTGACTCTTTTTGTTGCAGTCTAAAAAAAAGTGCAACATAGTGTAAAATGCTAATAAATTAGTCCTCTTCAATAGGATTCTTTCTGATATTTTGTACTTACAGACTTTCTGGGTAGTTCTGATACAGTTGTGAAAAGAGTATTTAATCACCTCTCGGTCTAAAATCCCTTCAGTGGTACAAATTAAAAATATTCCTAGGAAGTTTTTTTTAAATCTGACCTTAAATTTTTAATCTTGAATGTTTTCTTTGCCCTTCTGACATTGAAGCTGCTACAAAAATATATATATAAAACTATCTAAAGACAAGCTGAGGCACTGTAGTATGGACAGAGTGCTGGGCCTGGACTATAGAGAACCTGGTTCAGACCTTCACTGCTTCATCCTGGGGAGGAAAAGGAGGGCAGACAAAATGGTCTCTAAGGTCACTTCCAGCCCTAAATCTATGATGCTAGGTCCCTTCTAACTCTAAATCTTTGATTCTTTGATGCTAATAATTATTGAAGGGGGGCGGGGGGGGCGGGGGACTGATTTTGACAGTGTTCATAATCTATTAACTGTCTCCAAAGCCTCGGGTACAAAATTGTCTTTTGCTATTACTTTTTGATATTAACACTTTAAAAAAGAATGAAACCCTTAAGCCACAAAGTATCCGGTAAGAAAGTGCAGGAATTGATACCTCTGGGCCCTGTACTAACAGTTTAATTTCCTTTGATTTCTGAATAAAATGGGTGTTTTATTCCATCCTCTGGACAGTCTTAAGAGCTTTATATTTTTATATACTTAGTGCCTTTAGCGACATACATTTTCTATGGACCCATTTTTTTCTCTCACCTAGAACATAAATAACCGCCAACCTGGAATAATACTGTTTTGTAACCTTCGTGAGTTGCCCAGCGGTGGAAATCCTAAGTGGGACATTTAATGGCCTGCACAGAAGATACAAAGAAGAGGCAGAATTGATCTCAGTGACTGCACTAAGAAATGAGTTAGGGGTGCTTGCTTCAGGCATTAAAATATCCTTCACAAAAACCACTAAACCATTTGGATGTGATGTCATTTTTTAAAAATAAAATAATCTGCCAAGTTCATTGTTAGTTGCTTTACTTTGGAGACTTTAACAAAACAAAACTTTGCTTTATCCTTTCTGCCCAGTTGTCTTTTTTTTTTCAATTTATATAATATTTTATTTTTCCCCAGTTACATGTAAAAACAATTTTGAACATTTGTTTTTAAAACTTTTGAGTTACAAATTCTCTCCCTCCCTTCCTCATTGAGAAAGGCAAACAATTCGATAAAGGTTGTACATGTGTAGTCATGCAAAACATATCCATAATAGTCATGTTGTGAAAGAAAACATAGATTTAAAAAAAAAAACTTCAAGAAAAAGAAAGTTTAAAAAAAAAAGTATGCTTCAATCTGTATTCAGATGCCATCAGTTCTTTCTCAGGGGATGGATAGCATTTTTCATCATAAGTCCTTCAGAGTTGTCTTGGATCATTGTATTGCTGAGACTAGCTAAGTCATTCATAGCTGATTCACATTTAACAATATTGCTGTTACTTCATACATAGTGCATTTCACTTTGCATCAACCCATGCAAGTCTTTCCGAGAGCATCCTGCTCATCATTTCTTCTAGTACAAAAGTAATCCGTCATAATCACATACCACCACTTGTTCAGCCATTCCCCAATAGATGAGCATCCCCTCAATTTCTAGAATTGAGTTGCTGTAAATATTTTTTTGCATATAGATCCTTTTCCTTTTTGTTTCCATATCTCTTTTAGGATACAGACCTAGTAGTGGTATTGCTAGCTCAAAGGGTATGCCTCTTTCTATAGCCCTTTGGACATAGTTCCAAATTGCTATACAGAATGGTTGAATCAGTTTACAACTCTACCAACAATTAATGTCTCAATTTTTCCCATATGCCCTCCAACATTTGTTATTTACCTTTTCTGACCTATTAGACAATCTAAAAGGTATGAGGTAGTACCTCAGGATTGTTTTAATTTGCATTTCTCCAATCAGTAGTGAGTTAGAACAGTTTTTCATATGTCTGTCCAGTTGTCTTGATGAAATAGCATGTCTAAATGAAGAGTTGAATTTTGATTCATTAGACTAGGTCTTTATCTTGGTCTCACTTGCCTGGTAAGCTTAGACTAGTCTTGCTTAACTTCTTTGCTTTTGCTTTTTCTTTCTTCAGGTTTTAAACTGGTGGTTTTTTTTTTTTTTTAAATCACACAACTATATGAGAGAATCTAGCACCTAACATTTTCATTTTAAGCTATTAATAGTGCATGATATTTAGTCTACTTTCCTCCAAAGCCACTCTAATCAATATTCAGTTCTAAAGTGAATATGCTATATAATAGGATAGACAGCTAGAAAGCAAAGACAAGACTTCCAAGCTATACAGTATGGACATGCTAGCATGGTTTTGTCACGCATTTTGGCTAAAAACTGTATAGACCATGTGGTTGTTCTGGAAGCAAACTGCTCCCAGTGGTTTGGGGAAACTGAAGTCACAAACTGTTTATTAGTTCCTATTGGAAAGTCACCGTGAGCTTGTCAGAAAATGAACTTTTGGAGACCTAGAGATTGAGAGTTGTTTGAGAAGACAGTGTCCTTGGAGTTAAGCAGTGCCATTCATAATGCCATTATATGGGTAAAGGAGAAAAAAAGGGGTGATACATAAAAGAAAAACACAAGTAAGTTAAACATTTTGGGAGGCCAGCAACAAGTAACTAATCCAGTAAATACTAATTCTAAAGAATTTTAACTTAAATGAACTGATGCTGAGTGAAGTATGCATTGTACACACTAACAGCCGTAATGTTCGATGACTAACTTTGACAGACTCATCTCCTCTCAGCAATGCAAGGATCCAAGACAACTCCAAAGGACACATGATGGAAAATGCTATCCACATCCAGAAAAAGAACTATGGAGTCTGAATGCAGATCAAAGCACATTATTTGATCTCTCTTTTTTTTCTTTCTTTTTTGTTTTGTTTTGTTTCTTCTTTCTTGTGGTTCCTCCTGTTGGTTCTAATTCTTCTTTACAATATGACTAATGTGAAAAATGTATATGTAGAGCCTATATCAGATTGTACACCATCTTGGGGTAGGGAGAAGAGAGAGATGGTGAGAAAATTTAGAACTCAAAATCTTATGGAAGTGAATGTTGAAAACTAAAAATAAATAAATTGTTTCAAGAAAAGAATTTTAGTTGAAAAGTGCTCAGAAGTAAGAGCCCCTTTAAAAAACTTAATTCTCCATACAAAAAACATTAGGAAGGAATATGTTTCTGTTGATAAAATTGTATCAGATATGCACTATTGATAGCTGTGTTCATTTCTAATATGGAATTAAAAAATATTCCATTTAGTTTATAAAAGACCCATGAATTGTTGATAGAGATTGTCCTAAAGAAACACTTTAAGGTATTACAGTTTATTTATTTTTCTTTTTTCCTTTTAAATTAATTTATTTTTAGTTTTCAGCAATCACTTCCATAAGCTTTTGAGTTTTAGATTTTCTCCCCCTCCCTCCCTTGGGGAGAAAATCCCCAAGATGAGGATCTGATATAGGCTCTACATATACATTCCTAATAAACGTATTTTTACATTAGTCACATTATAAAGAACTAGAACCAATAGGAGGAACAACAAGAAAGAAGGAACGAAACAAAACAGAAGAAAAAAAAGAGCAAATAGTATGCTTCGATCTTCATTCAAACTCCATTATTCTTTCTCTGGATGTAGATAGCATTTTCCATCATGAGACCTTTGGAGATGTTTTAGATCCTTGCATTGCTGAGAAGAGCTAAGTCTATCAAAGTCAGTCATCGCACAACGTGACTGTTATTGTGTATAGCGTCCTCCTGGTTCTGCTCACTTCACTCAGCATCAATTCATACAAGTCTTTCCAGTTTTTTCTGAAGTCCACTTGCTCATCATTTCTTATAGCACAATAGTATTACATTATATTCATATACCACAACTTGTTCAGCCATTCCCCAGTTGATGGGCATTCCCTCAATTTCCAATTCTTTGCCATCACAGAAAGAGCTACTATAAATATTTTTGTATATGTGGGCAAGGTATTGCAGTATAGAGGTATTCCACAAATACTCGGTCATCCTTGTACTTTGTGTCAGCCCAAGAATATTACATTTACAATGAGCCTACCATTTAGAAGGTTTGGGGCAGTGGCAGAAATGGGAGAAAAAAACATTTTCCAGCTAAATATGCCTCTTATATTTCCTCATAATCTAAGTGACTATTAACCTAGTTACTAATCCATATGGTGTAGTAATGCCTGACTTTATGGGGTTTCTTTCAGCTAAAGAGTCTCAATGCCTCCAGAGTTTACAGCCTTTGGCCAGAAATCCCATTTCATGTACCATTGCTGTGCTGGCCTCCAGGGTAGAACAGCAGTCATATAAGAGTACATAACAAGACTGCTCACTAATTCTCAAGCTGAAGGAATAGAATATTCTCCCTGTTGAAACCATTGGAGAAGATTTTTCTACTTCCAAACAAATTCCAACATGAATATGCCTAAACCTCATGAAGTAGTCCTTTGCCCAAATGAACAAACTCTAGAGAACACCATTTGCAATATTTTCCCCATTCTGACTACTTAATTCTCAGTCTCCTTTGCTTTTTATGTCTTTTTATGCTTGGGTGGCTCCCAAGGTTGTGTTTTGGGCCCTGTTCTCTATATTCCCCTGTATAATAGTAGCTCATTCATGATTTTATCAGGTCCTACATGGGTTCAACTATCATTTCTGTGCAAATGATTTTCAGGCCTATATATCTATCCCTAATCTCTTTCCTGAGCTGTCACCAACTACCTTTTGGACATTTGGAATTAAGATATCCAGGAGGCCTCTAAAACTCAAAATGTCCAAAAGAGAATTCATTGTTTTCACCCCAAATCTACTTGTCCTCCCAAATTTCCTGTTAACTATTGAGAGCACCTCTATCCTTTCAGTCATTCAGGTTCACAACCTCTGTGTCTTCCTCTATTCCTTGCTCTCACTAACTCCACGTATCCAGTCCATTGCCAAACGTATCTCCTCCTTTCCATGTACACAGCCACCACCTTACTATAGGTCCTCATCCTCTCTGGCCTGGACTACTCAAAAAGCCTTTCTACTTGCTCTCCCTACCTCAGGTCCCTTCCCACTCCAACCCATCCCTCATTCAGCTGCCAAAGTGGTTTTCTGAAGGGTTGATAGCACTACATTGCCACCTCCACTCATTGAATTCTAGTGGCTCCCTATTCCCTTTAGGAAAAAATATAAAATCCTTTAGTATTTAAAGCCCTTCACAAACCAGTCCATTTCTTATCTTTCCACACTTATACTTTATTCTCCTCTATGTACTCTATAGTCTGGTTATGCTTACCTACTTGTTTGTTCCTCACAGATGACCCTCCATCTCCGTTCTCTCTGGCCTTTTTGTCCAAGCTGTCTCTCATGCCTGGAATATTCTTCCTCCTCATCTTTGCCTCCTAGTTTCCTGGTTCCCCCCAACTCCCCTCCCCGCCTTGGTCCTTTCTCTTCTATTTTTATATACCTACCTAGTTATTTATGTGTTGCTATGTGCCTACTATCTATGTAGTAATTTATATGTTGTCTCCCCCATTAGAATGTGAGATCCTTTAGAGCAGGGGCCATGTTTTTGCCATTCTTTATATTCCCAGTTTGTTTAACACAGGATCTCCTACATAGTAAGTGCTTAATAAATGCTTGTTGACTGACTTACTGACTGGTATGAATATACTAAGCCGCCATGTTGTTATTAAGGTAATATGTAGACTGCTCAGTCTCTGATTGAAAACTTTAAAGTTTTATCATTACTGCCTCAAATACTTTAACCCCTTGTTAGACACTTGTCATGTAATCATGGGCAGATTACTTAACCTCTCATAGCCTCCATTGCCACACTTCAAAAAAGGAAATAATACTTTTATTTCCTACCTCTTAGGGTTGTTTTTTGTTTTGTTTTGTTTTTAAATAAACTTCAAAGCACTATACAAATAAGAGTTATCTCCACTCAACCCAATTTGAGTTTCTAAGAAAAGGGGTAAGGAATTAATTGTCTCTTCTCCCTGCTTTTTTTTTGGTCTTAAACCAGAAGTTCTTACCTTGAGAATCTGTGATTTCATGGCGTCTGTGAACTTGGATAGGAAAAAATTATATCAATTACTTATTGATGTAATTATTTCAATGTAATTATTATCATTTCAATATAATTGATTTCCTTTGTCATTCTATGTGTTTTATAAATTATGCACTTACAAACATTCTGAGAATTGAGTCCATGACACAAAGAATCCCTGGTCTAAATGCTGCCAATCATATAACTCCATAGATCATTCAGGCAGGAGAGGCCAGAGGAGGAAGACTTCTAGTCTAACCTTCCTTATTTTACTCATGAGGAAACCTGGTTCCAGAAAGGGGCAGTGTGGTTGTTGCTTAGAGATGGAATAGCACAGTCATCTACAAATGCAGAGAAGTGTTTTTATGATTATTTCTATATTGATTAGTTCACCAAAGGTTTATTTGGTTCCACAAATAAATAGAATACTAATGGGGCTTTTAAAATGTGTTTTATTAATTTGAGAAGCAGGTGATGTATAAGATAGGGCGTTCACCTTCCTTGGAATCAGAAAGACCTGAGTTCAAGACCTGGCTGTGACACATTCTGAGCTTTTGACTGGGCAGGTCCATTCACCTCTTTGTGGTCTGAGGCCGGGGGTGTCACCCTCAACTAGAAATGAGGCCACTGACCCATATTGAAGGAACCCTGCAGGACACATAGTGACTTAGCTTTAAACTGTAATGTTACCTATATATTTTTTGTATTTTCATTTATTTTGTTAAATATTTCCCAATTATATTGGGCCACTTCAGGTTGCTCAGGTGTTGAACTAAAACTATAAGTCATAGAGAAGGTACTGACCTGCTTTGGGAGAGGGAGTTCCTTCATGTGGGAATTCCCTGTGCCAATGACTTCCTATCTCCTGATGCTCACACATCAAAGTAAAGAAGCCATAAGATTTGTAGTCACTTAGTTTCTCAGAGTCCCAGGCAACTAAAACTGTACACTATAAATAAATGATGGTACATTGGTAGGAGGAGTTCTGCAGAGGAAGTTCATCCACACTGATGAAATCACACATCCTGACCTTAAAAAAAAAAAGAAGAAGATGTTAAAGACCCCTCCCTCCAGAGAGGAAGTAGGTTTGCCTTTTTGTTGTCAGAAATGCATTTGGGATACCTACATATATGTGTGAAATCCAAATCCAGTGACTTTTTCTCAGTCCTCATTCTCCTTGACCTCTTAGGGCCTTTGACACAGTTGATCGCTCTCTCTTTCTTGATACTCCCTTCTCTCTAGGTTTTTGGGACACCACTCTTTCCTGCTTCTTCTCCTACCTGTCACTTCTCCTTCTCTGTCTCCTTTGTTGGGTCCTTATCTGGATCACACCCTCTAACTGTGTAGGTGTCCCTCAGGGTTCTGTCCTGGGCCCTATTCTCTTTCCCCCTCCATACTGCTTGGTGTTCTCATCAGCTCCCACGGATTTAATTACCAATTATGCCAAAGATTCTCAAATTGACCTTGCGCCCTCCCCCCCCCGCCTCTCTACTGATGTCTAAATCTCTCATCTCCAACTATCTTTCATATGTTTTGAATTAGATGTCCAGTAAACATTCTAAACTGAACATTGTCTAAAATGGAACTCATTATGTTTACCCTTAAGCTACCCCCCCATCCCCCACTACCTTCCCTATTACCATAGAGGGGAACACCATCCTCCTTGTCTCTCAGGCTTGCAACCTAGGAGTCATCCTTGACTCTATGCTCTCTCTTACCTCCCCCCCCCAAAAAAAAATGTTGTCAAGGATGGTTGATTTCACTTTTGCAACATCTCTCAAATAATACACTCCCTTCTCTAACACTGACTCCATTCTAGTGCAAGTTCATATCACCTCATGCCAGTAGCTTGCTAGTGGGTCTAAGCATCTGAACTCTTTCCCCACTCCAATTCATTCTCCATTCAGCCACTAAAATGATTTTTGTAAAGTGCAAATGTGACCATATCACCCCACCCCCACCACTCCTGTCCCCCACTCAATAAACTAGTGGCTCCCTATCACCTCCAAGAGCAAATACAAAATGCTCTGTTTGGCATTCAAAGCCCTTGCCTTTACAGTCTTCTTATACCTTACTCCCTTTTTGTTGTTATAGTTGTTCAGTCATGCCTGACTCTTTGTGACCCTGTGGACAGCACTGTCCATAGGGTTTTCTTGGTAGAGACCTAATTCCCTAGCATTGACACTGGCTTCCTGGGTGCTCTGTGAACAAGACACTTTTTCTCTCCACTCTGGGCATTTTCTCTGGCTGTCCCCCATGCCTGGAATGCTCTCCCTCCTCAACTCCTACTGACTTCCTTTGCTTCTTTTAAATACATCTTTACAGGAAGCCTTCCCAACCCTTCCTAATCCCTTCCCCGTTAATTATTTACTGTTTTTCTTGTATATAGTTGTTTTCTCCATTGGATTATAAACTCATCGAGGAGAGGGACTGTCTTTGCCTCTTTTTGTATCCCCAGGGCTTAGCACAGTCCCTAGTAAAATAGATACTTAATAAATGTTTATTGATTGCAAAAGCACTGGCAGCAAAAGAATTTTTGCTTTATTGAATTTAGTAAGCAAATAATAGAATGGAACCTCAGGCATAGTTTAGGTCTTTCAATTTGTCTTGAGATTAACTTATAGGCTATGTGTGTGCGTGTGTATTTGCAGTCTGATTGTTTTAATGTTACTAGAAAGTATCATTCTCCTCACTGATAATAATAAAAAAAAATTGAGGCTTTCATCACCTTTGCTGCTTATAAATTGGCAGATGAGTGACTGGCTCAGCAAGCTAGAATCCAGTATAGTATGAACATAACAAACTTCAGACATAAAACCTTTATTCTGAGTTGTCTACCATTTATTATTCCCTTTGGCAAATTAAGGGAAATTTTTGTTCAGTGACAAAACAAATGGAGTTTTTGGACTTGGATAAGAACTTTCTGATAGGGAATTGTCTTCATTTTTATAATGAATGGAAATTTTGCTTAGGCATTTCAAATTATTGGGGTGATTGAACCTGGTTTCTTCTCATTGTGCTTTTATATTTTCTCATTTGTACCCTTGTGAACTCTTAACAAGATTGGTTGGAGTAGCATACTCTAGGTTCCATTCAAGCGCTAACTAGTCTCTAGTAGGTATTGAGTATCAGCACTTACTACTCAGCTAGGAAACTATAAAACAGAAATAATAATACCTGTTATACCTACTTTGCAGAGTTGTAGACTTGTGTGCGATTATGTAAACTTTGCAAACTGTAGAGTGCAATGCACACATCACTTATAATAATAATGGAAAATGCAGGAAAAACATGCTCAGCTTTTAAGGAGCTTCCAAAATTACCATCCATAAACAATTTGAAAACAATGAAGTAGCAAACTGTTATTTCTTGTAAATGAAGTAGTTCAGAAAAAGACAAAAGGATGCATGTGAGTTAAACTAATCAGAAAGCTTACTTAAGTTCACTTTGAAGGATAGGCTTTTAGGTAGGTAAAGGGTGGGTAGGAGAACATTTCAAGTCATAGGATCTTGGCTCATAGATTCAGACTTAACATTGGCAGAGGAGCCCTATAGGCTGTCTGGCAGGCAGCCCCAAACTTAATAGATAGGAGACTGGACCCCAGGGTGGGTTACCTGAGATTCCACAGCAATTAAGCAACAAAGGCAAGGTCTGAATTAATATTGTCTTAACTCAAAAGACAGTGTACTTCCCACTGGACCCACTGCCTCTGGGACTAGTATGAGGAGGACCTGCAGTGAGAGTGAACATGGAATGTGTGGGATCAGTGAGTAGACTGGAGTGGAGAGCCACCAGTTCAGGAGTGTAATGTAACGTAAAGCCAAATTGTAGAGGACATTATAAGCCAGGTGGATGTGTGAATTTAATGCTGCGAACATTATATGAAGCCACGGAAGAGGGGAGTGACATGCAAAAAGAGGTAGTTGAGGTAGATTTAATCTGGCAGTATACAAAGTCGATTGGAGGAGAGGATAAAGATGAGTCACAGAGACCTATTTCAAGAGGCTGTTGCAGTTTGTCTGTTCGAGGTGATGGGAGATTAAGACTGACCAGAGGAATAAACAAACAAGGGCAAACCCAAGAGATAAATTGCAAGCCACACAGTACATATAAATAGAAATTGTTGTAAATGAAGAAATGACAACATTTGGGGGATGATTAAATTTGGATTTAAGGAAAAGGGAAGCCAAAGATCAATATTGGGAGTATTTCCTGAGACAAAAGTGTTCTGAAAATATACCAGGGCGCCAAGTATGTAAGACCGTAAGATGGCATTTTTGTAACCCTTGGGTCTTGTTGAGGGAGCAGAAGGCCTGCCTTACTGAGTATGCCTTTTACTTATAAATCACCTTCCGAAGACATCATCTTATTCAATCTCACCACTTCTTTGCCATTAGGAAATTGTGGGAATGTGATTAGGAACCTATGGAGCTATAGCAGTAAAGTGAGTCACCCAAGGTCACATAGCAATGCAGAGTTTGGCTAAGGCAGCAGTAAGTGTTCTTTCTTGTAGTTTGACTTGAGGTCAACAACCACTCACTGTTCTCTGTAAGACTCATTGGTGAGTTTTTCTTACATTTTTAGGTCTGCATGTGGATGAACTTTATGCTGTTTAATTTACCTTGCTAATTACTTTGCCTTATAAGCAACTTATTTTGTGGTTTCATCATCTTACCTAACAGCATGGATGAAGATAACTTTTCTTTCATTGTTATAAAGACGTTTTTTAAAAGGAGATTGTGTATCGTAAACTAAACCAGATTCAATATGACCCTAATTAATCTTTGCACATAAGCAGATTCTAAGATTTCAATCAGGTAACACAAGTGTGACCTTCTCCCTTTATGATGTAATCAAATTCCACTGTAATGAGCCTTAAATTGATAGGACATGTGAAAGATTGCTGCCTTCTAAATATGAACAAACTTTAATTTTTTTGAAGACTATGTTCAGAATTCTTAGAATTACGGATTTTAGCATTGGAGGGATACCTTAAGATTTCATCCAGTTTTAGTCTGTTGTTCTCTGTTTTCTTTTACAAATGGAGAAAATGAGGCCCAGAAAGTCCAAGTAACCTGCCCCCAGGCAGTAGCAGAGCTAGAAGCTCAGGCCCCCATCTCTTCATTCCTATTTCAGTGCTGTTTTATGTTCTCTTCACAGTATGGCATTGAATTTCTAAAATCTAGAAATTACTAAAAAAAAAAAAAATCTCTTCTAGAACTTAACTGAGGTTAGCATTTCTTTCAGGAGAATTTGTAGTTTAAAAATACACGTATTTCTAATTTTACAAAAGCTTTTTACCACTTTTGCAAAAGCATCACCGACTCATTCCAGACTTACTGGAATCATGTCCGTTTTAAGCATCTGACAAGAATGAAACATGTTGGCCTAAATTACTACAGTGTTAATGCCTCCGGTAATAGTTTCACTTTTTATTAAAAGTAAATCATAGTGTGACTTCTTTTTTTAAAGGCTGGTTTCTTGTTTTGGTTTTATTTTGGTTTTTAGGTTGTAGGCTTGAGGTTCCATGCTACTTTGCATAAGTACAATATCAAATCATAATTTGGAGAAAATAGAATAAATGTTGGTAAAATGACTTGAAATTCCAAAAGATCTAAATGGTGATTAAATTTTTGGTATATGTAGTTCAGTAAATTTTGGCTTCATTCGATATTTTATATTAATTAGAGCAATTCTTCTCTTTTTGGTCTCAGGACCCCTTTGCACTCTAAAAATTATTGAGCGACCCCTCCCCCCAGCTTATGTATAGATGTGTGATAGCTGTTGATGTTTACTTATATTAGAAACTAAAACATCCTCATTATTATAAAAGTAGTTTTGACCTCACAAACTTCCTTACACAGTTTCTGGAACCTCCAGGAGACCCTGATCCAAACTTTGAGAAAGACTACATTAGAGAGTAAAGCTTTAAAGAGTAAAAGTAAAGAGAGAAAGGAAATCTGAAAGAAAACAAATTACATACATGTCCATGGCAGTTGTGAAGTGTGAGTCACAGATCAAGGGTGAGATTATACTCAGAGAATCTGCTTCCTCCATAGAGGTTTCTCTCAGAGTAGCACAATAGAATTTAACAACTTTTGAATTAGAAAATGTTATTATGTCCATTTGTTCAGTGAGCAGTAAGGCTCTCTTGTGCTGGGCACTGGTAATACAGACATAAGGAAATAGGCCCTGTTCTCAAGCATCTTATATTCTGTTGAGTGGGAAATAAAATGTTTACATATAGATTGTGTGCATGTGTGTGTGTGTGTGTGTGTGTATGCATTATTATAGATTATGTTATACATTATATATTATATATAAATCTTATATAAATTAGTATATGCAAAATAAATACAAAGTAATTTTGGGTAGAAGAAGGCATTAGATATTGAAGGAATTGGAAAAGTTCTCATGTAGAATATAGGGCTTGAGCTGATCCTTGAAGGAAAGTGGGAATTCTCAAAGATAGATAAAGAGTGAGTACATTGCAGGCACAGGGATCAAAGAGGCGTAATCTGGAATGTTGGGTATGAGGAACCAGGGAGTAGGCCTGTTTGGATGGATCATAGCGTGTGTGGTGATGGTGGTTAACATGTAATAAGCCTAGAAAGGTAGGCTTGAAGATAGATTGTATTGGGTCTTAAATGCCAAGTGGAAGGGCTTCCATTTTATGCTCAAGGAAATAGTAAGCCACTGGAGCTAAAACAGACAAGTGATGTGGTCAGACTTGTGCTTTAGCAATATCAGTTTGGTCATTGTATGTTCACTAATTTTTCCTTTATCAAGTCAGATTATAAGGAACTTGAAAAAAATAGCTAAAGCTATAGAGTCCTTTTACAAAGACTTAGGTTTTACAAGAGGGGTGTGGGTGTGGGTGTATGTGGGTGAGAGAGAGAGAGACAGACACTATACTGATGCTCAAACAATGACAGTCTCTGTTGATGAGGTGGCCCTTTTGCCTACCAAAGCCAGCCTTCTATATACATCCTTGATTGCATCCTCTTCTAACATCTCCAGCAGATTGCCTCCATCATCATCCAAATTCTTTCTCTAGTTTTCAGTCTCCCTTACCACTTCCCTGCTTCCTACAAACAGACCTATGTTTCTTCCATCCTTTAAGAACATAAACAAACCTCAGTAAACCCTACCATGCCACCAGTTATTGTCCTCTCTCTTCCCCTTTTTTAGCTAAACTCCTTGAAAAAACTTGTCTGACTGGTGCCTCTCACTCTTAATAAACCCTCTGCAATTCTCCACAGCCTAATCGTTCAGCTGAAGTTTTTCTTGCCAAAGGTATTGCTTATGAGCTGGGTTGGGTTTTTTTTGTTTGTTTTGTCTTTTGAGGTTCCAGTATGCATTTATTAGGCACTGTGCTTAGCATTGGGGATACACAGAACAGTGAAAATTGTTCTACTCTCGAGGACTTTACATTCTAAAGGGAGAGACCATTTTAAATAACTTTGCATATGGAGATATTGCAATATGATATGGAAGGTCACATTGTGGGGAAGATTGTAGCAGCTGAATACCAGGATATGAAACATAGTTTACAGTTCTATAAGGTCCTTCAGGACAGGGTGCTGTGGACCTTCTAGAATATCATCTGTTGCTTGACTATTGCAGTAGGTTCCTAATTGGTCTCCCTGCTTCAAGTCTAGCCCCCCTCTGATATTTTCCCCACACACCTGCCAAGGTGATCTTCCTTCCTTAAGAATTAGCCTGACATGTCACTTTCCTACTCAGTAAACTTCAGTCTCTACCTGCCATCCCTAGGATCAAATATAAACCCTTTTTTGCCATTTAAAGCTCCTTACAACCTGACCACCGACCTTTCCAGCCTCATTTTACATTATTCCTCCTTGTGAACTTCTGTGTTCCAGCTAAACTGTCCTTCCTGTGGCATATACATGACACTCCATGAACCACCTCCATGTCTTTTTGTTGGTGAGAATACATTCTCAGCTTACCTCTGCCTCTTAAAAGCCTCCCAGACTCAGATTAAGCACCTCTTCCTACAGGAAGCATGTCCTGATCTCCTTAACTGCTAGTGCTCTTCCTCTCTAACCTACCTTGAATTAATTTTGTGTTGCATATATACATAAGTAGTACCTGTTACTATTACATCTGGCGCTCTTCATGTAAACTCTTTAACTGCATGGACTGTTTATTCTTGTGTTTATTTCCCTATCACCCAGCACAGTGCCTGTCATGTAGCAGACACTCAGTACATACTTGGTCATAGACCCAGAATGTTACAATTGCAACAGGTCATTTAGTACAACTCTCCCATTTATAAATAAAGAAACTGAGACCCAGAGAAGCTTGTGTGACTTGCTTTAGGCCATGTAGCTAGTTCATGGCAGAACCAGGATTCAGAGGAACCCAAGCTTTTTGGTTTTTTGAGCCTTCAGTTTTGTGAACTATTGACATGCATATACTGTTCCTCTTTTCTTACTTCCCTAGGCAGAGACCTTGACATTCATATCTAACTGATCAACACATTTATTGAAGTACCTAGAGAGTGTCAAGCGCTATTCTGCACATTCAGTTATCTGGGAGGCAGAGTATGGATTGGGAGTCATTAGATGTAGTGAGTACAGTGTTCCCCAGGGGTCTGTTGTATAAGGAGCTGTTGCTGAATGATGAAGGGGCAAGTTGGATCAGTTTTCCATCTTGAATGGTAAATCAAAGGAAGAAACCATTTTAATCAAAAGACGATCTAATTGGGCCTATCTAAATTTCTGCATCAAGAAGTATAACTCTTGGAGGGGAAGCTAGGTGGTGCAGTGGATAGAGCACCAGCCCTGAAGTCAGGAGGACCTGAATTCAAATCTGGCCTCAGACCAAACACTTGACACTTAATAGCTGTGTGACCCTGGGCAAGTCACTTAACCCCAGTTGCCTTAAAAAAAAAAAAAGAAGTATATAACTATTGGGAACAGTGACGTAGAGGATAGAGCACTGGCCCTCGAGTCAGGAAAACGTGAGTTCAACAGGCCTCAGACACTTGACACTTACTAGCTGTGTGACCCTGGGCAAAATCAGTTAGCCCCAATTGCCTTGGGAAAAAAAAAAAAGTATAGCAATTACTACTTTTTTGTAAAGGCATTGAAACTTGGATTTCAAAGATCACATTATTAATCACAGTGCCAGAAATGCATAAAGACTTTCTATTTCTTTTTTTTTTCTGTTAGCTTAGATATAAAAGTAAAAGCAGCTGGGAGTAATTTAAACTTTTTTTTTTAAACAAAGATGTCACATAGGGACAGGAGTATTTTTATATTTGTTAATAAAGCTGTTTGTAGATTTCAGAAACATCACTTGAAAATTAAACTAATGTTCCATTATCTGGAATAGTTGATGTCAAAGGTCAAGAAAAAAACAAATTTTGAATTGCTCATCATTGTATTGCTTAATATGATATCATATTTGCAAAACAAATAATAGGGAAAATTGAGTTTCTGTTGATTTTTTTTCTCCTACAGAAAAGTAGAACAAAAGTCTTAGTAAAATGTTTCACAAGTGCTAACTGTTTGTTGTTGTTGTTCTTTTCAGTACTTTGTGCCAAGAACCTTGCAAAGAAAGACTTCTTCAGTAAGTAAATGCCTGTTACTGCTGACCTACAAAATTCTTCACATGTATATGTTTATGAACTTTTAAATCTTTTAAATAAACGCCTAAATCAGTCATTGGGTGTGTTCTCCCTAATGTTTCTATTGAGTGAACTAACATAACCTGGTCTAGACAAGAACCCATGACTTCATTCTCATGTGATTATGGATTAGAGATTTCAACTTAGAGGAAGAAAACCTTTTCTATTATCCCCCTACACAGAGAGCTTTGGCACGTACTGGTTAGGACACTGGACTTGGAATCAGGAAGAGCTGGGTTCAAATCCTGCTTCAGACACTAACTGTTTAAGTTTAATACTGTGACCCTGGGCAGGGGGAAGGGAATAAGCATGTTTATGGTGCCTGCCATGTGCCAGTGCTTTTTGCAAACATTATCTCATTTGATCCTCACAACAACACTGGGAGGTAAGTGCTCTAATTTTAGAGTTGAGGAAATTGAGACCTACATTGATTAAGTGACATGGTGTGGATCACACAGCTAGTACATGTCTGAGGCTGCTAAGGCTGTATTTGAACTCTTGCTGAGGTTACTTCCAGCTCTGAATCTGTGGATTCCGTTCATCTGTAAAACTTGCTATTTAGAGAGATCTCATTGTGAATCTTTTTTATAAAGTAGAAAATTATTTTACATAGTAAATAGTCGCCCACCTTTGTCATTAAGTTTAGATTTTCTTATATACTAAAGCTTCATTAATTCATACTCCATTGTTTAAGAGCTTAATTGGATAGGGCCTGCACTGAAATTAATTTTTGCTTAGCAGGCACCTCTTCACAGATGGGACAACGTAATATTGAAAGCAAGATTCCTTGATGATATTTTAAGTCAGTAGTCCGACCTGAGCTTTAGGAAAATCACTTTGGTGGCTGACTGGAAGATAGATTGGAGAGGGGAGAGACTTGAGGCATGTAGACACACCAGCAGGCTGTTGCAGTAGTCCAGGTGTGAGGTGATGAGAGCCTGCACTAGAGTGGTGGCAATATCTGAGAAGAGAAGGGGGCATATTCGAAAGATATTATAAAAGTGAGATTGTCAGGTCTTGGCAACAGCTTGAATATGAGGGGTGAGAGCTAGTGAGGAGACAGGGATGACTCCTAGATTTTGAACTTGAGGGACTAGGAAGATGGTGCTGCCCTCTACAGTAAGAGGGAAGATGGCAGGGGAGGGTATAAGGGAAAAGATAATGAATTCCATTTTGTACATGTTTAGTTTCAGATGTCTACTGGGCATCCAGTTCAAGATACCTGAAAAATAATTGAAGATGTGAGATTAGAAGTCAATAAAGAGACTGGGGCAGGATAGGTAGATTTGGGAATTGCAATGTGGAGATAGTAATTAAATCCATGGGAGCTGATGAGATCATCAAGTGAATGAATATAGAGGGAGAAGAGAAGAGGACCTAGGACAGAACCCTGAAGGACAACTATAGTCAGAAGGTGTGATCTGGATAAGGATCTAGCAGAGGAGATCGAGAAGGAGTGATCAGATAGGTAGAACCACCAAGAGAGAGTTATATCTAGAAGACCTAGAGAATATGAAGAAGAAGAAGGTATTGATAATTTCAGAGGCTGCAGAAAGGTCAAAAAGCATGAGAATTGAGAAAAGGCCATTGGATTTGGCCATTAAGAAATCATTGGTAACTTTGGGAAAGAGCAATTTCAATTGAGTGATAAGATCAGAAACTAGATTGTAAGGGGTTAAAAAGAGAGTGCGAGGAGAGAAAGTGGAAGCACCTGTTGTAGATGCCCTTTTTGAAGAGTTCAGCCAGGAAGGGCAGGGAGAGATGCAAGGTAATAATTATCGGGGATTTATTATCGAATATTCCAAATTAACCTTCATGTTGAAAAGAGATTAGACTTGTTTTGTTTGGTTCCAGAGGGCAAATATGTTGAACTTATAGGGAGTTCGATTTCAGCAAAATGTAAAGGGAAACTTCCTGACAAATGTGTGTAAAAGTCGAATGGAATGCCTTATCAGGGAGTGAGTGCTTCCTCAGTGGAGATCTGAGGGAGGAGGAAAGGGTTGTGGGTGTGAATGTTTTGAGGGAGAAGTGTTGGACTTTGCGGTCTCCAAGGTCCCGAAGATCCCATGATCTTGAAGCTTTATTCCTATAACTTTGCCCCATGGCATGTTTTTAAGACTCTAGTTTACAGTGATTTACTTTCAGGTGCCCAAGAGTTTGTATCATAAATACAAACATACTTAAAATTCTTAGTTAGGTATTAACTTAGATCAGTTAGATCTCTTTCTTCTTTGAATTTCAATGCATGATGTTGTTTGGAGGGGGAACTCCCTCTTCTTCAGAACCCCAAATGAAAATAACTTATTTTTACAGTTTCTTCTGTCTCAACTATGAATAGAATTTGTAAGTATATATGTTCTTTCCTGAACTAGGTGATCTTTAGGATCCCTTGTAGCTCTAACATTATGTCTTTGGTAATAGGTTTATTTAAATTACAGATTTATCTTTTTTCTCTTGTCCAGGACTTCCTGACCCCTTTGCAAAAATAGTGGTTGATGGGTCTGGTCAGTGCCATTCAACTGACACTGTGAAAAACACATTGGATCCTAAGTGGAATCAGCATTATGATCTGTGAGTTGACTGTTCTATGAAATCGCTGTTAGGAAAGCAACAGGAGATATCCTTATATATAAAGGGGAAAGATAAACAAAAACCCTAAGGGATGAACTAGCCATTTTTCCATTTATTGATAACAAAATTGGTGACTAAATTACAAGGCCTTGAGGGGAATAGGAAAAGGGAGCAAGGGGGAGAGTCCAGACCTAGAAGTTCCTCAGGGTACAGAATGCCTCATATAGAAACTCTCTCCACCAAAGCCCATCAGCAGTTCATCTGTAACTTCTCCTCCTAGAAGCCTAGAACACTGAGAGGCTAAGGGACTTCCCTGTGGTCACACAGCTCATATTTGTTAGAGGTGGGCTTGAGAAACCCAAGTCTCCCTGAAAGCCAACCTTGTAGGCCACTGTGCTATACTGCTTCTCAAATTAGCTTTGTTCATTTTAAAAATATATACCTAAGTTCTAAAATCCCTGTTTATGAAATTGTCATCACTTTTACTCTCCGTGTTGGGACTGCCTCTATGGCCCACCCCAGTCTGAATCCTGGCTGTATTACTGACCACATGACCTTTCACAGATCATTTAGATTCCTTGTCTTTAAAGTAAGGGGGTTGGAGTAGATGACCTTTTAAGTTCCCTTCAAGCTCTAAATCTTATTATCCAAACTCATCATTTCCCCCCAAATACCTACCCCTCCAAATTTCCCTCTTCCTGTTGACAGTACCACTGTCCAGATCACCCAGGCTCAGACTCTCAGTGATCTTTACTCCCTGAGGATTCTGCTGTGTGGTGCATTCTCATATTTGTTTCTGACTTCCTCCCCACTGATAGCATTGTCATCTTAGGTCAGGTATTCCGCACCTCTTGCCTTAACCATGGCATCATGGATGACTCCTATCCTCTTTGCTTCCAGTCTTTCTCTGCTTTAGCCTATTAGTCACACAGGCATCAAAATAAGCTTCCTGATAATTAATCCTCACAATAGCACTAATTACTCAAAAACCGTCATTGACTACTGGTTGTTTTTAGGATAAAATGCAAATTCATTAATCTGTTTTTTAAGATCCTCCATAATCTAAGGCCCCAAACTACCTTTCTAGTCTTATTTCACTTTACTTCTCTTCATACACCTGCTTAGCAGCCAACTAGCCCGTTAACAATTTTCTGATCTTGTCCTGTTCTTTACTCCATACGTTTTTGCTCAGGTCATCCCTCATGCCTTGAATTAATTTCCTCCACTTGTCTGCCTACTGAAATCCTTCCTTATTAAATCCCTACCTCAGATGCCCCCTCATCTACTAAGCCTTCCCTTACATCTCCCATCATGTTTTTTATAATACTTTGTACTTCTCCTTTCCCATTTTCATGTTCTCCTTTGCACCATACTTATTTATATGCGTCTTATTCCTTTAAAGATTATAAGTTCCTTGAGGGTAGCAATTGTTGTCTTTCATTTTTGTATCCCCAGCACATCATAGAGCTGTTTAAATCAATATTCATTGAATTGAATTATTTGTATTTGGACATACCATTGGCCAAATCCCAAAAAAAACCCAGTTTACAAGGCCACTGTTAAGTCTGCTAACAGTCAACATATATTGAACTCTGATTGTATATACAAGACATTATATTTAAAGGGGTCCGATTATTCTAAAGAATCTTTTGCATAGTTTTAATCAGATGGCATAATGTAGAACCAGAACTTAAATTGAGTTTTCGATATATTATACAATCTTTTCAGATATGTTGGAAAAACCGATTCGATAACCATTAGTGTGTGGAACCACAAGAAAATTCACAAGAAACAGGGAGCTGGCTTCCTAGGGTGTGTACGTCTCCTCTCCAATGCCATCAGCAGATTAAAAGATACTGGATGTAAGCTCTAAGGACTTGTTTTCTCCCTTTTCATACAATTTACAAAAGACTTAAACAGGCATTATTTATTTGAATACCGAAAACAAATTTTATACTTTACTCCACACTTAATGTTTTCTTGGGTTAAGTTTTGAATTGTTTGTTTGCAGACCAGCGTTTGGATCTATGCAAACTAAACCCCACAGATACAGATGCAGTCCGTGGCCAAATAGTGGGTAAGCATTTTCTCATCTCTGTAAAATCATAGCATGACTTCATGTCTGAAAAAAAAACAACAGCGTGTCATCATTGGTAAGTATTTGTAAGGACCTTTCTACAAAATCACTTTAAAGGACAAAATAGGCACCACGACTATCTCCTACCATTAGGTGCCATTTTATAGTATTTATTACCATCATCCTTTTCTTTTCTCCATTGTGATAGCATTTCAAGATGATTATAAAATGACAGTTGTGCTAAAAGGCCTTATAGGTTACCCCAAGTGCAGATTTAATATTTATTTGAATGGACATTTAATTTTTCAGTGTTTTATGTAATTATCGATTACAAAAATGATGCCTCTTTATAAAGAATTGGGTAAATGATCCTTTTCTCCTGAAGGTCCATCATGTTGCATGAATGGCAAAGAATATTTTAAGGAATTTATTATTAATGTAAACTATAGCAACTGGAAGTTTTAATTACAAAAAAAAATGGCAGAACTTTGGCAAACCATACATAACATACATATTAAATATGCGGTAGTTCATTTTAAATTATTGCCTTGCTAAATAGTGCCACTGTTGATCAGGGTACTGGGGTAGATATAACAATGCTCATCCTCACATTACTCAGGGTAAATTCCTTGGAGTGGAAAGTGATGGCCATCACCACAGAAAAATTCTGTATGACAAGTCAAACAACATTATGACTTTATGCACTGGCGAGATTACAGTGGTAGATTTGGTCATGGTGAGTAAGTTAGGAAAACTACTTTAAATTTTAAAAAAATACCCACTTGCTTGGGATGTACACATTCGTGCTTATTTCTCTCTTGGTTTCTTTTTGATGTTCGGAAAGGTACAGCAGGAAGAGGGAAAAAAAAAAAAACAAGCCAGAGGTTTTATCAGTTCCTTTGATGGTGACATCTAGTGGTACTGAATATCCAAAGTTTTGCCCTCCTACATTTTGGCCTTTGTTACCAGTGCCGTCTGTGTATCTCTTTAACCAAAGTGAATTATCATCTTTAAAAACTTCAGAACTTGGAAAGAAATTGAGGATCTAGCTTTTCGGAAATAAAGTACCTCTTTCTGACCTGAACTAGCAGTTATCACAAGGGATATTCTGTTGCAGCGGTGCTGACTTCTAGTAGGAGAAATTGCTTCCTCCTTGGGGTTATAGGAATGCATTTGCCTTACTACCTTGTACTTTTTAAGTTAGAAATCCATTGTGGATCACAAGTTACCGTAGGAGGAGATGATGATGGGTGTTAATGCATGATTTCCTTTGCTTTTTTAGTCAGTTTACAGACACGAGACAGAATAGGCACTGGAGGCTCTGTTGTGGACTGCAGAGGACTCTTAGAAAATGAAGGGTATGTATAACTGAAGAGATCACTTCTGAATGACGATTGGGTTCTTCATATGCCACTGCACTCTGATGAATGCTTGTGAAGTATTACAATGCAGTAGAATAATTATATCATCAAATTCTTGCTCATGAGAGAACATAGTCTATAAAATATAAACTTATCTATAAAATTAGCTCAAAATGTAAAGATTTATGTTTTAAAAGTGCTTAGAATTTGAACTCCATTTTATGTGTCCTAGACAATAAATTACATGGAAAAAAATATAACAGTGGTTATTTGGATTTTAACTGAGGGAAAAATGAATTCCCATTTCTTGTACTTCAATCAGTCACGTGAGCCTCCTTCACAGAGCAAGCATGGTTTTCAGTCACAGATGTCCCTAGAGAAGAGTCTTTGGTGACCTAGATGACATTTCTAATACAGGTTCCTCTAACCTTGAATTCTTGAAATACACTATCTTTTCTGTTAAATGATTCATAGTGAATGTTGCAGAAAAAAATGATTGGGACCCTATATTTGACAAAATAAAAGAAATAGGTTTAGTATATGTGATGAAACTAGTTAATTTTTAAGATTCTAAATTTGTTAATCTGGAAATTTTGGCCTCTTTTACATTATGACTTTTTCTGTTTCAGAACGGTATATGAAGACTCAGGTCCTGGAAGGCCACTTAGCTGCTTTATGGAGGAACCAGCCCCATACACAGACAGTACTGGTGCTGCAGGTGGAGGAAATTGCAGATTTGTGGAATCTCCAAGTCAGGATCAAAGACTTCAGGCACAGAGACTTCGAAATCCTGAGGTCCGAGGTCATATACAGACCCCTCAGAACCGACCGCATGGCCACCAATCCCCTGACCTACCTGAAGGCTACGGTAAATTTACCCATCATTTTAGCCAAGGTGTTTCAGGTTGCTTCTCTGTGTTCGTGATTTGTGTGCTTGCACTTGTAGTTTGTTAGGGTAAAAGCAGACACCGTAAGAGTGGGTGCTATCTGCATAAATATGAAGAGAAGCAAGTGCCTGTAAAAAGGTGACAGTAAATCTACCTGTGACTTGTCAGCACTAGCTTCCACCCTCGAAGTTAAATTGTGGGAATTCTAGGAAGAGGAAATAGTAAGTAGAGTTCAGAATAGCAAATAAAAGTGACATATGAGTCAGTAAAGGAAGATTTATCATGTTCCATAATTCCAGTGTAGAAAGGATGGTATCAAGGTGGAAATAAAGAGATGACCATTAATAGAAAAGTACAGAAACAAAAATCTTCACTAAGTGAAGAAAGATTGTAATTTAGATTTGGGAAATGGAAGTAAAAGTAATAGTCATCTGAGGATAAAGAAAGGAAAGCTAAGGTCAGCATTACCTAAGTACTAATTAAGCAGTTAAGTTCAGGAATGTAGCTAACATAAGGTGGTGGATGTGCATCATACCTGAGCAAGTTGGATAAGCATCTTAGAGTAAATTGTGGTCAGAAACTAGCCACCATTGTTTTCAGATTGTATTCCCCTGTGGGAGGTATAAATAAGCAGCACTATTTACAATAAAGATGTTCAGACACTTGGAGAGAGGAACTGATGGGATTGTTTGAAATTTTTCCTAGATTCATATTTTAAGTAATTGGAATTACTCTTTTGTATTTTTAATCCTTTGTGCAGAACAAAGAACGACAGTCCAAGGGCAGGTTTACTTTTTGCACACACAGACTGGCGTGAGCACATGGCATGATCCTAGAATACCAAGGTATGTCTCCACAGCTACACGTGATCAGAGCTGTTTTCCTAGCTGATGATTGCCTGGATCCCCAAGTATGGTTGATACGGCCCATTAAGTTTGAAACTCTAAACTTTGAAGCAGCAGCAGCAGAATGACTCCTCTTATTACAGCAGTCTTACATTTCCTCAGTGACTTTCATTCAGGCGCAGCCCTGGTAACTGACAACAGCTGAAACATAAGTGAATCATTTAAAAACTGATCAGCACATCAGATACCTTGAAAAGAGACATCCTTTCTTGCTCCTGATTAAAACAGATGCACTCTATAAAGTTGGTCTTATTTGAAACTCAGATACAACCTTCAAGATGCGTAGTCTTATTTAAAACCAAAGTAGCTTCATCTTTGAAGAGAATCTCACCCTCTCTATCTTCTGTCTTACTCTCTTCCCAGAGGTTGTGAACTCTGTTCTAAAGAAATCCAAATTTGCCAAAATCTTCCTTTCCCCTTTACCCCCATTCTTTGGGATGTGTGGCATCTCCTTGGGTAAAATTAGTTTCTCTATGAAATTCCCTTCTGTTATGAAAGGCAGTTTTCAGATGAGGAAATCAAAGCTATTTATAGTCATATGAAAAAATGCTCTAAGTCACTATTAATTAGAGAAATTCGAATTGAGGTAGCACCTCAAAGAGATAATAAAAAAGGGGAAAAGGATCTACATGTACAAAAATATTTATATCATCTCTTTTTGTGGTGGCAAAGAATTAGAAATTGAGGGGATGCCTGTCAATTGGAGAATGGCTGAACAAGTTGTAGTATGTGAATATAATGAAATACTATTGTGTTATAAGAAATGATGAGTAGGTGGGTTTCAGAAAAACCTGTACTTAAATGAACTGATGCAAATTGAAGTGAGCAGAACCAAGAGAACATTATATACAGTAATAGGAACATTGTGCAATGATCAACTATGATTGACTTAGCTCTTCTCAGCAATACAGTGATCCAAGACAGTTCCAAAAGACTCATGATGGAAAATGCTAACCACACCCAGAGAAAGAATTGATGGAGTCTTAATGCAGATCAAAGCATACTGTTTTCACTTTATTTTTTTTTTTGGTGGTTTTTTTCCTTTTGCATATTATAAAATTTTTGCAAGCTGTTTCTTCTTTCACAACATGGCTAATATAGAAATAGGTTTTACATGAGTAAATGTCAAATTGCTTACCCTCTTAGGGAGGAGGGTAGGTAGGGAAGAAGGGAGAAGATTTGAGACTTAAAATTTTATTTAAAAAATGAGTGTTAATGTAATTGGAATAAATAAGATGCTATATAAAAACGAAACAAAAATTAATAAAAGACTTTGGATCACTCCCCAAAAAAATTCCCTACTGTGGATGAACACCTTTGAAGTCAGGTCAAGTAGATGCCTCATTTTTGCTGTGAAGCATTTCATGGCTTTTTGTTTTTCAGTCTGAGGACAGCATTGCTGTCTGATGTTATTTAGTTATTAAAATTTTGTTTTAAAAAGTTGTTTAAGGGGCAGCTAGGTGGCGCAGTGGATAGAGCACTGGCCCTGAAGTCAGGAGGACCTGAGTTCATATGCGGCCTCAGACCAAACACCTGACGTGTACTGGCTGTGTGACCTTGGGCAAGTCACTTAACCCCGATTGCCTCACCAAAACATTTATAAAAAAAGTTGTTTAAAAAGCTCCCTCTCTTCCCGTCCAGAGTTTGTTTCATCTGGGCTTAAGTTGCATCAGCGTAGGATGAATCTTGGGTGAACTTACAGTTCATGATCCGGAGTTAGAATTTAACTATCTGAAAACAAAGGAGGAGCCCAGCCTTTTGAGTGCCTACTGTAAGAAAATTAAGGTGACTTGGTCTTAGTTAAAAAGTATAGCATCATAAGACTGTAGATTTAGAGCTGGAAAGGACCTTTAGAAGGCATCTGACCCAGTGCCTAGATTTTTAAAGAAGAGGAAACTAAGGGGGAGCTGAATGCCTTGCCCACGATCCCGTGGGCAGCAGTTGAACCCTCTTCTGTCTAAATAATTAACCAAGTGATTAGATTGAGAAATGCTAGCTTTGAGGTAACAAGGCTTATTTTCTGGGCAAGCTCTTTATCATTGTGAAATAGGTTTGTTTTGGTTTTTTAACATTTTTGAAAGTTTGTATTGCTATCTTCTGTTTTTATATTTTGTTCCTTCTTTCCTCCCATCACCGGAGAGCCATCTCGTGTAACAAGAATAAAAAAGAGGGAGAAAGGCCTCTCAGCAAAACTCGTGGACACATTAGCTGAACCTGACACTATGCAGTGTTTCCCTCCTGTAGGCTTCACCTATGCAGAAAAGGGAGGGAAGGGCATTTTCTCATCTCTTTGGGAGCGGCCTTGATAACTCCAATTAGACAGTGTTCAGTTTAGGTTTTTTTGTGTTTCCGTTTACATGATCACAGGCATGGCATGCATTGTCTTTCTGTCTCCGTTTACTTCACTTTGCATCTGTGCATGTGTGTCTTCCTGTGCTTCTCTGACTTCTTCACGTTCATCATGTCCCATGACTGAGGAGTGGTGGGTGACATATATGTCATCAGCTTTTCAAACATAGTTAGCGTAGACTTGTCACCTCTGAAAAATTTGGTGCTAGATGGGAGTGTGTATAACTCAAGGGAATAGAGTATTAACTTTGTGAATTCAGGAATGTTTTAAGTCACGTGATGCTGCAGTATCATTTCGCTCCTCCCTTTATCTTGTGTAAGCATTAGAACACCCAGGTGGAACACATTCTTCTTACATCAAATAGTTTCAAACCCTGAATGTTTAACTTTGGCTTGTCATATTTTCTTGCTGCATTGTGGCTCATCTGGAAGGCAGTTACTATTCTCAACATAACTTATGTGTTTGATCCTGTGGTCAAATGACCACACCATTTTGTAGAATTGTAGTACTGTGGTTTTGATAAGCAATTCATTCACTTCACCTTTCTAAGATGGACTAATCTTTCTCTGGTTTTTATGTGGATAGAGACCTTAACAGTGTGAATTGTGATGAACTTGGGCCCCTGCCACCTGGCTGGGAAGTGAGAAGTACGGTTTCTGGGAGAATATATTTTGTAGATCACAATAACCGAACAACCCAGTTCACGGATCCAAGATTACATCATATTATGAAGTGAGTTTTTGTGTTTTACTTTAATTTACAATTTAGCTTCAGGCTCTGAGTAAACTTTTTCCTAATATAACTGCTCTATAGTGTTAGTGAGCAAATAAATGTAGTAAAATTTTCTAAGTGTTTCTTGGACATTCACACAGTTTAAATCCTGAAATTCCCTATGAATAGTACAACAGCACTGCAGCCATATGCTGTTGCCACCTTTTCCTTTTTTCTACATGTCCTAAATAAAACTCATTGAAACTATTATTAAGCAGTTCCGTTAATAAAACTCTTATGTAAGCAACACTCTAATGGAATGTCATAGCCCTTAATGTGTTCTTCGTGCTGCAGAAGTAAAATGAGATTTTTCATCAGTGCCCACTCAGCACTCACTGTAAATGCTATCTGTAGTGGATAATGTTACCTATCAGGGCTTACTTACTGTCCTCATCACAGGGTAACTTTGATTTGAGAATTGTTGCAGATTCTACATTTATTGTTGCAGATTAGTTATGCTCTTACAACAAAGCATCGCAACTGTCATCTTTGATATCTGATATTTGTGGCAAAACTTGTATGAATCCACTGCTCTTATAACATACTTTTTCAGTTCTTTTTACTAGAATTTTGCTCACTTTAATATTGCAGGAAATAAGTGGGTTATTGTCTAGACTTGAAAATCTCTTTGGTTTTGCAGTGCTGTAATATGGTTGGTTATAATTGGATTTGACCTGTATTATTTGCATATTATGTATGTGTATGTATACACACACACTTTCTCTCTCTCTCTCTCTCTCTCTCTCTCTCTCTCTCTCTCTCTCTCTCTCTTTCTTTTTCTCTCTCTTACCCCTAGAGGTGCATCATTAAGTATTAACTCCTTTTATAATATTTCAGATTTTAATTGGCAAGCTGCCCAAAAGTGAAGTGGCATAGTACTGTTTTGTAGATTACAATATTAGGGTCAAAGGAAAAAAGTTGCTTGGTAGACTTTCTACTTGTATATTAAATATAATAAAGCTTTCTTTATCATATTAATGTAATCTGACAGAGGCAACTACCATGTTGTAAGATGCGAATGATGTATCCATAATTCATGATATATAGTTATGTTTCCTGGGATTAGTAAAAGTTCCAGTCTATGTAATGAATTATTTTATAATGATGCTGTGTATATTGTCATAATGAGACTTTTTTCTTTATTTAGTATTTTATTTTCCCCAGTTACATGTAAAAACAATTTTTAACATTCGTTTTTGAAACTTTGACTTCCAGATTCTCTCCCTTCCTTCCCCCTTCCCTTGTTAAGAAGGCAAGCAATTCAATATAGATTATACATGTGTAGTCTGTAATGATAATTTCAAACAATTTGTATTTCTCAGGCTTTTATTTTTTGGAGTAAATTTTACTTTTATTTTCTTTTTAGTCACCAATGCCAACTAAAGGAACCCAGCCAGCCTTTGTCCGTGCCGAATGAAGGGTCATTAGAAGATGAAGAGCTTCCTGCCCAGAGATATGAGAGAGATTTAGTACAGAAATTAAAAGTCCTTAGACATGAACTTTCTCTTCAACAACCCCAAGCTGGGCATTGTCGCATAGAGGTATCCAGAGAAGAAATATTTGAGGTATACCTACAGCTCTGAATAAGACATAGATTATAGATCTATAAGGTAGCCCACTTACCAATAAAGCCATATTGTACTGAACAGAAACTGATGATACATGAACCATTCTGTAAGTAATTTCTTTGTTTCAGTGAGATCTGCTTTTACTTTTTGTTTCATATTTAGGCATCAGTTTCATTTCCAAATGAGGCAGGAGGAGCTTGGTGTACATGTAAGGCCTGAATATTTTTAGGATCATATTTCCTCTTAAGAAAGGTGACATGGCATAGGGGCTAGAGAGCTGCCTTGGAATCAGGAAAAGCTGGGTTCATGTTCCCCTTCTGGTACGAGCCCTGTGACCCAGTGTCAGTGCCCAGTCAGCTCTCTCAGATTACACATTTCTGCAGGGGCTATGATTTTGCATTGGTAGAGGGGATCTCCTTAACCAATAGAATTGCAAATGCACTTGTATTCCACTCACCCCATTCAGCAACTCCCGTCACCCTTCCCCCACTCCCCCCCCAAAAAATAAATTCCCCCAGGATAGAAGTTTAAACCTAGACCTGAATAGGCCAAAGTCAGTGATTTGTATTGAGGCTGGTATTATACAGGCATATTAAATCATTCTGTGCCTGACTAGACTTGACGTGCCTGCAATTTACACCTGTACAATCCTTGTATAGCAGCAGGCATGTGTAGCACTTCCAACGATTAGTACTTTCTCAATTCTTGATTTCTCTTTCCTATGTAATTAGTTTCTTGTGAAATTTATTCTTCAGATCAGACAGTTCCTATGCAAGATACCAACAAATACTTAGACTTAATCAATATAAAACTCTGCCGAAGTAATGAGTATCCCTCCTAGTAAGTTCCTCTACAGGGGATCCCTTAAGACCACGTCTCAAAACAATATCTCTAAAAATCCTAAATCATCCCACTGCATCTTGATCCTCTTTGGACATGAGCCGATACTGTGGGGATAAAAGCAGGAAGAAGTGAAATATCAGTCTTTCTGAAATAATGTCAGATGAGCAGAGGCAAACTGCAAAGCAGCAGACAGCGAGGTTTAAATGCTTCACACTTTTAGGGATGGCTTCTGAGCCAATGAGACGTAAGTCAGCACTAAAGAGAGAGTTGTGATCTCCCCCCTTGAGAAATCTCTTTTGAGGGACAGCTAGGTGGCTCAGTGGATAGAGCACTGGCCTTGAAGTCAGGAGGACCTGAGTTCAAATCTGGCCTCAGACCAAGCACTTGACACTTACTAGCCGTGTGACCCTGGGCAAGTCACTTAACCCCAACTGCCTAAAAAAAAAAAGAGAGAGAGACAAATCTCTTTTGATTTCGAATGAGGATAATTCATAATCTTAAAATTTGAGGGGAACTTTATGGAGCATCTGTTCCAAACTCTTTACCCTTCTCCTGCCTCTCCTTTTTTATATCAGGAAACCGAGATCTAAAGACTACACTTGCCACCAAGCTGAAACTAGAATTGGTGTCCTGGGGCCTACTCCAGTGTTCTTTCTATGCATTCATTTATACTCATTTTCTTAATGCTTAGAATAATTTTCATTATTATTGCTGATATTAAGGTACATATGTAATCTCATAGCTAATTTATTAATTTTCCTAAATTTAGATATACTTCACTTTTAGCAGTGTTCTTTTCTCTTTTCCTCCCTCCTACCTCCACAACCTCAATGCTTACAAGAGTAAAACAGAAGTTTTATTTGAAACTCATTGCAACCCGTGGCAAGTTTTTCTACTGTTAATTTGGAGCTTAGGTTGGGTTGGGGACGAGGAAGAGTCAAATCAGTTCCCTATTTTCATGGGATACAAGGGCCTGGATTAACTGGTAATTTTAGAAGAGGGTTCTAATATGTTCTTATATTGTTGAATTTCATGTGATTTTTAGAACCTTTTTAAAGGGAAACTCAGCTGAGTTTTGATTGCCAGGGAATTTTTTTCATTCTCTCCTAGAAAGGAATAGAAATTGACTAATAATTATTCCATTAAAATTTTAGCTCTACAAATGAGGTCTTCATTTTGCTTAAAAGTCTATTGAATTATATTGAGAGTTATCTTTATGTTAGAGTCCGCCATCAAAATGTATGTCCTGAAGTAATCAAAAATTGCATTTACAATTAAATGCTGACTTTTCCTTCACTATAGCATTAGCTGCTAGTAGGCACTTAATAAATGATTATTGACTGACTTTTGTATTTTAACACATATCAGTGTGTAAGACACTAAAAAGAATGGAGAAATAAACAAGCTGAATACCTAATGAAAGAAACTGTGATTCAAAAACTTCTTGTTAACCCATATCATTATAGAAAATCTGTTTTCAAAGCTGTTATGATTTTTGAGAAGAAAGGAAAGAGCCACCTCTCTGAAAACTGTTGTTTTTGTATCCAGGAATCTTACCGTCAGATAATGAAGATGAGACCAAAAGACTTAAAAAAGAGGTTAATGGTGAAATTCCGTGGTGAAGAAGGCCTCGATTATGGTGGAGTGGCCCGGTGAGATTTGAATTATTCTGCCTTTCTGCTGCTTAGGTTTTAGCCTGGTTGTAATAACTTATTTTAGAAAGCATATGTATTCACACCTTAAAAAATACAAGCATATCAGTGGTGCTAATTTAAACTTCCTAGTGCAATGGAGACATCAAACGGCTGCTTCTCATACTGCAAGGAGCTTTCATAGATACTGGGACTCAGTGTCATGTAGCAAAAGAAAGCTGTCAGGAAGTACAAGTCCTTAGCCATTTCCTTTTTGAAGCTGGACCTTTAAACCTGTGCAATATGATTCTTTTGCAATCTACTTAAACTTGAAACTTGAAGAAGTCTCTACTGAAGTAAATTTCTGCCATAGATATATATTCCTTAAAAGCTGTATGTGTAAAATGAATGTTAAAAAAATTTGTTATCTTTTGTTTTTACATCACTTTCATTTTCAAATATATTGCTACCTTCTCTCCCAACTGGCGAACCATTAACTTGTAACAAAAAAATATTAAAGAAAAAAGGTGGGGGGCAGTGTGCAATTCAGTAAAGCTAACCAACGTATGAAGCTCATATGAAAGCATATGAACTATTCAACACTCAAATCTCTGTAAAGAAGAGAGGAGAGTATTTTTTTTTTTATCTTTCCTTTGGGGACACACACTGTCCTTAATTACAGTGTTGAGTTTCATTAAAATGAATTTATTTTAGAAGTATTAAATAAGGTCATTATTTAGAAGAACCCTGAACTGAATAATCTCATAATATTTTGATGCATTTGAATTTTCATGTCTTTCTTGTTTTCTTTGAAATAGCTTATAGTGCAATTTAAATGGCTTTAAGGTTGTTGGTTTTTTTTTTTTAAGTCGACAATCTAAATTTCCGAATAGGCTCTGTTTCCTTATAACAGAATGATTGCTGTTATTTCTTCAGATTTCATTGGGGCTTCTAATTTCTCTCCCATAATTGCTCTCAAACCTAAGCTCAACTTTGTTTTCCTTTTCTTAACCAAAATAGTCTTGACTTGCTTTTTCAAGTCTCATTCCTGTTACAAGTGCCTGTTTATTGTCCTAGAGAAACTGCCTTCTTTCTGACAAAGTTTTACTTGCACTGATCCTCAGTACAAACTGATTTCCTGGCAAGAGGCCAATACTTCTTGTCCTGCTCCACTCCCCCCCCCCCCACTTCTCTCCTTCTTAGTAAGAATCTTTCCATTTAAATGCTCACATTATGTATTAGCACGGTGCTTGGCACAGAAGAGGCTTAATAAAAACTGGTTTTTAAAAAGGCCACCCAATACCCACATTCTCTTCTTTAGTTGAATCCCTCAAGCTGTTTAACCTCTTTGCTTTACCTTTCTTACAGCAGTTTCTGATCATCATTTTTATGACAGTTGTAAATGTAGGGTGTGCACCCTTTCTATATTTTTGTTAACTTTGCCTTTTAAAGGATAAATTATCCTAAATATAAGGTGACCTTGAGTTCTTGAGGACTGTGACAGAAGGATATATTACCTAGCTGGAAAGACTTTTGAGTACAGTACCAGTAAGACTTTTCTAAGGATCAGTCTCATTGTGGTGAGGCAGATCAAGAAAAAGTTAGCCATCTGGTGATGAATTTTCTAGACATAACTCATGACATTTATTGAGGCACTGAGGGCTTTCATTCTACATTGGTGGAGAGAGTGTCCTCATTGATAAAAGTCACAGATACTTTGAAGTATTAAAGCATGTAGCTCCCTGTATCTGCCTTCTTAACTCTTCTTGTCCCTAATCTCCAAATTGGTAGAAATCTTCAAGGCTTTTGACCTTGAAGTTTTTCCTTCCAAGGTCCTTCCTGACCTTGAAGCTCTTCCTTGCCTGTCATCTTACTCATAGTCTCTACAACATAACCGATGTTCACCTTTACCTTGTCTGTGTCTCTGCTGAAATCCTTCCTTATGCCTTAACCACTTCCTGTCTAGACAATTGTAATTCTTTGACTTTTTGGAAGATGGTTTTCCCAAATCCTCAAACTTTGGGAACAGTGCAGAGTTTTTTCTTTAAATAATTTTTTTTCTTTCTCATAAGGAATATACTATCAGAATGCTTTCTAGTGAGAATAGCACACCTGTCCCTTTCAGAATTAGTTAATATTCAAATATAATTCCAAACTTTCTGCTCTCTAAAGTTGAGTATAGACTTAGTTCTTACTGTATCAATGATCTTGGACCTATTTCCGTAATGATCTTTTTATTGTTTGTAATAGAAAGTTCCATTTACCTTTGCCCTTTGTGTTCCCATTGTCACAACTTCATAGAATCATAGGTTTTAGAGTTGGAAGGGACCTTAGAGAACATTTTACAGCTACTTCTCTCATTTTACAGATGAGGAAACTGGGGCTCAGAGAGGTGTGGGTACCTTAACTCAAGGCTACACAGTTAGTAAGTAGGACAACCACATTTTGAACCGAAGACCTCTGTCTCTAAGTCCGGTGCTCTTTGTACTACACCATATCTTTTTTTTTTTTTTAACCTGAATCAGTGAGAAGTCTTCTAATACAATTCATTGCTTCTGTTTTGGTCAGTTATATCTTTCTTTAAGTGTTGTTTTTCTCTTGTTTTTTTGGTTTTTTTTTTGTTGTTATTGTTACAAAAATACATGACAAAGTAATTGTAGAAAGTTGCACATCTGACTTGCATGTCAGAATGTTAGGTGGGGAGTGATTTGGGGGTCAGAAGGAGCAGTTTCCTGATCTGGAGCTCTATACTGCTGTAACAGCTTTTGAGCAAGGCCCTCTGAAAAGACCTGCCTCTGCCTCCTCTCACTCAGTGCACATGGCTGCCAGATTAATCTTGCTGGTATAGAAGACTCATGGTAATTCTCCAGCTCAGGAGTCTCTGATGACTCCCTATTGCTAATAGTATCCAGTAGTATTTACTGCCTGCCTGCTGTGACCTTAGGACACAATGACAAAACGAACAACAGCCCCGCCTTCCAAGGGGATTACAAGAATACACGTAAACACACATGGATGTTGTCTGTGCATTTTTACACACGTGAATTTGAGAAAGGGAGAGAGAACACTGGCACGAATTTGGGACATCAGGAAGTGACATTTGACACAAGCTAAGAATTGTAAGAGGCCGAGGGGAGAAGCAGTTGCCTTCTAGGGATGGGGGACAGACTCTGCGAAGGCATAAAATTGGGAGATGGAATATTGTGTACGTTAAACGATAACTGGGTCATTTTGGCTGGTATTGTGAAGGGGGTAATGTACCTGGAAAAGTGATTTAAAGTGAGATAGTACAAGATTTTAAAACCCAAGCTGGGTATTCTTTATTTTATCCTGGAGGTAAATAGGGAGTCCCAAAAGTACCTAAATAGGAGAGTGACATGATGTTTGCTTTAGGAAGATTATTTGAAAAGATCTGTGGAGAAATAATTAGAGATGAAAGAGACTGGAATCATCCATAAGTCCAATTAGGAGATTGTTGGAATTGTATGGGTAGCGGATGGTTGCAAAGACCTGAATGACAGCCATTTGAGTAAGGAAAAAAAAAACTTATATACAGGAGAAATTAAGGGCATAGAATCTGCATGACTTGGCACCTGAGGATATGGGACATGAGGGTGGCATTGATTACAGAGTCAAAGATTTATTCATTAGTCAAGTATTTATGAAGTGCCTGCACTTGGGGCTAGGGAGATGAAGACGAGAAAGAAAAACCTCGGGCCAACTAGGTGGTGCAGTGGATAGAGCATGGGCCCTGAAGTCAGGAGGACCTGAGTTCAAATCCGGCCTCAGACCAAACACTTGACACTTACTAGCTGTGTGACCCTGGGCAAGTGACTTAACCCTAATTGCCTAAAAACAAAAAAAAAAAAGAAAAGAAAAGAAACACCTCCTACCCTTAAGGGGCAGAGGAAAAACAATACTTACACAGAAAATTTAATACAAAATAGGTATAAAGAAAGCTCTGCTTGGTTTGAACTCCACAAAGCAAGATGCCCCTCCCAGCACAAGCTGATCACCTGATCATCCTTACTGTGCTATTTCACTCAGACTTGGAAACTCAATACCTTCCCAACTCCCTTGGCCTCCTTCCCTCTAATTGCAGGGTTGGAGGATGGGGCACTAAACTCCTCTCAGAGCTTTCCTTTAGAGAGGTTAAGACCTGGACTTTCCAGCTAATTCTCCATTTTCTATCTGCATCTTTGCCTGGTTGAGCTGCATGGAATAAGATGCCCTCATACCAAATTCTGCCTGCTGCTTCTCCCTCTTTCCAGCTTCCTTTTGTGGGTTATCTACCTCCATTACATTGTAAGCTTCTTGAGGGCAGAGACTGTCCTTCTTTTTCTTATTTGTATCCCCAGCACTTAGCACAGTGCCAGGAACTTAGTAGGTACTTGATGTTTGTTGAATTGGAAGGAGGGACCCTGGTGAATGGTGAGGCCTCCTGTGCTGAGCAGTGAACCTGGAAAAATAGATTGGAGGGCTTTAGATGCCAAACAGAAAAATTTCTGTTTTATCCTAATGGTAAGGAGGTGCGTTACCTGTTAGTGGAGTGATATAGTAAAGCTTATGCTTTAGGAATGCTAGTTTGGCAGCAGAGTGGCTGATGTATTGTAGAGACAAGAGAATGAAGGCAAGAAGACTAATTAGGAAGCTATTGCAATAACCCAGGTTTGAGGAGAATGGAGCCTGAATGAACCAGGATGAGAGCTGTGTGAATGTCGAGCAAGGAACAAGTGTGATACACGTTGGATGACTCTGAAGTTGTGAGCTTGGGTAAGTTTGGAAGAAGGAGTAGGTTTAGATAAATAAGATTGAGTTCAGTTTCCACTCAGCCACCACAGTGATTTTCCTAAAACGAATGTTCTGATCAGAGCAGTAAGTAGAATAATAGCTAATAATGATAGAACAATATTAGCTAACAATAATAGAATAATAATAATAACTAGTACTTATATAGGGCCACTGTGCTTTACAAATATATAATTATGCCCAAAAAGTTAGTAAAGGGAGCATACCCTTTAAGCCAGTGATAAGCACTACAAAGTCTGTACCCCATAAGAGATCAAATAAAGAGGAAAAGAGTCCATATGTACAAATATATTTATAGCAGTTCTTTTGTACAATAGCAGAGAACTGGAAATTAAACAGATATCCATCTATTGGAGAGTGGCTAAATAAATTATGTTTTATGAATGTAACAGAATACTGTAAAAAACAAAGAACAGGGTGTTTTGGGAGAAACCTGGAAAGATTTACACGAACTGATAAAGAGTGAAGCTGAACCACGAGGATAATTTATATAATAGTAGCATTCCATTGTAAAGAAAAAAACAACTTTGAAAGGGCCCTGATTAATACAGTCATCAACCATGATTGTAAAGGACCAATGATGAAGCATGCTGCCTACTGTGTGAGAGAGAAATGATAGACCTAAGATGCAGAATTAAATATATGTTGTCAGACAAGGCCAATGTAGGGATTTGTTTTGTTTGACTAATTATATTTGTTACAAGAATTTGGAGATGGGGTGTTTTGTTTTTTTTTCCCGATGGGAAAAGGATGGGATGAGACTGCTGGGGATAAGGTAGTTCAGAAAAAAAGAAAAGAAATAGGGTAATTGAAGCATCTCTTTAAAGTGCAGAAAGTAGGACAGACTAGTAGGATAACTTTGAAAGGTATTTACTGAATTTATTAAGCATGTCAGAAGAAAACCAGCATAAAATAAAAACTTGTCATTTCCCTCTTTTTTCGGGGGGTGTGTGTGTGTGTTTATGTGTGTATACCCATTTTATTTGGTGTTAAGCTCATTTTTTAAAAGAGTAGAGAGTTGTGTTTTAGACATATTGAGTTAGAGATGCTTGTATAACATCCATTTGGAAAAACTACTAACTAGCCTTAATACCACTCTCTTTTTCCTAATCCGATTTTGCTCCCTGTCCTCTTGACCTACATGTATTTTTGTAACCTATCACTCATACCTAGAACACACTCCTTTTTCTTTTTCCCCCTTTTTTCAAAGCTTTATTAATTAAGGCCTATTGCGTGCCAGGCAATGTGCTAAACACTTTACAAATATTAGTTTATTTAATCTTCACTATGGCTTTGCGAGGTAGGTGCTTTTACCATATCCATTTTACAGCTAAGGAAGCTGAGATAGACCATATTAAGTGATTTTACTGGTCACAGCCTGTAAAAATCTAAGGTCAGATTTGAACTCAAGTCTTCCTGACTCCAGGCCCAGCATTCTATCTGCTGCATCCCCTAGCTGTCAGGGGGTCAGTCAATAAACATTTATTAAATGCCTTCTGTGTGCCAGGCACTACGCTAAGGGCTGGGGATACAAAAACAGGCAATCCCTTAAGACAGTCCCAGCCCTCAAGTAGTGCACAGTCTAATGGGAAAGATAACAAGCAAACAAATATATACAAACAAGGTACATAGAGGATAAATAGGAAATAATTAACAGAGGGGAAGTACTAGAATTAAGAGAGCTTTGGAAAGACTTCCTGTAGAAGATAGAATTTTATTTGGGGCTTACAGGGAGTCAGAAGGCAGCAGTGAGAAGGGAAAGCATTCCAGGCATGGGAGAGAGCCAGAGAAAATATCTAGAGACCAGAGTTGGCGTGTCTTGTTCGTAGAACAGCCAGGAGGCCAGGGTCACTGAATGGAAAAATACAGACAGGGAGAACTAGAGAGGGCTAGGTCATGAAGGACTTTGAACACCAGAGCATTTTGTGTTTCATGCTTAAGGCAATAGGGAGCCACTGGAGTTTATTGAGGGCTGAGGTGTGGGCTTTGGGAAGGGAATGAGGTGATAGGGTCAGACCTTCATTTTAGGAAAATCACTTTGGTGGCTGAGTGGAAAATGTATTGGAGTGGGGAGAAACTTGAGTCAGGCAGGCCCATAAGCAGACTATTGTGGTAGTCCAGGTGTAGGGTGATAAGGATCTGCATCAGAATGGTGGTAATACCTGAGGGACTGGGAGGATGGTCGTTGTTCCATGTACAGTAATAGGGAAGGTGGGAATGGGGGAGAATTTAGGGGGAAAGATAATGAGTTCTGTTTTAGACATGTTGGATTTAAGATGTCTACTGGACATCCAGTTCAAGATGTCTGAAAGGCAGTTGGAGATGTGGGATTGGAGGTCAGCAGAGAGGTTAGGGCAGGATAGATAGATTTGAGAATTGTCAGTATAGGGATGATAATTAAATCCATGGGAACTGATGAGATCACCAAGTGAAGTCGTATAGAAGGAGTAAAGAGGGCCCAGGATAGAACCCTGTGGGATACCTACTGTTAGAGGGCACAATCTGAATGAAGATTCAGCACAGGAGACTGAGAAGGGAGTGGACAGGTAGGTAGGAGAGCCAGGAGAGAGTGGTGACCTGAAAACCTAGAGACAAGAGAGTAGTATGAAGGAGAGAAGAGGATGGATGATCAACAATCAGCAAGGCTACAGAAAGGTAGAGATTGAGGACTGAGAAAAGGCCATCGGATTTGGCAGTTGAGATCATTGGTAACTTTGAAGAAAGTGGTTTCAGTGGAATGATGAGATCAGAAGCCAGATTGTAAGGGATTAAGAAGAGAGTGAAAGAAGAGAAAGTGGGGGCACCTGTTGTAGATGGCCTCTTCAGGGAGTTTGGCCCCAAAAGGCATATGGGATGATAGTTAGCCAGAATGGAAGGATCAAGTGAGGGTTTTTTGAGGATCAGGAAGAGAAGAATGTGTTTGTAGGCAGTAGGAAAAGAGCTTGTAATCAGGGAGAGATTAAAAATGAGTGTTAGAATGGGGAAGCAGAGGGAGTAATTTGTTGGAGGAGACAGGATAGAATGGAATTATTTGTTCAGATAGGAGGGTTTGCTTTGGTAAGGAGTAAATAAAGCCATTTCTTCCCGTGAGATAAGGGTGAAGGAGAGAATGGCAGAAGGCATATGTGTGATTGGAGATGAAACTAAGGCTTGACAGAGTGCTATCATTGAAATGATAAGGAGGCTAGGGACTCAAGAGAACATTGCAGAGTTGAATTCACTCAGGAAGAGGGAAAGATGGGGGAAAGAGGAGCCAGTAGCTAGGCATTGAAGGTCATGGTACAGATAAAAAGGTTTTGTCAGGGAAGGCAGAAGGAGAGATGAAAAGGCAATAGATTATGGTCAGGTAAGGAGATTTCAGAATTCTTTAATGGGGAGGTGGTAGTTGTAGGTGATAGCAAGATTAAAGACAAGACGATTTTTGTGTGGTGCCAAGGCGGGGTGAAGGAATAGGTCATGAGAATTGAGTAGGTAGAGTTGTTAAGGTGTTTTAACCACTAACTGAGTGTTTTAACTACTCTGAGAGGTTAGAGTATTTGAGGGAGAGTTAGTATGTATGTTGAAGTCCCCTAGTGTGAGGGTAGGATATTGGAGAAGAGAGAAGAATTGTGAGCCAGGAAGAAGGAATGGGATTGACCTGGAGGTGTGTAGACAACAGCTGCTAGGATTTTGAGTGGGTGGTAGATGAATAGCTTTACAGGAGGAAAGTTTACCAAGGAGGTAGTAAAAGAACCTGGAAGTGGCCAGAGGAGTAAGGAGAGTTTCAGCTCCCTGCCTTAACAAGTGAGCCGAGGGGAGTGAAGGAAGGTTCAGCCAGGGAGGCGGAGTCCTCAGTGGGGAGGGAAGTTTCAGTCTGGCTGGTAGATAAGAGTGGGAGAGAAAAAGATTTAGGAAAGGAAGTTTGTTGCCTGTGAAACAGGCATTCCAGAGAGCACACTGGAAGGAGTGGGTTACGTTTGTTTGAACTTTGGGGTGGGAGAGTTGAGGGGGATGGGAATAAGGAATCAGTCAGTGGAAGCTGGAGAATGGAATTTAGATGATGACCAACTGGAATTCAGAATCATTGAGATGGATAGGATATCACCATGTGTGAGAATATTTACTATCATTGAGTAGAAGGCTCCATTCCTCAGTCTGGGGACAAGTGCAGCATGAGGTGGCAGGCATATGGTCAGATGGGAGGCCCTATTTCAATACTCCTCTTCCCTCTGAAATGTCACAGCAGGAAAAGGAAGTCCCACTCCCCCCACCCTGAGACTTTCCTTTCTTTTTTTTTAATATTTGTAAATAGTATTTTTTTTCCAATTATATGTAAAGATAGTTTTCAACATTCATTTTTTACAAGATTTTGAGTTCCAAATTTTTCTCCCTCCTTCCCTCCCATTTCCTCTCCCCAAGACAGCAAGCAATCTGATATAGGTTATACTTGTGCCATCATGTTAAACATATTTCCACCTTAGTCATGTTGTGAAAGGAGAATTGGAACCAAAATGAAAAACCATGAGAAGGAAACAACCAAGAAAGTCAAAATAGTCCATTTCGATCAGCATTTAGACTCCATAGTTCTTTCTCTAGATGTAGATAGCATTTTCCATCATGAGTCTTTTGGAATTGCCCTAGATTCCTTGCATTGCTGAGAAGAGCTAAGTTGATCATAGTTGCTCATTGCACAATGTTGCTGTTACTGTGTACAATGTTCTCCAGATTCTGCTCACTTCTCTCAGCATCAGTTCATGTAGAGACTTTACTCTTTATCTATCCTCAAGGGGCAGAAGGAGCAGGAGATGGAAGACCTGAGGTCAAAGGGAAGGTTGCTTCTCTTTGTATGGAAATGGTAGACTCATGGTCAGGGGAAGGTCTCCTTCCTCTTCTAACCAGAGTCTGGAAGCCAAGTGGCCTTGGCAGGTGGACGTCTCCTGGTGCGGGGGAAGTTGCTTTGGGGCAGATGGAAACTGTTCTGTTGCCAAGCCTCTTGCCCAGGGTCACGCAGCTAGTAAGTGTCATGTGTCTGAGGCCGGATTTGAACTCAGGTCCTTCTGAATCCAGGGTCGATGCTCTATTCACTGCGCCACCTAGCTGCCCCATGCCAAGCCTCTTCTTAAGGCACACCCAGCAACAACGGGAGCCAGGTAGTCTCCCTTCCCTCCTTACCTGAGACTGAATTGGCTGCCTCTACTTACTGAAATCCTTTTCTTCCTTCAGGTTCTTGTTTAGCTGCCACCTTTTCCACCTCAGTCATAAATGATCTTTTTCTGTATTGTGTAGTACTTAATTTATTACTTCTCCAACACTTGTCATGACTGTCTTTCAATTTAGTAGGGGAGGCAAGGAGTTCAGATTACCAGTTTCATCAATGCAGGGAACTCCCTCTTCTGATACAGATAGCAACACTTCTTTAATGCATAGTCTTTAGCAGTTGTTTAGGGTTCTGTCTGGAAAGTTAAATGACTTGCCCATGATCACGTAGTCAGTTTGTGTCAGAGGCAGGATTTTGAACTCGGATATTCCTGGCCAGCCTTTTATCCACTGCACCAGGCTGCTTCTCCATTTTGTAGTATGATGTTTCACGTTGATTCTGTAGCTCCAGAGTAGATTGTTACCTTTGTGAAGGCAGGGACTCTTTTTTATCCTCCTATCTCCCCTACCACATAGTGCTTTGCTCACTGAATTTCAAAATGTCCTCATGTTTGCATCTACCAAATCCTTTTAAAGTAAACACAATGCCTGAACAGTTTCATTTTACAGAAAAAGAAGTGTTTTAAAATCCTTAAACTATATAAAAACATGAAATATCAAAGTCATGTGGATTAAAACACTCAGGCACTTCCAACTATTTAAAAAATGACTTTTAGTGACAGTTATCTTTTGTCTTAATTTCATTAAATCCATGTGAATAGGGCTGAATAATCCAGCCCTTGTGAGGTCACTGAATTCTCTTCTTTGAGAAAGTTTATTGAAAGCAGTGTCTGTTTCTGCTGTTTGCTTTGTATCTTCCCCTGCTCTCATCCTCCCCTGGCCTCCCTCCCACCCACACCCACAGAATACCTAGTGTTGTTATCAGTAGATATGTCTAGTAAATACTGAATTGTTGAGGTAAAAAATTTTGTTTGTTTTCTGTTCTGAGGTAATAATTTCTGTTCTGACTCTTCTTTCTTATTAACATGGATGTTTGACTTTTGTGTGCACAGTTGATGCAGGTTGAATTCTGTTAGGAATGGTTACTTTTGGGTAAATGCCTTTTAAAGATGAAGATGTTCCATTGTAGAATGAAGTACTGTTTTATCCCTAGGGAGTGGCTCTATTTACTGTGCCATGAAATGCTGAATCCATATTATGGACTCTTCCAGTATTCTACAGATAATATTTACATGCTGCAAATAAATCCAGACTCTTCAATCAACCCTGTAAGTATTAATAAACATAATGCTGATCAGTTTAATTGGCAGGATTTTTTTAAGTTGACTCTTACCATCCAATTAAATTTTGAGTTTAGTCAATAAATAACTTGCTCAAAGGTCATGTTAAGTAAAAGAGCATTGAAAGTTTAAGTGAGGACTAGTTTGAGCTCAGAGACTTGGATCATTTTGTACTCCTGAGGTTTTTAGTAAACACAATTTGGAGGTGATTTATTTTTGCATAGAACAGTAAATAAACTGAATTATTCCATGTGACATTCTTTGTGGCCATTTGAGAGGGTTATGGCTAATAAATATTTTATTCATCAAAGAAGTTATTTTTCCTAGGTTCATAAGTGCTGGACTTTGTTTTTCCAACCAAAAAGGATATGTATCCATGTTCCTATACTTACTGCCCATAAGGTACTAGTGGTCTTTGGATATTGTGGGTGGTTAATGTAGAGCGACACGCCTCTCATTTTAAGTCAAGTTTTTTGCTTTTGTTTTTTTTTTTTGATGAGGTAATTGGGGTTAAGTGACTTGCCCAGGGTCACACAGCTGGTAAGTGTTAAGTGTCTGAGGTCAGATTTGAACTCAGGTCCTCCTGACTCCAAGGCTACCGCTCTATCCACTACGCTATGTAGCCCCTAAGTCAAGGGTTTACTTGAGCTTTACAACCTTCCACTGACAAGACTCAAAGTGATCATAATAAATTGTCTCAGGTATCCAAAATCTAAACCAAAAATTGATTTCCCTAGTTAAAAGGAATTTGTTCAAAGTTTTGGGTCATTTAAGATTATTTTTTTCATAATCTTGTTCTTAATGACAGATAAGGACTTACTAAATAAGGATTGGGGACTTTTTTTTTCCTGTGATTAATTTTCTCACTTCACCTCTCCCTACAAACACATCAGGAGAATCGGGAAAAGAGTAATTATGTCAGGGAGAATCTTTCCAAAATATAATTTTAAAATATATGCTTCGTTGTTCTCCATAACTTTCTTATATTTGCACGTTTAGGAAAATTTCTTTTTTTTTTTTTTTTTTTTTGGTTTAATTTTTATAGACAGTCCTGCCTTCTTCCTAGCATGAAGACAGCAAACCACAAGGTGTCAGCATTTAGCTAGTCATTCTTCTTATCAATTCTTGCTCTTTGGTGTCCCCTGCAGGATCATTTGTCTTATTTTCACTTTGTTGGTCGGATAATGGGTCTGGCTGTGTTCCATGGACACTACATCAATGGAGGTTTCACAGTTCCTTTCTACAAACAGCTGCTGGGGAAGCCCATTCAGCTATCAGATTTGGAATCAGTTGACCCAGAGCTACACAAGAGCTTAGTTTGGATTTTGTAAGTACTTTGTGTTTGCAGACGATTTAAGTCCAAGGTTATCTTCTTAATGGAAGCAGGTAGCTCATGATTCTATTGATTTCTTTTATCTCTGGCACGGCACGTAACAGAAAAGAGAAACAGGAATAAGTGAGTGTGGAGGAGAATAAAAAGGGAAGATGTAATAGATTACATTTATAAAAGAAAAAACATTTAGCCTAAACACTTAACAGTTAAATACATTTGCTGGTATTTGATCAGATTTTTCTAGTTTATAGTCCAATTTCTTCTCCTTTTTATCGATTTATTGAGTTTAAACCACAATGACTAATGAACCCTAACCTTAGGTTTGCAACGCCATGGTACAGATCCAATTACCAAAGTGATAAAATATAAAGAGCAGTGGGCTCAGAATCAGTAACTGTAAGTTTGAATCCCAGCTGTAGCCCTTACCAGCCATGGGTCCATGAGCTCTACTGACTTAACTTCTCTGAGGCCCTCAGCTATAAAATGTGAATGATAATCCTTGCACTGACTACTTCATAGTGTTGTTGTGAGGAAAGCACTTTGTAAATCCTAAAGCAATATATAAATGTGAGCAATTGTTATTTCACTAAGGCTTATGAAATTCTTGAAACAAAATTTAATTTTTATTTTCTGCTTTACTCAGACATATGCTCCCCAGTGCTTTAGGTGATACCTGCAAAATGTTGAGAGCTACACATTTTGAAGAATGAGTATGTTTCATAGAATGGGAGAGTCCTCAGCTTCAGTACTAGTGATTGTGTATTTTCGTAATTGGGATAAGTAGCAAATGAGTTGGACGGGAATCACTAACTGATTACTGGATCAGCCCTATACAAGGGCATGTCTCATTTCATAGTTTTCCATTTGAATTGTAGTTGTAGTTAGGGAGTATAAGGAAATAGGAAGGAAAGTGTTCCATCTTCTCTGTAGTTTACATTTTAGCATACTATACTAGGTACAGTAAATAGAAAAATCAAATTCTAACTGTACAGTTAAAGACTTTTCAGTTTAGCCTGGCAAATCTGAATGGTCTGTTGCTTAAAAGTGTATTTCTTTGGCTGGGAACAGTATTTAAATATTTGCTTTCACAATGTAGCATCCCCTCTTGACTCTGTTCCCACACCACCTCCTCAGCACTTAAGCACTTAGGTTGTGCTAGAATCACGTAGATTTTCAGAGCTGGGATGGTCATTAAAGATGATCTACCTAACTTTTTATAGATGACAATTGAAGCCCAGCAAGACTGTAACCTACTCAGGGTCACATAGCTGGCTAATACAGGATCTGCGATTAGAACTCAGACCTCCTGATCCCCTTGTCTGTTCTTTCCACAGTACCTCACTACCTTGTGGGTATTCTGTTTCCCCAGTTAGGTTAAACTCCATGAGAGACAAGTACCAATTTTTTCCTGTTCTAGCACTTCATAGTGCTCTGTACACTTGCTCCGTAAAGAAGGTTGTTTTTTCCTTTTCCTCCTAATTCTGCCATTTACAATTATGTTTTATAGTGGTAAAGGCCTAATTAACTTGTACTTCTGACTTTGACAGAGAGAATGACATCACTCCTGTGTTGGATCACACTTTCTGCGTAGAACATAATGCTTTTGGGCGGATTCTTCAACATGAGCTCAAACCAAATGGTAGAAATGTTCCTGTTACAGAGGAGAACAAGAAAGAATATGTCCGGTAATACCCACAGGATCATCAGTAGCAGCAACAAATATGTGTTGGGCACCTAAAGGGTGCATGGACCTGTACAATTTCCTGTTTACAAAGTTTAGATTAGACTTGGTCCCTGCCCTCAAGGAGCTTACAGTGTCATGGAACAAACCAAGACTCTAGCTGAGGTCTGACTGCCCCTTATACTCCTATTTACTGGAAGAGACCTCAAGAGGTTCTGGGATCCAGCTCCCTGTGGTTGCTGACTATGATAGCCCTGTCTAGCAAGGCTCTAAAGTGACCAAACACACTTCATCTATGCCCCAAGGAGAGGGAAAAAATGATGACCCTATGCCAAAGGGGAACAAGCTTTACAAGTGGCTGTTTGGTTGTTAGCGCACAGGTGGGGAGGGTGGGACAGATTGCCGTGTCCTAGCTGGCAGGCAGACTTCCTCACCACAGCCACACTACAGTTTCCATTGTGACAATGACTCCCCTCAGTCACAGGCAGGTTACTAGAGAATGACACAAGGCAAAGAACCACATGCTCTGCTGGACCCTAATCTCTATTGCAGCCTGTTTTTCTACCTCTTACTCAAGGTAAATCATTATATAAACGCCTATCATTTTTGGAGGGATTTAGGGAAATTTTTAAAAAAGATTATTTCTCTTTCCTTAAGCTGTAGAATGGGTGCATATTTTTCTCTTGGTTCTAAGTTATATTTTTATATAAATGAACTTGAAAGTCAGGGCAGAGCTGTTTAAGACCAGATTATTTTCTAGTAGTCCAGTTCTACCTAAGCAATTGGAAATGTGTAGGTTTGAGTTGGTATACTTGAAATTTGACAGTTCACCTAGTTACTACTAAACTTTTTTGGAGGAAGGGGAATTTGGGGAGGCTTACAGTATGTTTACCTGCAATGCTTGCTTTTATCAGTTCTGACACCACATGTCAAGATTTCTTTTAACTATCAAGGGAGGAAAAAATCATTCCTTCCTATACTGTTTTGTACTGCTGTTAACTTGGGACTTTTTCTATTTCAGGTTGTATGTAAATTGGAGGTTTATGAGAGGAATCGAAGCTCAGTTTCTCGCACTTCAAAAAGGATTTAATGAGCTCATCCCCCAACACTTACTAAAGCCTTTTGACCAGAAGGAGCTTGAGGTATGCGCATTATCTCTAGTCAGAATGGTAGGCCAAGTCATGGCATTAAAGAGCCTATAGGACTGAATTGGGGGTTCATTATCTTCTTTGTTTTGATTGAATCAAATCAGTATAACACCTATGCTGCTTTGGGGCCTTCTTTTGAAATTGGTGACAGTGATGTCATACACCCCGCTACAAAACTCCAAAGGTGGGTGAAGGTGGTTAGAGCTGTAATAACAAGATCAGCCATGAATGAAGACAGTGAATTTAGGTCAACAATCTATCCAAATGATTTTAAGGTATTCATTTCTTTTAATTATAGTGACCTCTAGCATTGAAGAATCTTAAGACCTTTTCTCTTTATGGGCTTAAAATTGCCCTCATAGTCAAGAAAGTATCTTCTCCCTAACCAAACTTTTCCACTGCACTTTAAACTATATAATGTAGAAATGAAGAAGTGACCAGAGTTCTCCTTTATAGCAACAATATTTGTAATATATTATATAATGTATTTATTAATCAATATTAATTATTATATTAATCTAATAGATTTTTGTTATAATATTAACAATTGTGTGTTAATCTGATTAATAATATATAATAATTATAGTGGTAGTAGTAATATAATAAGTTACTCTTTAGCTTTTTCTGCTTCAAGGAGGGATTATGTGGCATCTCATGCATAGCTGTGGTGAAAAATACGGGAGCAAACTTTCTAGATGTGCTAAGGAAAAAAATTTAATTTCCTTGAACCCCACCTCATTCTTTCAACAGCTTCTTCTTCCAATATCCCAACTATAGTACATTATGTAGGCACACTTGCTATTTCAGTATAATTGCTACATAATCACACTTCATTTTCTTTCTTGTGTATGTGTTATTTCCCACTGAGTCTTCATGTTCCAGTGCAGTGTAAAAGCACAAGGACGTTACTTCTTGATGAAAATGTCTGGTATCTAATGGGTATGGATCATGGACAGAGGCCAGCTATAGAGAAGGGAGAAACTTCTCTATAGGAAGAAGGAAGACAGCAGTTAGCAGATGGACTTCTCCTCTATCACCTGCAAAAAATGTTTCCTTCTCCTATTGCCAGTAGACATTCTTAAGTATGTCCTGCTATCTGGCACTGCCCAGGTTCCTCTGACAACTTGGTAGCATTTGGAATGATAATGTTTGTTTATTGTTCCACTTTACCCCTTATTCATTGTCACCTCAAAGAGAATTGAGGCCCCAGAAGCTGCAGCTCCCACCTTATGCCCTTTTCAGAGAAACATTCTGTGTGATCATTGGATTAAAATACAGAATATGTGCAAACATGTCTATCTTTGGTTCCTCACAGGGAATAGTGTGGCATTCACAAGCCTTTGCTAATTAATAATAATGAGTATACTTGCCAATTCATGTGTATACTATGAATTTTGCTGATTTGTAGTAATAATAATTTCTGTAGAGAAAGCTTTAAGGTTTGCAAGTCAGTGACTTGTTCCTTTTCCCCATTTATGATAGAATTTCCATGTCTTCTCCATTTTCCCTTTCTTCTACCATCATGCTTCCCTGAAGTCCACCTGTGTTTGTCTTTTCACTCCTTATCCTCTCTTGTGCCGAGCTCCTCCTCTTCTCCTTAGGCATTCTGACCATTTCCACCTTGATGTTCCATAGGCATCTCAAACTCACTCTGTTCTCCTTTGCCCAGTGCCTTTGTTAGCTTTACAGTGATCTCAGATCTGCTGCTGAGAGGGCAGCTGTGCTCATCCTTATACTATACTGGGCCCAGAGCTTATTTCCATTTTACCAGGATTAACCTTTGGAAAACAGATGGATTGTGGTGATATGTGGTAGACACAGTATTAATTTGTAGCCTATTTCCTCTTAAATAAATTCAGTCCGTATTTATTTGAATATGATGATTTGCTTTCAGTTGCACATTCTTAAATTTTCCTTCTTTTATAAGCGTGACTGACTTCAACAAACATGAGTATTTTCATATGCTTCTTAGGATAGGAAGGGAATTGTACATGAAACAATGAATCTAATAAATATAGCATTTTAAAGTATGTAGTATATGTAATACAGTAGTATTAATCCCTGTTTCTGTCCCTTTTTGAACTCCTTTTTTCTCTGTTTTGAAAATGTCCATCCCTGTGTCCTTCCTCCCTCCCTCCTTTCCTTTCTCCCTTCCGCTTTCCCTTTCTCCCTCCTTTCCTTCCTTGTCCTGTGACAAGGAGTCACAATCAGTGTGTATACACACACACACACACACACTCTCACTCACTCACTCTCACTCTCTCTCTCTCACACTCTTCTCCACCAGAAATAAAAACCCTCTCTTGTAACAAATAAGTGTAGTCAAGGGGAGCTAGGTGGCATAGAGGATGGAATGCCAGGCCTAAACTCAGGGAGCCCTGAGTTCAAATCCAACCTCACACTTACTACCTGTATGACCCTGAACAAGTCATTTCACCCTGTTTGCCTCAGTTTCCTCATCTCTAAAATAAGCTGGAGAAAGAAATGCCAAGAAAACCCCAAATGGGGTCATAAAGAGTTAGACATGGCTGAAAACATCTAAACAACAATATGGTCAGGCAAAACAAATTCTTATATTGCTCATGCCTGAAAATATACATCGCATTGTGTACATACAGTGCCTCACCTTTCCTGTTTTGTCATCAGTCTTCTGGAATCACGACTGGTCATTGTACATTTACAAAGTCTTTGTGTTGTGCAGAGCCCTGGGGTTGATGCACAGTATAATTCAGACACAGTTGCCATCTCACAGGGCTTATAGTCCCTATACAGATAATTGTAATACATTAGAAAGGCATGGGACAAAATGATGTGATGTGAGGTGTGGAGAGGAACTAACATCAGTGAGAGTCAGGGGATGCTTAACGGAGAAAGTGGCATTTGGGAGCAAAGTTCTTGACTGAAGTATTTCATTTTGGGGTAAAGTTCAGTTCTTTGGGTATCTCTTAGCTGCAACACATCATTTTACATTTGCTGTTTGAAGTAATTCTCTTTTAACACCTTCACAGCTCATAATAGGAGGCCTGGATAAAATAGACCTGAATGATTGGAAGTCAAATACCCGTCTCAAGCACTGCATGGCCGATAGCAATATTGTAAAGTGGTTCTGGCAAGCAGTAGAAACGTTTGATGAAGAAAGGAGAGCCAGGTTGTTGCAGTTTGTAACTGGTTCAACACGAGTTCCTCTCCAAGGCTTCAAGGCTTTGCAAGGTGACTGATGTGTGGGCTGGGGTCAGATGAGTCATATATATCAATTTAGTTCATTTTTCTTTAAGTCAGTTACATGAAGGCCTGGGATCTGTATTTATTTTATGAACTGTCTTTTTTTCACCTTAATATATGTTTTGCTATTAATAAGTGGCTAGTACTACTGAATATTCTAGACCAGGGGTAGGGAACCTGCGGCCTTGAGGCCACATTCGACCCTCTAGGTCAGGTGTGGCCCTTTGATTGAATCCAAACTTCACAGAACAAATCTCCTTAATAAAAGGATTTGTTCTGTAAAACTTGGACTCAGTCAAAAGGCCACACCCAAGAACCTAGAAGGCCACATGTGGCCTCAAGGCCGCAGGTTCCCCACCCCTGTATCTAGACTGACAGTCAACCACTATCTAGTAAGTGCCCAGTATGTGCCCTGAACTCTGCTGTCATATCTGGATTGTGACCAAATGGAGGAATATTCCCATTAAATAAAGAAGCAAAACTATTCCTGGTGATAGAACTACTAAGTCATGTGGCCAGTGAAAGTTCCAGAGGTCTCCTAGTCTATCCTCTTGGTTTCCAGATAGATTCCTGTGGTATTGGAGGCAGAAGGGACCTTGGAGATCTTTTAGTCCAACATTTTTGCACATGAGGCAACTGAGATGTTATAATTCAAGGTTGTTTCACAGCAATGGGAACTTGTGCCTACTGCCTCCTAGTGTAGTGTCCTGTTATTGTACCACTTGGCACCTGATTATCGTGTTTTCAGAGATCTTAAGGGAGGAAGATTCAATATTATTTTATGATCAAGTTGTTGCTCAGTAATTCGTTGTCTGAGGGATCAAAACCCTTTCTTACTGGCTTAATGGACTTGTTTTTTCAGCTTATATGAGCTTTAAGGTCAGTGGTATCTCTTCATGTGTGATTGAGTTAAACAGAAAAAGTTTCAAAATTATAAGAAAGGCGCTTTTGAAATACATTTTTTTTTAATGCTTTAAGGTACAGGTGGAAATGTCAATAGTAGTAAGGTATATAAAAGGAGGGGAAATTAATGAATAAACTAGCATATAACTTTTACTTTATCAGTAGTCATAACAACATGTATTACCTACACTAGTTATTGATGTATTATTACCTGCCTTCACACTAGTATAGCACAGAGCCTTATCTTAGGCAACTGATAAAATCTTTTCAAAGAGCAAATCATTCATCTTAGCTAAGCTCAGGTATTGACTTAGCATACCTAACCTCCTATACTACAGCTTCTTTGTAGAGGACTCCCAAGTCTGTGTATCCCAACTTCATTTCTTTCTTGAACTCCAGTCCTGTATTTCCAACTGTCTGGTAAATATCTCTTTCTGAATGTCCCATAAGCATTTAACATAACCAAAATGGAATTCCCCCCCCCAAACTTCCCTGTTTTTGTTGACGACACTACCATCCTTCTAGTCCATGGGTGCTTTCAGTTAGAGAGTCATCCTTGACCTTTCTCTCTTCCTCAGTCCCCATATCTAGACAATGGCATATATGTGCTAGGAGCCAGAGAAAGACACGACCAGCTTCCTAGATGATTTGATTGCAGTTGATTGTGGCAAAGAAGACAGACTTAACCTCAGTTATCTTGTGTATTCATACTTTTTTCTAAAGAGAAATTCTTTTCCCATGGTAACAGTTCTGTTATGCCACCCTCACACACTAACAAACCAGGCCATGTTAAATCTGCCAAAATCAAAGGTAATGTTTATCAACTTGAGGAAGAACACGTCAAGAAATCAAAACTGCTTGATCCAAGTATAAAGTAGTTAAGTGGACAAAACTTAGTTCTTTGAACAAAGCCAGCACATACAGAAATGGACAGGAAATTTTCTAGAGACCTGATTTCTGTAACCTTCAATGCATCAGTGGCCTCCAGATGACCAGCAAAATGGTCCCCCAGGGACACTTTGGAACACATGCTGACCAGTAGAGAAAGGGGGGAAATGAATCAAGCATTCTCCTCTTTCAAAGAACAGTAATGTGTTGTAGCTTTTACCAAGGATGGGCAAAAATAATTCTTTAGGAGGAAAACAGAATTTTTCAATTACACCATTGGCCATTTCTGAACACTTTGATAGCATGCCTGTAATCATAGTCCCACATCCCCTGCTACGGAGTTCCCAAAAGGCACTGACAGTTTGGCACAGTAGAAGGAGCACCAGACTGGGAATCATTAGGCCTGAGTTGTATTCTCTCTAGCTGTATGACCTTGGGTAGGGGATTTACCCTCTCTGGAACTTAGATTTCTCCTATGTAAAATGAAAGTGATGGACTAAATGATCAGTAAGGTTCCTTCCATCCCTCAAAATTCATTGGATCTGTGGTTTCAAAGCCCATTCTTATAACAGGAGCTTTAATGTTCCTGAAAAATCGATATAATTTGCTTCACACTGAGCTCTACAGTCATAAAAGCTGGTTGGGAAGGGAATAGTCACAGGTTTTTCTCAACTTAGTTGTTTTCTTGTCCTTTTGTTTCTCAAAATTTTATTTTAAAAAAGGGGGTAGGGAGAGTACTTTTTGAAGGAAATCAGAACTTTGGTATTCGTTGAGATTTTGGTCTTTGGGAGTACTTCAAGTTTCAGTCTGAACTTCTGAGTAGGTAACTCAATTGGCTCACCCCTCACATGATGACTTTCTAAAGTTATCACTTGGTAACTATCCCGAGTGTTTGTTTCAAGTCTAAAGTAACCTGATAACCATGTTAATGTATGAACTTTACATCACTCTGTTTGAGAGAACACACACACACACACACACACGCACGCACGCTCGCACGCGCTCTCTGGCCTTAAGGGCCAAGGCCCTTAACAGCTGCGGGGTTGAGAAATGCCATAAATTTGTCTCTGAAGTGCATTAACTAGAATGTCGGTTTGTAAGGTTCTACAGGCGCTGCAGGACCCAGGCTATTTACCATCCACTTGATAGATGCAAATACAGACAACCTTCCTAAGGCCCATACCTGGTAAGAGCAAAGATGTGCATGTGAGGGAAATGGATTTGTAGGGTCTTAAGTATGTTCTGGAAATTAGTAAGCATTCACTCTAATTAAAGAATAGTAGAGTGAAAATACCATTTCCTTTCCGGTAGTACTTGGTGTTTTATTGACATGTCTCTTATCTTCATAACCAACTATGTCTTCTTTGAAAATGGGAATATGAAATGAAAACGACATATTTTATGTGTATATCAGAATTAGAGAATAAGGCAATGTGTCCACTATTGTGGCAAAGCAATATGTCCACTATACAAAGGTTTTTCAAAAATTAAGCTTATGCAGTATTTCTAAGACACTGATTTTATTACAGGGCAAATAATTATTAAAAATATTTAATCAGTACCTGTTTGTAATTTTCCTACATTCCTTACAGATTCGGTTGTTTGTCTCAAAATGAGACAAACTCTATAATATGAACCAGACTTTCACTTGGCTTAGCATCCTTGGTGCTCTCTCTTCTCAAAACTTTGCCTACCATTTTGATAGGTTTTGTTGATTTAAAAAATATATATATCCATAAACCTTACATTGGCAGTGACTTTCTGCAAAGGGAACATTTTGTTTTCATTCAAAAATTAGATCACAGCAAAACTTTGTTAGAAGACCCTCATTTATAAGAGAATGACCATCTTCAGCCAAAGTACCGGTTGTCCACTTTGCTATGATGCCTCTTACACTGAGCAAAATACTATGTTACCAGCAAAATTATGATATTATTCAGTTTTCAGTGAACTATGTAAATTTGCTTTTTGAAACAACCATTATAACAGGTTTTATTTAGTACTTTAGTGTTTAAAATAAAATGGGCTCACAGACATCCAAAAATACTCGTTAACTGAGACCCATAGTGCCACTTAGCTTACCTTTTTCTTGATAGGAACCTGTTGATATTTCTGTTGACCTTTAAATAAAATATCATGTATCATCTAGGTCACAATTTCTTATATCCTAGTAAGTGTTTTCTTCTAAAGTGAAAATGGGAGCAAATATCCCCATGGACCATCTAGTCAGTCATTTAATCTTCTCACTCAAAGATTTGTGTTGTTGTGTGTTTTTTTTTTCCTTCCCTCACACAATTTAATTTCTACTTTGGCGGTAAATTTCTCCTCCTTTGTCTTTATGAACCTACTCCCAGGTTTCTAGAGAAGTAGAGTCATGTGGCAGATTTAATGGTGACTTTTGCCAGTCAAACCTGGGATAAGAGTATGAACAGTGTCCTAAGTTTTGTTGTTTTTAAAACTATTACAAAAGAAAACACAAGGTTGGAAGGTTTGTCATAACAGTGTCACTGATTATAGTTCGACTTTTTCCATTTTGAAGGCCTTGAATTTTTTTTAAATTTTATTTTATTATTATTTTTTGCTGTGTGTTAGTCAGAAAATCCTCACGCTAGAAACAATCTACCTTCTTTGGAAGTTGAGGAACACACCTTGACTTCTTTCCTCTCCTCTTGGAGAGACATGATTATTATTCCTTGTTTCACTCTCACAGCTAGTTGGGTGGTGAGAAGGGGCCTTTCTGTTCTTTTAAACATATCCTCAAGACCTAGCATCTAACCGTGCTAATCTAGCATCTAACCATGCTAATCCATTGTCCTTCTGTCTGGTTGGCTTAGCTTTAATCGGATTGACATTCCGCCTTATGAGTCTTATGAGAAGCTTTACGAGAAGCTGCTGACGGCTGTGGAAGAGACATGTGGGTTTGCAGTGGAGTGAAGAGGAGACCAAAGGAAGTGGATATGAGCTCATGGACCCCTGATGAACAGCTTAGAAGCTTTCTGTGAGCCTCCTGCTAGGCTGGCTGAGGCATTGGAACACTAGACAGCCCTGGGGAAAGGGTTGTCTTCCCTCCTTTTTTGGGGGGAGGGACTTTTGTCGGTGGCTCCTACCCATATTTTCCTCCTTTATTACGATATCCTCTCCCCCCCCCTTCCATCACCCATCCAATAAAATACAGCCAAGTTCAACATTTGGCTTTGGTTACACAGGATATTCTGCTAGACATGTAACACATATTGTGATAGGGTCAGTGACCTGTGGTCTTTTATAGGAGCATCAACCTACAGTTAGGTAATGGAGCTTGGTTTAACTGAGGACTTGCAGCTGGTAGACGTAATCAGCTGTTCTGTCTCAAAGCCCCCTTGAGGTCCCCTTTGAGTTCAGTAGCTGCAGGATACCTTACCAGAGCTGAAATTCCAAATTGCACACCGTAGCAGGTCGTTATGAAGGGATAACCAATTAATTTCTAACAGAAAATAAAACTGCGTAGTGTATGCCTATTGAATGGCAGAAACAGCTGAAACTCTGCCATAGCCAGAAGCTCTAGGTAAGAAGGGTGGTTCATCTTGGGAAGGACAAAGGAATCCAGGCAGCTTTTTCTGAAGGCTCGGAGGAGTTCTTTTGGGGGGTACTTATTAAAACCTTTTTGCACATGGGAACAATTTTTTTTTCTTCTGAAGAGGGCCTTGTCCCTTCTGTCTGTCCAGTTTCAAATGTTTTTCCAGTAAAAACACCACCTAGTGGAGCCTGTATGAGGAACAGACCATGTATCCAACCTAATCAATTATCCAGTCAATCCCCAACCTGTGATTTCCATGCCACCATTTTACCTGATAGAGCAACCATTGTATGACTTGAAATTGTAAGGTTTTTTGTTTGTTTGTTTGTTTGTTTGTTTTGAGGAAATTGCTAAAAGCTAAACTATGGAACAAACTTCTGTTCTTAAAAGTCATTGGCCTTTTGAAAGGCAGCTTGGAAAGGAGTGGGAAAAGGAGATAACCACAGTGACTAAGTCTGTCAAATTTGACTTAAAAATTATAGCAAAGATTTAAAGCTGTCATCAACAGAGGTGAGATGATTTCACAGTGCTGCATCTGTCTGTTCCCCCAGTGTCTTAAGCTAACATTAAAGGTTGGTACTCAGTTCACTTGCCAAGATGGCTTCCCAATAAAAGGAAGACCAATGCAAGTTCAGGCTGTAAGTCACTTAACAGTTTTTCAAATTTGCACAAAAGATCAGGCAGTATTTTAACAAAAATGGCATGGTTTCAGAAAGCTAAAATTTCAGTTAAAAACAACAGATTTGATTGTATAGGGTATTTTAATTTGATTTTATTTTTGGCAAGTCCAGGATAATTCATTAGCAAGACGTTTAGCAGCTGTTCAGTATATGGGTTAAAGCCTTGTGATTTAGCTGAAAGTCTGAGATGAATTGGAAAACACCTTCCGGAATATTCTACTTTGTCTTTTTTTTTCCTTTAAAAATAAAAAGGCATTGACATTGCCAATAACTTTAAACTGCAACAGAACAGTTCATAAACTGTGATAAGCAGCTACCTACTCTTTCAAATCCTGATATATTTTTTCTGTTGTCTTTCTGAGCATATTATGAGTTATTGTAGGGAGTGCAAGGAACTCAGTGGTATGAAAGCATACTGGCTTTTGCAAATCTACTTTGCACAATTTGATGAGGATTTCTGCAACAGGATTTGGACAGTCACTCCCTTCAAACGGGTTCTAGGACCTTAGCGGCACTTTTGGACCGTTGAGATTGTTCAGAAACAGGAAGGATATTGCTTCAAACTGCTGTAATAGGAAGATTTGATAAATTGTTCCAAATTTCTGGCCTTTGGAATTCTCTTAGGTACTTGAATTCTAAAAGTCTTGGTTTACGGTCCCATTAAGCATTACTTCTTCTGGTTGCTTCCTGGGAGTTCTGCCCAAATAATCGCATGGAAGTTTTTGCTATGATTCTCCTCTTTTGAGAACTAAAGAGGAAAAGACTTTGTCCAGGAATTTGTGGCAACCTCAAAAATTATATAGGATACATCTTTCATATTTCCTAACCATTATTCAGAGTCTGTATCAGTCCAAAAACTAAAGGCAGATGTTTTGAAAGGCTTTTAAACATGTTGTTTGATTTGACAGCCTTTAAAACTACCTCCTCTGTGTCAGCAACAATGAGGAGAGAGAACCACCCTCTTAAAATTCTGTAACCAGTCTAATGTCTTTAAAAGAATGTCCAGTGAGGCCAGAGTGATCAGCATCTGGTATTCCTTTTACTTATGAGGCTGATCAGAAAGCTTCCTAAATATGTGTGGAAGGGTATTCTCTCTTTCTTCTGTTTCTGCATCAGGCTACTGACTATACAGTCAGATTTGCCAGCCCCAGCCTTGGGAGACTTGTGTCCAAGGTTGTTGGAGTGTCACAGTTGTCATGTTGCCTGAAATGAGCAGAATTTTTCAAAGCTCCAGTTGTTTCCTTCCCAAACAGTCCTGTCATCACAAACAGCATTGCACTCCAAGAACCTTGAACATGTAAAATGGTTCAGTCCTTGCTGATGCTTCCCAAAGAATGAAATGTGGCAAGTAAACTGTAAGCGCTCCTTATGTCTTTCCCATGGATCCACTTACAAGAGGGAGGGGGGCACTTGTGAAATCATCTTAAAGCATGGTCTCATTCGCCTTTCTCCTCTGTGATGCAGGACAAACTCCCCCCACTCCCTCACCTCGATGCCCTCTTGCTCCGGGGTACAACCTTCCAGGCTTGCCTTCACAAACTGTCATCAGCCTACACTATACACTCAGGGATGTAGGAAAACCACCATTCTGCTTGTGTTTGAAACAGGGAAGAGGAGAGGAGGCTGACTCTTCATGTTTGGGTTGAAAGTGAACCAAGACCCATTGATTTCTGAAAAGCAGAAATTGTCAGTTCTGATGGTGAAAGTGTAAGCTTGCTTATTTAGCAGTATAGTCTAAATTCAGGTTGAGGTGGTCATGAAATCCATGAGATTTCAAGTAAAGTCCTTTCTGTAGAGAAACTACCATCACCCTCACCTTCTGGAGCCAGTGCCCAAGTCCTTGCTGCTCCACACAGCCTCCCGGAGACACAGTATACATTTTTTTAATTTGTTTATTTTTGTTCCTCAACCACTTTATAATGTATTTTTTTAATTTATTTTGTAATGTCTTGTTTTTAAGTATTGCTGCTATCCTTGTTATTCTTCCCACTGTTTTTATTGCTGATTTATTTTGTGAAAGTTGTACACTAATGTTTCGTTTTATGTCTAAATCAAAAGTATTTAAAGAAATACTAGTTCTATTTAATGTGGTTATGGAACCAGCTGGAAATAAACAGTGATTGTATAGTAGGCTGGACCCAGGAGGTCATGTTCATTTTTGTTACATATGCAATAAACTCACAACTTTACATTTTTTGGCATCTGTTGTTTTTGGCATGTAAATTAAAAACCTGTTTCTTTAAACACTAGCAGGGAAGAAAGCTAGTCAGTACCAAAGAGGGAATGATGTGGTACAGTGGAAGACAAATCACTGGACTGGGTGGCAAGAGAGCTGCATTCTGGGCTCAGCTCTGTCTCTAACTAGTTATGCATCCTTGGTAAGTCACTTAATTTAACTGGCCCTCAGTTTCCTATCAGTAAAAGGAGAGGCAGCTGGCAGCTCAGCAGATAGAGCACTGGACCCAAAGTCTAGAGGACCTGAGTTTAAATCCAGCCTTGGACACTTATTAGCTGTGTGACATTTCAGCAAGTCACTTAACTTCTGTTTACCTCAGTTCCCTCGGCTATGGAGATGATAATAGCACCTACCTCCCAGGGTAACAGTGCATAGCACAGTGCCCGGCCCATAGTAGGTGCTATATAAATATTTATTCCCTTCAGTCCCTTCTGAAGTTTTTTCCTAGCTTAGAAAGTATTTGATTCTGTGAAAATCAGTCATGATCTGAGGAAAGTGGGCATAAATCTGAAGGTGGAATAAAATATGATACTAAGGAAAGGAACATGGTAATCTACTGCAACATTCCTCCCTACTTAAAACAGTGACATTTAAGTCCTTTTTCCACCGTCCATCTTGTATGCAAATTTAGCTGTAACGTGTAAGAAGATAGTACTACTCACCCACCATTGATGGAACTAAGCTTTGAGCTGTGATCTGTTGAAATCTTCACCACACTCAAATCAAAAGACCCTAAGCCCTAGTCTAGGTATGAAACTCTTCCATCTCTGTTTTCTCATTTGTAAAATGGGAAAAAATACCTGGCACGCCTACTTCACAGGACAGGTATGAAGGTCATATAAAGAGTTTCGAGGAGGGGGAAGCAGCATCTCCTTTTTTACTCTGAGCTGTCCATATTCCCTTGCTTGGTTCCTCTTTGGGCCAAACACTGAATCCTTCCTCTTCCATCAGGTTGTATGTGACATGGAGTTTGCCAGTGGTAAATGGTGTGGTTCACTGGGACCATTGGGAATAGTCCTCTTTCTTCTCTTCCTGTGTCTTAACCACATTTTGGCCACTAAACAGGTGATGACCACCATGCAGATGATGTTCCCCCAACTTGTTTTTTAGAGAATTAGACACCTACAGTTCTATTCAGTTCCTCAATCACTTTTCTGAAAGTTTTGCCTCTTTTAGATCTAAGTGCTTTTACTTTGCTGGCAGGGAATTCACCAAGCACATGAGTAGTCATTTTGTTCGTGGCCCTTTGCTAGATCCTGGGGATATAGAAATTAACAATTACAAATTCCCTGCCCTTGTGACGATTCCATTGTAGTAAGAGGAATGAGACAAATGAGTGTAAGTGCATGGAAGTCAGAATCATGAGAGATTGTAGGAGGGGAGGACTCCCACCTGGAGACATCTCTTTGTATGCCTTTGTATTTTGTTTTATATGTTTAAAAACCTAGTTTAAACCTTTATATGTTCTAAAATATCTAGGCTTCACCAGAATGCTAAATGGGACTATGACACAAAAAAGATAAAGAACCTTTCTCGTGTAAAAATTGTGTAGGCCTTGATGAATAAGGGCTTTGGAGAGCAGGAACAAATCCATTACAGGGATAGGGGAAGACATCCCCAAATGCACAGACAAGATCAAAAGGCAGTGAATGTTCAATTCCCAAGTGCCGTAAAGTGAGGCTAGAAAGGTAGATTGGAGCTGTGAAACGTCTAGAGTGTCAGATTAAGCTTAGTATTTCATTTGAAAACAAACCAGTGAACACTGAAGGATCTTGAACAAGGGAGTGCCGTGATCAGACCTCAGCATTAGGAAGATAAATCTGACAGGTGTGTGAAGGATGAATTGGAGAAAAACTGGTAATGGAACACCGTAGGGAGACTGTTAAAAGTAGTCTAGACAAAAGATGGGTGTCCCACCTGGGGTAGCATTAATGAAAAGAAAGGGTAAAGGTAAAAGTAACAGAACTTTACAACTGAATGGATATAGGCAGCTGAGTAAGAAGGGACAAGGATGACAACTATATTCAGCTTCCTCTCAAACCACTTAAAAAAAACAATAAATCACAACATAGGAAACAGAAAATCGACAAGAGGAGATGAATGAAAATCTGAAAACTAACCTTAGTAGCCGCCTCATTTTGAGTTTACTTTCTTGAAAAAACATTGTTCCCCACTGAGATTTTTCAATTTAGATGCTTTAATTTGTTTTTCATTGGTGTCCAATGTACTTAAGTCAGGATGTTTTGATTAGAAATGGTGATGAAGATTGTATTCCTTCAGAATGGCTATTACTTCAGCAAACAAGGCACAATATTTTGTCTCTCATGTAAGTAAACAAGTATCTATTTATCCACTCCAGATTAAATACTCTATGTTCTGATTCAATCTTCCATTTCTTTTTATCACTCATTTTACAAAGTCATCCCAAAAACTTAAATGCTTGAACCACAGAATCTCCACAGCAACTGCTCACATACAAAAAAATACTGAACTGAGTGTGTGACCTTGGAGAGAATGCTAGACACTCGTAACCTGGAGGACAGCTGCGCAGCGAGGGAGGGGAGGAAGCCCTCGAGTTGTTACCACTCATCACATAGCAGGCGTCAGCTGCATTGGTATGTGGCTGCACTCACTTTGTCCCTGTTCAATTCCAGTAACAACTGAAAACACAGCTCCTCTCAGACTAGAGACAAGCTGACAATGGTTGGTTGCTGCACGTCACGTGACAAGCAGGAGAGAGTGCGCAGTGGCAACTCACCCACCAAGTTACATGATGAGCACAATAGTGACTAGTGGAAGGCCTAGAACAAAGCATTCATTACATCTTTACTTTCTTTTACGTCCTCTCCATTTTTCACGGGCTGCCCAAAATTCTTTGACCAGGCGAATGTTGTGCTAGGGATGCAGTATTATCTAGAGAGAACTAGGCCTTAATGAGAACAAATAAAATGGAAGGAGTGTGGGATAGAGAGATCTGGCAAAAAGAGAAGTTTGTTCAACAGGATTCCAGACAACACAGTGGAAGAATCAAAGTGGGACATGTGTGGAGTAAGGTGGAGGAGGATGTGGATAAGACAAGAGGTAGAGGTTGGGGATAATTTGCTCTTGTGTGTCTGGTGTTTGAGTAATACAAGGATAGAGAAAGTAACAGGTGGTAAGAGTTTGCTATCCATAGGGTTAATCATTATGATAGCAAATGAATTAATAATGCTCATGGTCTTCAAGAGATGCTGTTACCAGTCAAGAACCAGGGTCATAATGCTTCAGTCACTCCCACCTGCTCTTCCATTCTGTGAGGGACCAGGTGACTGGTCCTCCAGCTGCAGAAGGCCATGGGCACAATCTGGCCAATAAAAGAAAGAGAATCTCAAGGGGAAAATGAAAAAAAAAAGGTAGAAATGAAGATTCTAGCACCATAAGATCTGAAACCTAATTTTAAGTAGTAGTCATCAAAACTATTTTGTACGGGTTAAAAAACCAAAAAGTTAATCAGTGAAATAAATTAAGTGAGCAAGACCCATAAGCAATCAAACAGAGTAGCCTAGTGTTTGGTAAACCCAAGAATGTGAACCACTGGATTAAGGAATTAGTACCTATTTAACAGGAATTGATAGCAAAACTGACAAGCATTTAGGCAAAAATCAAGATTAGACCAACAGCTTACCATATATCACAAGAGGCTTGGAAATGGATATAAACCTAAATATAAAAGGTCATATTTTTATAAGTAGAAGAAAATAAAAAGGTGCTAGGGAGAAATTAGTAACCAAAAAAAGCTATGAAAGTGATCACAATGAAATAGTTTTGATTATATAAAATTTTAAAAGTTTTTTGTTTTTTTAGGCAATTGGGGTTAAGTCACCTGCCCAGGGTCACAGCTACTAAGTGCCAAGTGTTTGATCTGAGGCCAGACTTGAACTCAGGTCCTCCTGACTCCAGGGCCAGTGCTCTATCCACTGCACCACCTAGCGGCCCCAAAATTTAAAAAGTTTTTGCACAAACAAAATCACTAGTTAGAATAAGATAAATGATACATGGGAGGAAATATTACCAGCAAATATCTCTGGTAAAGCTCTGGTTGGTTGATCGCCAAGCTATAGGAAAGTCAGATGGCATAGCATATAAAGAGCTGGCCTCAGAGTCAAGAAAACCTATGACCCAGAACCACTGCCTTAAACTCTTACTGGCTAGATGATAAGTTGTCACTTAACTTTTAAGTGTCCCTAAGCAACTCTCTCAAACTATAAATTGCAAAACAGTTGCTATACTTCATTGGTAGAGAGAATTTCTTTCCCAGGAGTCCACTACACTGAGGAAATCACAGGTCCAGTTCCATATCTTAGACACCTAGGATATTGATACAAATATAATCTAGGGAAATAGTCCAAGAATATAAAAGACAGCTTTTAAAAGAAGAAATACTACCAATAACCACATGAAAGAATGCTCCTAGTCACTAATAAGAAACAAAAATTAAAACCACTCCAAGGTTTTACCCCACACCCATCCAATTTACAAAGATAGTGAAAGACAAAAATTGTAATTTGTAAATGTTAGGATTTTAGTACGTGATGGGAATGAGGAGACAGGAACACTAACACATTTTTTGTGGAACTGAGAATTGGCCCAGCCATTCTGAAGGACTTGGAATTATACTGGAAAAGTCCCTACTTCGTCTATACCCTCTGATTTGATGATACCAATACTAGATACCTACCCCAGCATCCAAGACAGAAAGAAATGTCCTATATATATACAAAAATATTTATGTCATCTCTTTTTGTTGTAGCAAAGAACTAAAAATTAAGTGGGTGCCCTTAACTGAGGAATTGGCTGAACATATTGTGACACCTGAATGTAATAGAATGTTATTGGTCCATAAGAAACTACGAATATGAAGAAATTCATAGAACTTAGACTGAAACTATGATTGTGATGGAATAGTACTTTGCTGTAAGAAACGAGCTCAATGTTAGAAAAACATGGATAGATTTGCATGAAGTAATGAAAAGCAAAATGAACAGAACCAAGGAACGTTGTATTCAGTAACAGCAATATTGTTTTAAGAACAACTTTGAGCAAATAAGTCATTTTGACTATTATAACTCTCCAAATTAGCCACAAAGGACATATGAAGGAAGATGCTGTCTGCATCCAGAGAAAAAGCTGATAAATAGAAGTATGTGTAGAATGATTTTACATAGATACATATTTGTGTCTAATGGTAGCCGTCTCTAGGGTAAGGGAGGGAAGGGAAAAAAAGAAATTTACATGATAATTTCATTATATATTTAAAAGGAAGAGCAAGTAGTACATAATATATTTGCAGTTTCATATACATGTATCTTATTATACTATGTTATGGAAATGCATATTTTATTCCATAAATTAAAAAACAAGCAACAAAAGACATCAGATCTCTGATCAATACAGTGGCTAACCATGACTTCAGAGGACTGATTGTGAACATTCTTTCTTCCTCTCAACATTGTCCTATATAGGTTCAGAAAAAGGCATACCTTGTCAGACATGGCCAGTATCTTATCAAGGCTTCTCTATTCAGGCAGGTGTTGCCGGGGGTGGGAGAAACAGTTAATAAAGGCATCATGTCAGCAGAAAAGAAAAGGAAAAGGAAGGAAATAAGCCTTTATTAAGCATCTACTATGCACCAGAAGGTGTCTGGGGTGTTCAGGGAAGACTAGTATGTCCAATGTGGGCTGCCAAACTCTTTTCAGGGCTACTTATTCACCTTACTCTCACTTATGGCTCCAAGAAGCTGTGGCATGCATAGTGACCACACTCTGGCAAAACCATCTCGGCAGACAGGCGAACCCAAGCTGAGGGTAACCAATAGGGCTCAAACCCATTGGTGAGTTAAGAGGATGTCTACCCCAAGCACGTGAAGACTTCCCTCAACAGAATGGACAGATGAGAATAATTTATTCCATTGGCCATGAAGGCAGCTGAAGCAGGTGCTGTGGAGCACTCAGAACTTGGTCAGACATTGAAGATGCCAAGGTCATCCATTGCATCCCGGGTCATCACCGATCATCCTGACTTTTGTCTTACCACTAGACTTCAATGACTGTGGAAGACAGAATGATACTATTTTGTGCAACTGCCTCACTTAAATCCAATTCATGTGCAAGTCAAGGCATCACCCCATGATGTCACTGGTCCTCTTCAAAAAACAGAGGAAAAGCAACACCTATGCACTAGGCACTGTGCTAAGCACTTCACAGCTATCTCATTTGAGCTACACAACCACCCTGCGAGGTAGGTGTTATTGTCATTTCCATTTTACATTTGAGGAAACTGAGGCAGAGATTAAGCAGCTTAGTAACTAGTAAATGTCAGGCTAAATTTGAACTCATGTCTTCCTGATTTCAAACATAGGGTTCTCTCCATTGTTATGGGCCTGGAAATAGATAAACTTGGATGGGAAGGAAGGAAGTTGAGGACTAAAAATAGTGGTAGTGCCTTTTTTTGGATAGATGTTGCCATGTCAATCCTTTGCACAAGGTGTAAGATCTTATCAAGGCTCATGTGTTGGCATCTTAATAATGCTTCAGAAGACCTGTGATTTCAGTAGTTAACAACAGGACTCTGTGGTAGTAAGAAACTGGAAACGAGATAAGTAAATACTAGGTAAGTAAGTTCTTTGTGGTAGTAAGAAACCAGAAATGAATTCCCCAGTTGATTGGAGAATCATTAAGCAAATTACAGTGTAGTAATGTAAGGGAATACTATTTCGGCAAAAGAAATGATAAATAAAAATTCAGAGAAATTTAGAAAGATGTGTATGAATTGTTTAGAAAGAATGTGTATGAATAAGCAGATTCATTAGGGCTACAGTAAAAAAAAAAAACACCAAAAGAACTAAGCTGAGATGAATGCATTGACCAAACTTGATTGTTGGGGACTAATGATGAAAGGGGCAGCTAGGTGGTGCAGTGAGTAGAGAGCTGGGCCTGGAGTCAGGAAGAGCTGAGTTCAAATCCAGCCTCAGATACTTACTAGCTGTGTGACCCTGGGCAAATCCCTTAACCCTGTTTTCCTCAGTTTCTTCATCTGTAACATGGGCTGGAGAAGGAAATAGCCACTCTAGTATCTTTGCCAAGAAAACCCCAAAAGGGGTCATGAAGAGTCAAATGTGGCTGAAAATGACTAAACAACAATGATGAAAAATGGCTCTTACTTAATTAGTCAAGAGGTGGTTGACTGCCCAAGCAAAATAAAGCATGTACTGTCAGACACAATCAGTATATCAGATTGGTTTGTTTTTTGCCTAAATGTCCTTTGTTACAGGAGTAGATTCTATTGGGAGACTATTCTTAGGGAATGAAAATGTGTGCATTTTTTTAAAGCATCAGTTTTTTCAGATATGTGATTTCATTAGGGTAGGTACTCTTCCCCTGACAGATTGCAGTCCTGCCACACCTTAGATATAGGACCATATATTTAGAGCTGGGAGAGACCCAGGAAATCCTTATCCAACCCTATCATTTTACAGGTGAGGTAATTGAGCCCCAGAAAGGCTAAGCATCTTACCCAAAGTCACACAGATAGTAAGTGTCAAGGCCAGAATTGAAATGTAGGTCCTTTAATGCCAAGTCCAACACTTTTTCCACTGTTATCACACGTACTAAACTGTTGCGCAGCAAGGGAAATTAAATTATCTTCCAAGTCAATATTTATTTTCCTGAATGGCACACCTGGAACAATTTTATGATATGCTAATCTCCTCTAGAGGCAGCTAGGTGATTCAGTAGATAGAGCACTGGGCCTGGAGTCAGGAAGACCTGAGTTCAAATCCATCCTCAAACACTTAGTAGCTTTGTTATCCTGGGCAAGTCACTTAACCTATTTGCCTTAGTCCACTGGAGAAAGAAATGGCAAACCACTCCAATAGTTTTGCCAAGAACACCCCAGTCATGAAGAGACTGAACAACAACAATCCCCACATAGTTGTCATGGGTCAACAGTAATTTGGCAAGTCAATAAAAATATGGTTTTTATTTTTTTTGTGTGTGTGAGGCAATTGGGGTTAAGTAACTTGCCCAGGGTCACACAGCTAGTGTCAAATGTCTGGTCTGAGACCAGATTTGAACTCGGGTCCTCCTGACTCCAGGGCTGGTGCTCTATCCATTGCGCCACCTAGCTGCCTCAAAAATGTGGTTTTTATTAGTTGGCTATCACATATGCAGCCTGTAAGGAAAGTGAAATACTGAGTTGTTCTTGTGGGCTAGTAACTTCTGGTACTTACCTGCTAAGCTAAATCAATGCTTGCCAGATGTCCTTATGCAAGTGGTTTGTGCTCCATTTGACTCTGGGGAATGTAGTGATGGGTACCTGCAATAGCCCAAGAAGACAGGATGTTTATCAATATTAACTACAATTTCTACATGGCCTGTTAGGAACAGAAAAACTAGACATAGGAACCATATTCAGGAGCTTTTCACAAGAGATAACTTTATATTCCTAGCTTTCATGTAGGAACATAGATGCGGCAGTAGCAATTAAAATGAACACAGTAACTAATTACTATAATGATGAAAATCACTAACCATATGCTGTTTGCACTGTTATTGTGCCTCCAAATTAAGTGCTTGAAAAATAGAATATCTCAGTAATGAGGACTGAACTTGGGGCTTATTATGATTAAAAGTGAGGAAAATAGAGGACCAGAATTATCCACAAGCATTGTGAGTGCCCAGAGGCAGAGAATTGATTAAATTTAACCATCTGCCCTATAGCAACTCTCATCCCAAGAGGATCAGAGTTTGTATTTTTTTGGTCCATAGTTTGGGAGATAAATAAATCACATTTATAAAACATTTCAAGATTTACAAAGTGATGTGAGAAAATCAACAACTCATTATGTCTAAAACAGAACTCATTTTCCACCCCTACTCCCTGAAAACTCCCCTCCCCCTCCCCCTCCCCCACCTTCCCTATTACTGTGGAGGGCAACACCATCCTTCTGATGCCTCAAAGTGCAGCTAGGTTTCAAAATGGATAGAGCACTGGCCCTGAAGTCAGGAGGACCTGAGTTCAAATGTGCCCTCAGACGCATAACAATCACTAGCTGTGTGACTCTGGGCAAGTCACTTAACCCCAGTTGCCTCACCCAAAAAAAAAAAAAAAAAGCCTTCTGAGCCCTCAGGCTCACAACCTAAGGGTTATCGTAGACTCCTCACTATCTCTAATCGCTATATCCAATCTGTCTCCAAGGCCTAATGATTTCACCTTTGCAGCATTGACATTATCACCAATCTAGTGTAGGCCCTCATCCCCTCAAGTCTTTCCCCACTCCAATCCATTCTCCAGTCACTCACTAAAATGATTTTCCTAAAGCACAGGTCTGATCATGCCATTCCCTTACTCAGTAAACTCCAGTAGCTTCCTAGTGCCTTCAGGATCACATACAAAATGTTCGTTTGCATACAAAGCCCTTCATAGCCTAACCCCCTCCTACTTTCCAGTCTTCTTACAACTTGAACTGCAACACATACTCTTCAGTCCAGTGACACTGGCCTCCTCGAGTTTCTAAGAACAAGACATGCTCCATCTCTTGCCTCTAAACATTCTCTGCCTATGCCCTGTGCCTGATTAAGGCTTAATAAAACATGAGGCAGAGAATGGCCCCTTTGCCTAATATAAAAACATTCAATCTGGGAGGGAAAGACCCTTCTGGAAAGGCCAAACCAGAAACAATTACTAATTTACAATCATTCTGAGCCAATCAGGGCCCAACAATGACCACGATGGGCTTGGCCTGGGACTTACTGTTGGCCAATCAATAAGAGATAAAGTGATTTGAAGTTTAAAAAAAAAGTTGGGCAGAGCATCAGGGAAGGATGTGATACCCTATGTGGACAGAGGGTAGAGGAAAGAAAGGAAGGAAGGGAGGAAGGAAAAAACAAAACCATGTTACTCAACTGGCCAGTTCTAGTTTGGTCCCCAGCGGGCAGCTCCTTTTCTGCTTACAGAGGTTAGCTTCAAAAGGCTAAGTTCCCCCACTGCATGCTGGGCCATGTCCAGTTGTCCTGATCTATATCTGGCTATTGGACTCAGATGGCTCTGAAGGAGAAAGTGAGGCTGGTGACTTTGTATAGCTCTCTCTTACTTAAATCCAATTCACTTACAAGTCATGGCATCACCTCCCTGATGTCCTGGTCCTCTTCAAGAGCAAAAGACAAACAACAACCTCCCTATGCCTGGAATGCTCTTCCCTCCCTTGGCTCTGACTACTGACCACCATACTTAAAGGAAACGTTTAAGTCCCAATTAAAATCCCATCTTTTACTAGAAGCTTTCCCTAACCCCTCCTAATTCCAGTGGCTTCCCTCTAGTAATTATTTACTATTTATCCTGTATATAGCCTACTTTGTATATATTTGTTCTCATCTTGTCTCCCCCATTAGATTATAAACTCCTTGAGGGCAGGGACTGTCTTTTGCCTTTTTTTTTTTTGTATCCTCAACATTTAACATAATGCTGGGACATAGTAGGCGCTTAATAAATGTTGACTGGTTGACTGAAAATGTTGGTCAGTGTATTTGTTTGCTTTGTTTCACTGTACTTGGTTAGAGGTTTCTATTGAGAGTCTAGTAATGAGAAATGATAGCGTTGGGGGAAAACAATAAAACTTTGATTTGGTTTAGAATTTGTGTTTTTCATCAAGTGTTGCAGTCTCAGGGTGCTAGGAACTCCAAAATTCAAAGGCAAAAGACGTAGGTCCTGCCTCAAAAGAATTCAATGCAAGCCTTCTTTCAGTCAAAGACAAGGTTTATTAAAACAATGCTTGGGGTTGATGAGATACCTAGTGAGCCTGCGCTATTGTCCAGACTTTAAGAGTCTGAGTGATTTAACGGAGGCAAGATGGTCACATATACAATGGTCAAGGAGTGGGTCTAGATGGAATCCAGAAGTGGTGGTCTCAGGTGGGGCCAGGTACAGACAATGAAGGCTGGGCTGGGTCAGAGGTAACAGAAAATTGGAGATTGGGGCAGGGTCAAAGCCACAGCAAGGACAGTTGAAAGGATTATACAAAAATGAGCTTCAGCAGTACGCCTAGGCCACATGGGAGAGTTCAGGGGAAGTTGGTGTAGGGAGGGAGAGTTTCCAGGGCTTATACCTCGTTAGAAACACTCACGTCACTTCATAGGCTAGATAATGAGGACACAAAGAAGACTAAGAGCCAGCAGAACATAGTGGATAGAGGGCTAAACTTGAGTGAGGAAGTTCTAGGTTCAAATCTGGCCTGGATACTTACTAGCTGTTGATCCTGAGTCATTTCAACTCTCTGAACCTCTGTTCTCTTGTCTGTAAAATAGTGATAATAATATCTGTAGTACTTACTTTCCAGGGTTCTGAGGATCAAATGACGTAATGTATGTAAAACAATTTTCAGACTTTAAAGCATTATATGGATTGTCGCACAAACTTCTACATTGAGACTTTTGGGACACCCTATATAAAATAATCATCACCTTCATTGTCATTAAGACATAGTCTTAATGATGTGCTTGAGCTCCAGGTAGCTTACACTCTAATTGGGGAAACAAGATATGTATGTGATACATAAAGACTCTCTATGCCAAGCATCCAAATGGATTTTCTGTTCTAAGTTTCTAAGTTCTAAAGAAATTTAGAGGAGTGAAAGGTCTTGAGAATACTGAGCACAAGACCAGTAAGAGGTGATTTCATGAAGGAGATGGGATTTGAATACCTTGGGCAGAGAGAAGGGGGAGAGAGAAGATGCCCTAGATAGAGAAAACACAGTTAGGAGAGCCCAGGAAGTGAAAAACTCATTTGGGCGACAGTGAGCAGATCTGTTTAACTGGACTAGAGTAATGAGGGTTAAGGTTGCCAAGGTCCCCTGGGGCCATGTTGTAGAAGGCTATAAATATCATGCTAAGACGTATGGCCTTTTCATGGGGGTAATTGGCAGCCACTGAACCTTCTGACCAGGGAGATGATGCTGGAAAAGTATGAACCTTAATAGTAGTTTATGGGATAAATTGGAGAGAGAAGAGAGTGGAGGCAGAACAACCAGCTAAGGAGATTCTTGCATTATGGACATAAGGTATTGAGGATCTGGATTTAGAATAGTGACAGTGGGATTGGAAAGTATGCAAAAGGCACAGAAAATGAAGAATCAGTAGTAATTTGTTACTGACTGTATACACATGGAAAGAGAGTCAAGGATGCTTCTGAGGATTTATTGAGATAAGTGGTTTTGGATGTTTTTCATATTTTTATGTTGGTTGTTATGGTAATGTTGAACCATACTTACATCCCTGATATAAATCAAACTTAGTCACAGTGAATGATTTCTTGGATAACTTGCTATAGTATTGTTTGATAGGATTTTATCTAAAATTATAATTGATATTTATTAATGATATTGTTCTAGAGTTCCCCTTTTGTGCTTTATCCTTCCTTAATTTAGGTGTTAGAACTATATTTGTCTCATAATAGGAATTTGGTAGAGTGCTTTCTATCTCACTTTTTGAAAATAATTTGAGTAGTTTGGTGCTAATTCTTTTTAAAAGTTTGAGAGAATTCTCCTGTGAATTCATCAGCACCAGGTTTTCACCTCCGTTTTGTAGATGCTTTATAGCTAGTTCTATTTCCTTTTCTGATATTGGATTGTTATAAAGTCTGATCTTCCATTAGTTTAGGTATTTTATATTTTTGAAGGTATACTTCTATTTCTTTTGTGTTCTCAGTCTTGTTAGCATATAACTGTATAGTAGATTCTGATCATTCTTTTTATTTCTTCTGGGTTTATTGTGATTTTATCTTGGTCATTGGCTATTTTTGTTGATTTGATTTTATGCCTTCTTCTTTTTACTCAGATTGGCTTAGCTTTGCTTATAATTTCTACAAATGGGCAATCAAGTCAGCCGAGCTGAAGCAGTGGGGCACCTTGAGGGAAAGACAGGAGGCAGCATATACTGGTCAAATTTTATTACCAACAGCACCTTGAGCACTATTCCCTGATGGAGAGAGTCTAGGTCTCTGAACCCAAGAGCCTTGGGAATAGCAGTGGTCTCCAAACCACCAAACCTGCTTTCAACCTAGCCCCTACAGCCATCCATCATTGAGGAGAAACAATTGTGGGAAGAGAGCCCACTTTCCACATCACCAACAGTAACAATTGTCACCAACAGCAACAATTGTCGCCAACAGTCAGAAGGATGCAGGAGCCCTGGGAGTGGTAGTACCACCCCCAAACTGCCTGCCAGTCCTGCTTCTAGCCCAGCCCTCCCAGCCATCATCCAGGGATGCAGTTCATGTGGAGAGGGAGCCATCCATCCCCACCATTTGCTGAACAATTGCCACCCATAGGGCAGACTGGCTAAAGCAGGGGACATCCTGAACAAGTGACAGGAGGTAAGACTTGCCAGGACCATCTTGACCACCATCTCACCTGAAACCCTGAGACAATGAGCCCAAGAGTCTTGGGAATAGCAATGCTTCCAGCCCTGTGCCCTTAGCCATCGTTCTAGGAAGCAACCCTTGTGGAGGTGGCTCCTGGCAAGTACTCCTGCAGGTTCTTCTATGGCTGCAGCTACAGAAGATCAAGAATTCTGGGCACTATCAAATGGTTCAATATCAGAAACTCATAGGATTTTACCAGTTGTTGTTCATCCTTTGCTCTTGAAGAGAACCAATGATATCCCAAGGGTGATGTCTCAACTTCCATATGAATTGGATTTAAGTGAGGCAGAGCTTGACAAAGTCACCAACCTCACTGTTTTCTAAGAGAGTGGCAAGACAAAGGTCACAATGACCCAGCAATGACCCAGGATGCAGTAGATGACCTTGGCCTTTCTAAAATAAGGTCTTTCCCAGGTCTCAGCTTGTCTGAGGCCACACCCATTCAATGAGAATGACTAAGAGCAGGTAAGAATATCAATCTTAGAGGGGAGGACCCTGGGAGTTTCTAGAAAACAATTGCTATTTACATTAATTCTAAGTCATGAAAACCTAAACAGTGAACAACTGAGGTTTGGATTGGGGTTATTATTGGCCAAGCCAGTGATTTGGGCTTAAAGGCTTAGTCAAGTAGCTCCATTTTAAACACAGTGGACTTTTTTAAAGCCTATTTTTTCAGAGCTGTATTTCAAGAAATCAAAAATGAAGACTGCACGGGACAAAAAGTATATTGTCCCAGCTCTTTGGGAAAAAAAATAGTAGGAGGAAGAGAAGAAGAAGAAATAGTAGCATTCTCTAACTTCTGCTCCAATTGGCAGGTTGGGTCCTCAGAGAGCAGCTACTACTGCTACTACTCTCAGATAACATGGTAAAGACAGTTAATACAAAATTTTCTTCTAAGGACCCGGTTCACTTCTTCCCACAAATACACACAGCATCCATGGGAGGAGTAAACTTAAACTTAGACCATGTTAGTAGCAAGGCACATGTGTAAGAAATATGTGTGACAAAGTTTAACTGCTCTGGAAGGCCTCTCTGTGTAGAGACCTCATGCAAAACCCTTGTTTGCCCTTCATTCTTGAAGGGGACCAATGACATCTTGCTTTATTTTTTTCCTTTTTTGTGAGACAATTGGGGTTAAGTGACTTGCCCAGGGTCACACAGCTAGTAAGTGTCAAGTGTCTGGTCTGAGACCAGATTTGAACTAAGGAGCCCTTAACTCCAGGGCCAGTGCTCTATCCACTGTGCCACCTAGCTGCCCCGGACCAATGACATCTTGAGGGAGATGTCTTGACTTGCACCATGAATTGGATTTAAGTGAGAGCCTTACTCCCTCCTGAAAGTCATCTAAGTCCAGTGACAAGACCGTTTTATCAGTGGAAATGACATTAAAGAAGATGCATTAACATTTTTTTGGCCTCTGCACCCTAAGGATCATGGAAATTTTCCTTCTAATTTACAGTTGAAATCCTCCATATCTGTTGCCTCCTCTAGAAGGTGAGCTATCTGAGAAGAGGGACTTTCTGACTTTTCTATTTGTATCCCAAGTGTTTAGCAGTGCTGTACACATAGTAAGCACTTAATAAATGCTTTATTCAGTGCTATAGTATTTTTTTGTTTCAAATTTATAACTTTCTCTAATTTTTTAATATCTTATTTTCAGTGCTTATTTTGGGTTTAGTTGTTGGCTTTCTGATTTTGATTTTGATTTTGATTTGTTATTTTTTGGAGAAAATTTTTTATGTAACAAGTATGCATAATAAAATTCTAATTCCCACAATGGTTGAATTAAAAAAATATATGTCTCATTGAATACCCTAAGTTTTTAATATCCCTGTAATGGATAGCATGTTTTACCACCAGTCCCCTGGAATCACAGATAGTCATTTTATTGACCATAGTTCACTCAGCTTTCAAAGTTGTTTTTCTTTTTTATGGTGTTCTTATTGTATAAATCCTTTCCTTGGTTCTGTTCATTTCATTTTTAATTAGTTTATAAGAATCTTCAAATTGTTTATTTATATAATATTGATGATAGGGAATAAACTTTTTTCTGGTTCTGCTTACTTCACTGCATTGGTTCAAGCAAGTCTTTCCATGTAAAAATTTTTATTAATGTTTTCTGTTTCTTACATGACCATAGTATCCCATGTATGGTCGCCCTCCCCTCCTTTACCTCTTCCCAAGACCCATCCCATAAAACAAATAGTGGTTTGCTTGGTTTGTAGAGAGAGAAAAAAAAATCAGCATAATTAGTCAGTAGATTGAGAAAGCCCCAAAACATGTGCAGACTTCCCACTGCCATCAATTTGTAGGTTGGAGGTGTCTTTTCATATCTCTTCATTTGAGTCCCATTTGATCTTTATAATTTTGTTATGTATACTTTTGATTCTTTGGTGGGTTATTGTTTTTTCCATCCATGTCTTTTGGAAATCAACTTCCTCATTCTTGAATTTTCTAAACTCACATAGTTTATTGAGCATATTCTGTCTCTCATCTGTGGACTATCAGTATATCTTATGCTGATCTCCCCCTAGTATGCAATGCAGTTTGTTGCTTGAATATTATAAGATAAGGTAAATTTCTCCCTGCTCCCAAAATGAAGTACATCACAATATAGAAACAAAAAAATCATATGGGGGGGTCAGGGATTGGGTTCCCCTTTGGAGGAAGTGACGGGAAGTATAATAAAGCAAGTGTCATTGTCATCATCATGCTCTGTGGTTTCTTCAGCCTCATCTGATATTGGGTCAATAGTTAGAATATTTTCATTCTTGGAGTAGAGGCCAATGGAAAATAGAGGCCAGAGAGACTCTAAAAAGGAGCTAGTGAATGTATAGATGTGGCATCTACTGTCTGTATCATAAAACACTATGTCTTCTGCCTCATAATCCAAAAAGATCCCTACTTTGTAGAGTTTTCCTCTTAAGGGAATTCTCGTCGTAGGTGTGGTACAGACTATATAGTTATTTTTCTTAGGCTCAAAAGCCAGTATCCAGTAAAAGAAGATGGTAGAACTTCACCAATTCTTTTTACAGAATTCTTACAAAAACCAACATCCCAAGCAGAACTGTTTCCCACTGTTACTTCCTAATAATATCTTCCAGACATGAAGCTCTGAGTTGCTGCAACAGGACCATATAAATCGGATCTCTCACAGTACAATGCAATTTCTTCCATGAATCTCTTTCTGTCATTGTTTTCATATCTGTGGATATGATGATTCCAGGATGGGCACTTTCAGGATCCAGACTGATTTCCTCAAGGAATTTTGTCTTGATCATTTTTAAGGTCCTCCTCAGGTGAGATTGGAGCAATTCAAGAAAGACTGTGCTACCATGGACAGTTGTTGATTGGGTCAGAGATTCTTCACAACACAAATTTTCCAGCACTCAGGACATTAAAACCCCATAAGCCGAATAAATGTACTGAAGGATACAGTTTTTGCAGAAATTGTGACCACATTCTATAGAAATGGCACATGTGAAGAAATCTAGGCAGATAGAACACGTCGTCTCTTCTGAAGTACTTGAAGTAAGATATGAGGCCTTGATTCTTTCTGATGCCTCTGATTTGGGTCTTTCCTGGTGCTTGGAGCTCCCTTTAGTTTCCAAGAAGAAACACTCTTGCCCTGGTTCTTATTTAAGACCTTATATAGCTCCACCCTACTCAGTTAACCCCATCTTAATTAGCTGCTAACACACTCTCAAAAGAATATCTCGATTACATCTCTAAGCTGTGGGAGATGTCTCTACACTGATTCTGGCAAACCTGTGCAGTTTTCTTTGAGACTTTGAGACAATGAAATCTGTTTCATATAAGAATGGTGTTTGGCACTGAGTACGCTAAAGAGAAAAACCAAAGTCCCTGAGCTCAGGGGAACTTACATTCTCCTGAGGACATATAACATGGACACCTACAAGTGCACACAAAGTACATATACAAAGTTCTGCAAAGTACTCCAGAGAAGGAGGTGGGGGGAGGGCACTACCCAGTCATGATGAATGATAAGCCTCCTCTTTACCTGGACATTTTCCAACCCCTGGCCCAACTGCCAGTGCTGTCATTCCACTGTCCAATCCAAATCCCCAGACAGCATGCCCAGGAGCCATAGTTTTCTGATTTTTAAATGCATATTCCATTCATTAATCCTCTCCTTTTCTATTTTGTGTATTGTTAGGAATATAATTTCTTTCTTGAGAACTCTTTAGCTGCATGCCAGAATTTTGGTAAGTTGTTTGTTTCATTATTACCATTTTCTTTCAGTTGTCTCCAGGAGCTCTGATTCCCCTTTTCTGAGTCAGGAGAAGGAAGTTGTACCAAATTCCGACAGATTAGCCCCATTAAAAATTCCCCATTTCTCATTATAGAATATCTCTCTCTACCAATGAAAATGTACTTCAGTGGGACCACTGAATTTAGAATTTCTCCTTTCTTTCCCCTTCTTTCAATTCCTCCCTTTGCCACTTCACCCATTTTCCCATATGAGATCCTCCCTTTTCTTCTTGAGAGATTACAAGAGTTATTTTCCTTCACTGTTAAATTTTAACTTTTAGAATATATCACATATTCCCCTCCTCTACTTCCCCTCTCACCTTGTGTGCTCCCCCATTCTGCAGTTTAGTCACATACACACACACACACACAAAAAAAAATTGATTCCCTTGTAGGAGAGTTTTTGTGAGGTTTAGACTATGATGTTTCAAACCTGTTCTTCTATATTCACTTTTATTTAAGTTCCATTTTTACCCTTTTCTCCTTTTGCAGTTTTAGAAAGAAAATTCTTAATGGTCCCTATGTTATAATTTTGTTACTGTTATTATTTTTCACTGTTTTCCTTTGTTAGTTTTTTTCTCCCTTTTTTTCCTGAATTAATGTATTTAATTATTTCTAATTTCTATAATCCTATAGCATTTTACAATTCTTAGACTGGGATGGATGCTTGGAGATCATCTAGTCTAGATGCTTCATGTTGTATTTGAGGAAACTGAGGCACAAGTCCTGCCCCAAATCACATAGTAGTAAGTAATAGAGCCAGGATTTAAGGAGGGAGAGAGTGGAATAGGAAAGGTCTGATTGTTATAGGGCCAAAGCTAAAAGGTAGGACCCAGCAAGGCTAAAGCCAGCCAGCCTTGGTGCCTTTGGGCTAAATCCCCCTCACACTGCATGGGTTTTTTCTTCAGTTCATTTTCCTTCATTTTCCTTATGGGGGTCTAGAATTAGGATTCTGATATATCCTGAAAAGTTATAAGACTGACTCTCTCTCTCTCTCTCTCTCTCTCTCTCTCTCTCTCTCTCTCTCTCTCTCTCCTTCTCTCTCTTTCCCTCCCAGTTTCCACCCTCATCTTTTATTGAAGGAAAAAAATCCTTTCCAGTCCCTTTATGGGTTTGGAATCCACCTCTGTCTCCACCCAGTCTCACTTACCATCCTTCATAAATTCCAGTGCAAAGCCCCACAAATAACCACGGTTTACTTGCTGCATAAACTAGTATTCAAACTAGCATTTAAAAGAACAAATTCCCAACTGTAGACTAAATAAAACCATAACTGTGAGGGTGATAGTATCCCTCTTGTTATGGTATAATAAAGAAACAGTGTAGTAACATCCAGACTATGATTTATTTAGCAACACATGCGGTTGCAGAAGCAAATTGAGTCCAAGGCTCTTGGTAGCCAAGGACCCTGACCATTGGTTTCTACATAGTTAATATACATTTTGGAGGGAGTGAAAAACAGAAAAAATAGGACTATAGGGATGGAGACACTTGAGTTCTTATTGGTGGAGAGGATTGGGAGACACCAAGATGAGAGGGAAAGAAGCAGTCTTGTGACATTCCTTAAATTGGATGAGCTTTGGGAAGAGGAGTGACTTCTCCAAAATCAGGTGACTTACAGTCAACTGAAACTTAGCTTCACAAAATGGTGGATAAGGGCAAACTGGAGTCACTAATGTTATTTTAATGTAACACTCTTACTTTCTTTTCCCTACCTTTTTCTCTCCTTCTCAGGAAAGAAAAACTTGGCAAGAAAGTAGCTGAATAGACAATGGTACATATGGTACAATGGTACAAAGTATGTGTGTGCCATTCATGCTTTCAATTTGGCCTCCTACCTTTGGCCTCCTACATATCCAAGACTTCATTCCTTCCCCACCAAATTCCACTTCTAAAAAGACTATATACTGTACATCAAGAAAACTCTTTTATCCAAGCTGATAGCAAGCAAATCAGAGAAGTTATACAGATGAGAATACACAAGACAGTGCACAAAATGAATGAGGTCTCCCACTGGAATCTACATATCTCAGTTCAGTCAAGAAAGAGACTCCCATATCTTACCCAAGGAGAAATTACCTAAAGTCGCTAGTGTGGTAATCTAGAAAAGGGACATGAAGGAGGTGCTGGCTTCTCTACATGTTGGTGGCTTTTTTGTAATTTTGCAACACTCATTTGGGCTTTTTTTTATTGTTCTTTCCCTTTATATAGTTGTAATCACTGTATACTGTACATTGTTTTCTTAGCTCTGCTTACTTCACTTTACATCAACTGATGTAAGTCTTTCCATGCTTCTCTGTATTAATCATAGTCACTATTTCTTATAGCACAGTAATATTCCATTACATAATGTACCACAATTTGTTCATCCATTGCCCAATGGATGGACATCTACTTTGTTTCTAATTCCTTGCTGCTACAAAAAGTGAATATTTTGGTGTATATGGAGCATTTCTTTTTATCAGTAACCTCCTTGGAGTACATGCACAATGTAATCTCTAGATCAAAGTGTATGGACATTTTAGCTACTTCATTTGCATAATTTCAAATTGCTTACCAGAATGGTTGTACTAATTCACAGCTCCACCAGCAGTGCATTAGTGTGCTTTCCATAACCTCTCCACTATTAACTATTCCTGGCTTTTGTTATCTTTTTATCATCCTGTCATTTTGCTGGGTATAGGATGAAACTTCATTATTTTAATTTATATTTCTCTTATGAGTGATTTTAAGTATTATTCTTTCATGTGATTGTTAATAGTTTACAATTCTTTTGAGAATTGTTCATATCCTTTGACAGCATATCTCTTGGGGAATGGCTTTTACTCGTATATTTGTTAATTTTATGGGTATGTATACACACATATAAAATGATATATACATAATATATATAAAACATATGTACATGTAAGTATGTATATATATACACATATGTATATGTACAGCTATGTATATGTGTATACATGTATAAGTATATATATGCGTGTATAGGTGTGTGCATGGTGGTTGTTGCCCTTCATTCTTGAAGAGGACCAAAGTGACATCACTATGGTAGAGTTAAGTTATAGTGTGTCCGACGATGGTTGATCAAACCAGTATGAGCTTGGAATGCTCCACCACAGGCTGGGCACAAATATTCCATATGAACATTTAGGGTGGAGGTGCAGGGTGAGATCCCTGCCTGTTGCAGTCATCAGGCCAGGGTTGGGTAAGCAGACAATTTTTAGGACACCTTTTCTAGCTCCTTCCTCACACCAGGATGTGAGCAGTGCGATCCTTAAAAGGCTGCTCAGACATCCAGGGGGCTGTGGAATACCACTGCTGCTTCCAGTGATAAGACAACCAGATGGCCTGGGCTGCCTTTGTGCAGGGTTGTGACTACAGTTCCCAGTATATCCGCACCTGCTGCTTTGTCACTTGCCTGTCGCCAGAGGACTTTGAGACTGGTAAAATGGTATGGGTGATGTCTTTTGATTCATGCATAAGTTGGATTTAAGTGAGGCAGAGTTCCATGAAGTCATCAGCCTCACTCTTTCTTCCAGTCATCATAGTCCACAGGCAGGAAAGAGTCAAGACAGCTGGTGATGGCTTGGAATATAGTAGATGACCTTCTACGTCTAACCAAGCTCTAAGCACTCCACAGAGGGCTGTTTCAGTTGCCTTCGTGGCCATTGGAACAAATCATTCTCACCCATCCACTCCACCAGAAGTCTTCACAAACTTAGGGTAGACACCTCCCTAATTCACCAAAGGGTTTGAAACCCCTCAGTTACCCTGAACCTGGTTTAGCCCATCTGCTGAAATGGTTTGCCAGAGTGTGGCCATTGTACGTGCTACAGCTTCTTGGAGCCCCAGGTGAGAGCTGGGTGGATCAGGGAGACACCAAAGGTAGAAAGCAGCCCTGAAAAGGGCTTGGTGGCCCTCATGTCAGAGATGCTAGTCTTCCCTGAACACACCCTATACCCCTGGTATGTACATAACTCATATGTATATGTATGGATGCACATGTGTGCACACATACACCTTATATACCAAACTACCAAACCTCAAGGATTGTTTCAATACCATTTAAGGAAAAATTGGCCTTGCCTGAGTTGGGTACAGCCTTAGGATATCATTCATACTATGGTCCAACCATTGGTGGCAAGGCCCAAAAGGTCTAGAAGACCTTCTACTACTTAAATAGTTTTAGGGCCTTTACTGGACAACTCTGACCTTAAGGATGTGAGAAGCCTAGTGTAGAGAGCCTTAGAGGAGGAGTTTAATACAGGTAAAAGAAAAGCAAAAATGGCAAAAATAAAACAAGATATATAACTGCTCCCTGAAGAAGTAACCTCATTAATTGTGCAGAAAACAAAAACAAAAAATTCAGGCTTTGCCTCCCAGCTTCAAGAGGCCCAATTTCTGTATCTCAATGATATGATCCATGAAGTGGGTAATACCAAACATTTGCAGTTCAAAGGCAGTGATAATAAGCAGGAGCAGCTTCAGAAGCATGAGGGCTAAAAGTTACTTGTTCCATAGTCACCTCTCCTCATTACACATCACAGTCAGCTGTAGCAAGATTATCTAAGAAGTCATTACCCTCTTGCATGCAACCTATTTCAATTCCAGGGTAAATATCAATAATTTCCTGAACCACTCACACAATCAGTGTTCTCTGGCTCACCAGCCAGAACCTTCCCCACCCTGGGAGCCCCCAAAAGAGATATCTTTACCCCTTAAAATTGCTGAGACATTCCCACCTTTCCTCTGCCAGGGATGAGTTGACAATTTTAACTCCTTTATGGCCAGAAAGCAATGCATTTCCCAGTGACTCCATCTCTTCAACTTGCAAACCCTCCCTAGGAAATCATGGTCCAATTATCACTGAGTGTTGCACAAGGAGCAATGTAGAGGGCCCCATCAGTTCAATATTATATTAACTAAATGACTATACTAGGCCTGCTTGTGTTGCTGCTGATGTCAGTGCCCATAGCACTGCAGCCTGTATTGCTGCCCACCTTGCTTACACTAAAGCCCACATTACTGCCTGTTCCAGTAACCACTAAATAACTACTTTTGTTGGAGCCTGGGGCTATGCCACTGTCTTCTCCATTGTCTATTACCTGCATTTCACCTAATTTTTTATAGCAATTGAGCTGGGGCAAGTGCTGCTCATGCCGCCTGTACAGGGAGCCCCAGCACCAATCTCTGGCCCCCATCCCCAATCTTGCCCTCCCGATCTGAGCAGGCAGGGTCTACACCCTGCTACAAGTGCTGCCACTGCAGGGGCCTGAGCACTGCCTCCTGTAAATGTACTCTAGCTGCCGTGTGTAAGAAGTGACATTTCAGCCAAGGTGGGGGAAGGATGCCAAAGCCTGTGCTGGGACCCACCACACAGGGCCCCTCAATCATCTCTCACTGAAAGTCCCAGTAAAAAGAAAGAAAGAGAGAGACAGAGAGAGAAACAGAGAGAGTGAAAGAGAGACAGAGACAGAGACAGAGAGAGAGATACAGTTCACAGTTCTATTGTGAGAGCAGAATCTGTCTCTAATTTTGAACTGCAACAGCTCTGCCTTTCCTCACTTCATCAACAGGGGTAAATCTGGTATAGTCATCTATATCCCCAACTCTGAAAAAGTTCTGCCCTTTCAAGTAATGCCTCCAGTGCCTTGCACCAAAAAGTCCCAACAAAATACAGGTGGCACATTTCTTAATAACAATTACAGGACAAGATTGATTCAGGCCAGTCTGTTGCTTCATGTTCAGAAATGGAATGAAATGAAACATTCATAGACTATCCAACAGTTAATAAAAGGAGGTTTAGGGGCAGCTAAGTGGCACAGTGGATAGAGCACTGGCCCTGAAGTCAGGAGGAACTGAGTTCAAATCCAATCTCAGACCAAACACTTGACACTTACTAGCTGTGTGACCCTGGGCAAGTCAGTTAACCCCAATTGCCTTAAAAAAAAAACAAAACCCTCACTCTCTAAAAGGAGGTTTACTCGACCATAGTAGGGAAAGAATATTCAGCAAGGATACAGCATTGATTCAGCTGGGCACAGCCACTCTTCCATGTTGGCCAATGTTGGTCAGAAACCTGAGGGAGGAGCCCCTGATTCCAAGGCAGCTAGCTTTTGCACAGAGGCCACCAGGAAGCTACCTCAATGGTTTGAGCCTCAATCCTCTGGACCAATTAAGTCTCAAGAACAGTTTCAATATCTTGTAAGGAAAAACTAGCAGAGCTGATATGGAGTAGGGCCTCAGGGTATTGCTCCTGCTATAGAAGTGGATCCAAATCTAATAATCAATGAGCATTTATCATGCACCACCATTTGTCAAGCACCATAGTAGGCACTGATAATATGAAGACAAAAGCAAGATGGACTATGTCCTCCAGAAGGTTATATTGTCATTTTTTTTTTTTTGCTTTTTTTTGGCCAGACAATGGGGTTAAATGACTTGCCCAGGGTCACACAGCTAGTAAGTGTCAAGTGTCTAAGGTCAAATTTGAACTCAGGTCCTCCTGACTCCAAGGCTGGAGCTCCATCCACTGCGCCACCTAGCTGCCCCTATTGTCATTATTAATTATATTCCTTAACTGCTTATTGTACACCTTAAATAAATGTCTCATCAACTCAACATATCCAAAATTGAACTCATTATCTTTTCGCCAAAACCTTCCCCACTTCTAAACTTCCCTATTCCTCATGAGAATATCACCATCCTCCCAGTCACCCAGGCTGGCAACCTAGGTGACATCCTCAACTCTTTCCTCTTTCTCCCAATCCCATATCCTGTGCTTGCTAAGGCTTGTCATTTCTACCTTTGTAGCATCTCCAGTATATGCCTCCTTTTCTCCTCTGACCTTGCCAAAACCCTGCAGAAGGTGCTTATCCTCTGACCCTTGAAATACTGCAGTAGCCTGCTGGTTGGTTTCCCCGCCTGAGGCCTCTCCTCACTCCAATCCATCTTCCACTCAGCTACCAAGGTGATCTTCCTAAAGCACAAGTCTGTCACACACATATCTTCCATTTTATAAACTCCAGTGTACCCTATTACCTCCAGGATCAAATACAAAATCTTTTTTTTATTTTTGGCTTTTCAAATCCTTTCTAAGCTGGCTCCTTCCTACCTTTCCAGTCTTTTTTTTTTTTTTTTTTGGTGAGGGCAATTGGGGTTAAGGGAGTTACCTGGAGTCACACAGCTAGGGAGTGTTATATGTCTGAGGCCGGATTTGAACTCAGGTCCTCCTGACTCCAGGGCCAGTGCTTTAACCACTTCGCCACCTAGCTGCCCCATTTCCAGTCTTCTTACACATTATTCCCCTCTACATACTCTGTCCTCCTTGCTATTCCTCAAACAAGATTCTCTGTCTCCTAACTCTGGGCATTTTCACTTGCTGTCTCCTAGGCCTGGAACTCTCTGCCTCCTGCTGTCCATGGTTTTCTTTAGATCTCAGCTAAAGTCCTCATTTTTTTTTTTTTTTTGGCTAGGCAATGTGGTTAAGTGACTTGCCCAGGGTCACATAGCTAGTTAAGTGTCATATGTCTGAGGCCAGATTTGAACTCAGGTCCTCCTGAATCTAGGGCCGGTCCTCTATCCACTGCGCCATCTAGCTGCCCCTAAAGTCCTCATCTTCTAGAAGCCTTTCTCAGTGGTCCTTAAGCTTAGTGCCTCCCTCTGAGATTATCTCCAATTTATTCTGTACGTATCTTGTTTGTACTTTGTTGTTTTCATGTTGTCACCATTGTTAGGCTATGAGGAACAAGGATTGCTTTTTTGATTTGTTTTGTTTTGGGGGTTTAATTGCCTTTCTTTGTATTCCTGGTACTTAGCACAGTGCCTGACACATAGCAGATGCTCAATACGTGTTTGTTCCTATGACTTGGCTTGTAATGGGGGATACAACATGCACATATATAGACATGTATGTAACACACATATATTTACACCCATGCTGTGTTGTATATGTATACACACATATAGGTATGTATACGTGTGTGTGCGGACACATTCACACATACACAAAAATATTAACCTGGGAGGAGGGAGAGGGAAGATACCAGCTGAGGGGAAGCAGGAAAGGCCTCATGCAGAAGGTGATACTTGAACTGAAAAAAGAAGGAATTAATGAAAGAAAAAGCAGTTATTAAGTTCTTACTATATACTAAGTATTGGTGATATACCTAGAAAAATTGAGATAGTCCTTGTTCTCAAGGAACTCACACTCCAATTGAGCTGTGGGGTAGATAGAAAGGCAAGGAATTCCCAAACATTTAGTGGTCCCAAAGATGAAAAACTAGGCCTAAGGGTCCTTAAGCATGTGAGTAGATCAGATGACAGGACCAAGGATCTTTGGGGTGTAGAAACAAGATAGAGGTAAGGCCTAGTGGTCCTCCATCTTACCAGACGGAATAGAGTTGGTAACTTTCATCTCATCCAAGCCCTTTAAGCAGTTAAGCAGCTGGGATGAGTACTTGGATGGCCCCAGCAGTTGGAGATTGTGAAGGAGGAAGGTCATTTCTTTGTTTTGTTTGTTTGTTAGGCAATGGGGTTAAGTGACTTGCCCAAGGTCACACAGCTAGTAAGTGTCAAGTGTCTGAGGCTAAATTGGAACTCAGGTCCTCTTGATTCCAGGGCCAATGCTCTATCTACTACACCACCTAGCTGCCCCAACGAAGATCATTTCTTATCCAGCTCCCCAGCCCCTACCCCACCCTCCCACCCCCACTGCCCCCAGTGAAATGTTACAGGTATAAGGGGTGGCATGTGGGTGCTTCATTTTGTTTTTGCCTATGTAGATAATGTGTGCCACATGGGTCTGTTTAGATATGGTTCTCAGGAAGGCATGAATAGATAGAATAGAATTCTGGGGTGGGGAACCTGTGGCCTCAGGGCCACATGTGGCCCTCTAGGTCCTCAGGCACGGCCCTTTGACTGAATATATATTCAAACTTCACAAGTTTGGATTCAGTCAAAGGGCCACATGTGGCCTCAAGGCCGCAGGTTCTCCACCCCTGGAATAGATATTTCTGGTATCTCTCCTATTCCTACTCTTCTCTAAAGAGCTTTCGTTTCTGCCAGGAGGGAAACCAAAAAGTTGGGGCTAGAGACTGGCCACTCCTCAGAGAGAGTTAGAGGGCTAGAATTATATTTGTCTGGATCCTTAAGTATTATGTGGTCTGGGGGAAGAAATTTTTAGATTCAAGCCACATGCCTGATTGATGTCCTTGGTTGTTGGGAAAGGATGTACCAAACTATATATCCAAAGCTTGATTCCCTCCCTACCAATTGCAAATTCCACAATGAACACACATAGCAAATAGCAAATAATCCCATTTACTAAAGTCAATAGCAAAACAGAAATCAGAGAAAGTATACATAGGAGAATATATACCAAACAACAGGAGGAGAGGAGCTCTCCCTTTGGGATTGAGGTAATGATACTCAGTGGAGAGAGAGTCCCAGTTTTCACCCAAGGGGAAATTCCCCAGTCTCTAACAGGATATGGACATCATCAAGCTTGCCAGCTTCTCCACATGTTGTTCTCTTCTCAGAATCTTTCTTCCTCCAAAACCCTGAAGAAAGACTGGAATGTATTGACACTGGAAGACTGAAGACTGAATCTCTTTTTTCTCCAGCTCTCAGCAACTCCACCCTCATGCAGGCCCAGAACATTGAGTACCCGATATCCAACAGTGAAGAGAGAGTCCCATACAATTGGCCCTTTGAGCCAAAGGTAACACAGGGATAGATGAAGGTAAAGTATAGCACTTGGATTCAAACAATTAATTTCACAAGTCCAAGATGGGGAACATATTGCTAGACAGTAGTTCATCTGGAAAAAATCTGGGGATTTTAGTGGACTGCAAACTCAACATGAGTTGACCGTTGTCATATATAGGGGTGTGTGCCGGTAAATGTGTAGCAAATAGTTCTGGGGTGGGGAAGATTATGAGTGGAATACATTTAAGTTTAATCTGCATTATATTTTCTCCACCTCTTTCAATCAATCTATAAATCAACAATAAATCAAGCCTTGACTTGTAGCATTTACCAATTTCTGAAGGGCAGAATCTCACACTAAACACTTAACTATCAGTTAAATACTCTTGCATACAAACATTGCAAGTAACAAAGCATCCCTAATAGGTACAGGAAAGCCTTTATATCAACCCCCAGAATATGCAAAAAACACATAAAAGGACTCACTGTAATCCCTAAACAATCACTGCAATTATCATCCCTCTCTAGGGAGTCCCATTTTCCCCAGGGCCCTCCAGAATCATAGCACCTATCCTCAAAAGGGCAGTGATCTTGGGGTTTCTGGTGAGGTAGCCCTCCAATTGTTTAGTGAGTAAAGCTTTCCACAGGATATATGTAATCCTCTAGAATCAATTTTATCGTGCAGTTTGCACTCCCCTCAGAAGAGAAGTGTACTTGGTGTTAATACACATTCATGGTCATACTAGAAACCTACATCATTAAATGCTAGCTATATAGGCTTTCAGCCTTATTTTACTAACCTAAGGACATGTTTCCTTGGAAGTGAAATGCACCTGAGGTTACTGAAAAGACATAATATCAGAACCATCTGAATAACTCATGGTAATAGCAGAAAGCAAAGGTCAGGTCCCTTGCTCCCCTATATTGTAACTGTAGTCCCTTATTGCTCTCATTCTCAGCACCAGGAATTCTCATGAAGAGTCCCACTGCCCAGGAAATGAAATATCCCTTCTCTTAAATGCTTGTTCAATTGAATCTCCAAACTCTCAGACTTGGAATTGCTAAAGAGGCAGTCCCTGAGACTGGTACTGACCAGAAAATTCCCTTGTCTCATTAGAAGGCTAGATTGTTCTGGAAAACCCCCCAGGGCCTAGATTCTAGGGTTCAGGAATTCAAACCGTACAGGCACTATCCCCTTTTCTAGACAAACAGCCGGGGTTCAAGAGAAATAGACACTCCTCCAGGAACTTCTACCACTTATGGATATAGTATACCCTTTCCACAATGCCCACCTTTGAGCAGTTACACCATTTGCTCTCTAAAACTGAGCCCAAAAACTCTCCTCTTGGGACACTTGAGGGGAAAGCATGGCTGCCTCGACCTCAAGACAGTCATTAACAGAACCAGTTCTTGGCTCTGCTCAACTTTCAGAATCTCTTCAGAAGTAGTAGTAGCTGTTGCATCCTCTAGTTTGATTCTTGCAACAGGTAGGGAAATAGCATTAATATCTCTGTTTTACATTAAGGCAACTAGGTGGCTTGCCAAGAGGGTATTGGTCTTAGAGTTAGGAAGACCTGAATTCAAATCCTTCCTCAGATACTCATGGGGCAAGTCACTTAACCTTTTTCAGCCTCAGTTTCTTCATCTGTAAAACAGATAATAATAGTATCTACCATACAGGGATTTTGTGAGGATCAAATTACTATGTGTAAAGCACTTTGTAAACCTCAAAGGGCTAAATAAATGCCATTGTTATTATTGTTGTTATTATTATATTGTTATAGTTTTATTTATTGTATTATTATTATTACTGTTGTTTAGGACTTCCCAGGCCTTGGCTTCCTACACTGTACAATTAGAGCATTTTCCTAGGTGATTTGTGAAGACCTTTCTAGTTTTGACATTCTAGGTTCCTATGAGCAAACAACAAGTGAAAAGAACACTGAACTTAGAGAATCTGGGTTCAGATTTTGGCTTTGCTACTTACTATGTGTCCTTGGGCAAGTAACTAACCTTTCCTGGGCCTCAATTTACTTTATCTATATGTAAAGGGAAGGGGTCAATAGAATAAGTCAATCAAATCACCCCTCCAACATTTAAAGTAAGTGTCAAAATGCTAACCCTGATACTTTTACCAGGTATTTTTACCTGGTAAAAGTATCAGGGTTAGCATCTTGAAACTCCAATCAATCGTAGACTTTAGACTGAGTAAAGAAAAAGTCCTTTATCAATTGTAGTGATGATCTTGCACAGGACCATGTTCCAATTGACTGAGGAAGCTGGTTCGTGTCCTGTGGGTTATCTATAAAGTATCCAGTTCAGGACTGAGAAAAGTGAGTGCCTGGAAGTGAGGAGGAGACAATATACCAGCTATGCCCTTGAGAAGGAATTGATGGAGGGGGCGGGGGGGGAGAGCCTTGGCTTTTGTCTCAGTTTTAATCTCCCCATCCAAACTCATTTTGATTTCAGGAACTTCAAAATTCACATCTTACCACTTCTGTCCTAACCAAGCCCCCTGTTTGGCATTGGCTGATGACGTTGCCTGAATGCAAGAACAGGCTGGTCAAGATGACTTCCTCTATCTATCTGTCTGTCTATCTATCTATCTATCCATCCATCCATCCATCCATCTATCTAACCACCCGTCCGTCCATCCATCTATCTATCTATCCATACATACATACATGTAAAAGGAGGCAGTTGCATTAGAAGGTATCTAAGGTTCCCCTTCCAACTTTAAATTCTGCAACGTGAAGCGATTGGCCTGGGACTGTTCCATGTCCCCAGCGACCAAGGAGCCCTAGGGCCCCTAGAGAGCGCTCTTAGTCCAAAGTTGAGCTGAGAATGGTGGATACTGTTTTGCTGCTGCTGCTGAGAAGGGACTGCCAGGTATTAAGTCATTCTTGGAGCTCCGACAGCCAGAAGAGATTCAACCAATAAATCCAGACGGTGTTTGTGTTATCCTCTTTCCTTCCTGCTGTCCACACCCACTCAGAATGAGTGTTGTCTTCCTTCCCTACTCTTCAGCTCTCCTCCTTTTCACCCCAAAGTTTGCTGGGGTGTTAAGGGAGGGTAAAATACTCCTCAGAAGTCACAGCCAGAGCTGCCTCAAGGGCACAACAAATTAATGTGATCATCTGAGACTTGTCCCTCTTCCCTAATCTCTTCAGCCTGTTGCTGCCTCAGAGGCTGGGCAATGACTCATAATAACAGCTCCAATTTCTATGATGCTGCAAGGTTTACAAAGCACTTTTCCCCCCAACAACGCTGTGAGGTTGCAATATAATTCACATTCCCGGGTGGTATTAAATACGACCCAAGGACCAGAAGACCAAGCTTTGAATACACACACTTACAAGCTGTGTGGCCATGGGCATGTCCCTTAGCTTCTCAAAGCCTCGGTTTCCTCATCTGTAAAATGAGATCAATAATAGTGCTAGGTTTGGAGTCAGGAAGATTTGGGTTCATATTTTCCCCCACTGCCCCTAGACATTTACTAGCTATGTGACCATGGGCAAATCACTTAACCTTCCTAAGCCTCAGTTTTCTCATCTGTAAAATGAGAATAATCATACCCAGATGGTAATTTCTCAGTAACTGACCCATGTTCTCCTGGGAGAGAACCGATAGAATCTTGGATTCATCATGCAACTGAATTAGTGGGAATAATAAATACCACGAAGTGGTCACATTATTTGAAATTCTCGCTACATATTTTTCAAGGGACTGGAACTAATTACTCATATTTTAAATAACTGTAATTTTGAAGACTGTAAATTTGAACACAAGTGACCACTTCATAGGATTCATTATTCACACTAAGTAGGAACTGACTGTACTGCATTGGCAAGGAAATAATGTAGAAAAATGGGGCCCCCAGCTGAGAAGCCTTAAAGGACCAGCTTTTGGACTGGTGAGTTACTTAAGTATAAAAATCCTGAATCACGTGGTAGGAATTACGTCAAAGACCAGAGAAGCAATTTACTGGTGGCGAGGAAGTTCAGCAAGAGCATACTATTTCTCAAAATTACATTTAGACATAAAAGGGAGAAAAACTCTCTTATCTTGTGATACGTAGTGGTAATCTCTTAAAGAAGGAGACCCAAAGATGCATATGAGATTAGACTAAAACAAGCAAATGAAGAGTGTCGTTTAGGATAAGGAGCTGAGCAAGCAGCTGATACTGAATTAGAGTAGAAATCATTGGAGAGTTATAGAGTAAGATATCTGGTAATGTCACCTAACTTATGGTTAGAAAGCCATTTTTATTCCTTTTTTTTTTTTTTTTTTTGGCTAGGCAATGGGGTTGAGTGACTTGCCCAGGGTCACACAGCTAGCGAGTATCATGTGTCTGAGGCTGAATTTGAACTCAAGTCCTCCTAACTCCAGGGCCAGTACTCTATCCACTGCACCACCTAGCTGCCCCCAATTTTAATTCTTAAGACTTATCACACCCCTTGGCTGATAGTAAACCTCTTTAGGTCTCTATTTCCCCAAAGTGAAAAGAAATTGAAAAATCAGCATATTTTAACCTCATCCCAGCCGCCCCTCTGTTCTATACAAAATAGCAAATTCAGGGCTGGCTAGAGAATTCTAGAAGACTTTTATGCAAGTAGCAGCTTCTGTGATGGCTGCAGAATTATGACAGACACTGTGACCTTTCTTATACTTTCCCCAGCAATATGTCACACTCTTGTTTTCCTTTTCTGACCTCCATTCTGCCCCCAACCATCTGTAAAAAAAAAAATTGCAGTTAAGTAAATGAGGTACACAAACATTTGTAACATACATCATTAACATGAAAAACTTAAAAATTGACATATAATATGACTATGTGTAATACTGTGCAGCAAATGTGAACACCTATGATCACCATAGGGAACTCCCAGGGAAGAAACCCCTGTCGCTGCAAGGTAGGGTCTTGCCCACAGTCACAGAGGTATATGTCAGAGGGACAAGTGAATTGAGAGATTCATGAGGAGGCTGTAGAGGACGAGGCAATTCACAGAAGAGTCCAAAAAAAAGAGGTTAAAGGGCAGAGGTAATCTCAGCCTAAACCTCTGTACATTCAAGGCTAAGAAGACAACTTTGGAAGCAGCGGTTGAGAAAGTTGATTAAAGATAGCTGTAGCTATTTCTGCAGAGGAAAAGTTTATTAATCATAACACCTCCATTCATTTATTCCTTCAGCCAGCCAGTCAGTCAATAAACATTTATTATAGCAGTCCTTGCTACGTCCCAGGCGCTAGGCTCATGACCTACGGTTTGTAGAGGACTCTGTCCTATAACTCTGTTCAAGTACCTACCTCACAGTGTTGTTAGATTCAAGTGAGATAATATACATAAAATGCTTTGTAAATCGTAACCCCTCTATTAATGTCAGTTACTATTATTATCATACACTCCCTACTTCCCCCATCACCAAGATAAAGAGGTCAAGACTGTGCCTCCATCTGCCCTTTTATGATTTCTTTTCCCCTTTCAGTTGCCCTGGATTGTCACAGCAAACTGATCTCACCTATATTAATGTTGCCACCACCCTTACGCCCTAGAGCCTCTCCAAACGTCCTAGTCAGGGCTCTGGCCACAGCTACCAATTGAACACAACTTCCACCCCTTCAGTCTACTGAAAGTAGTGGGAAGAATTAGTCTGGTTGCTATGTTTGTATGAATATCTTATTTCCCTAGCTCAGCCATAAGCTTCTGGGAAATGGAAATTGTATCTGATAGAGGATCCTGGATCTCGAGCTGGAAGAAACCTTTGAGGTCATCTAGCACAGCCTTCTTTTTTTACAGATGAGGAAACTGAGGCCCAAGGAGGTTCAATGACTTGCCCAAGGTCACAGAGGCTATAAGCATTTAAAGTGGGATATGAACTGGACTTTCTGATTCCAGATTGAATACCATAGCATTTCCTTGAAGATAGATCTTTGAATTTATCTTTGAATATATCTTTCTACTGTACCACATCACCCTCTTGAAGATATATCTTGAATTCCCCACTTGTCGCAGAAGCACTCAGCATAAGTGTTAAGAATCCATGTATGTTCCACACTACCCTTTTTTTTCCACTTAAATCTGCCAAATAGGGTCAGACGGTAATAAAAGAAGGTGATCCAACCTAATAATCCAACAGAAATTTATTTTAAATCTGCAAAGTCTAAGTAAAGCACTGTGCCAGGTGCAGGGGGGAAATGGTTTATTTTATTTATTTGTTTGTTGCTCTTGAGGACCATACAGTCTAATGGGAAGAGATGAACTGTATAGAAAGAAGCATGCATGATTCACAGTGCTCTAAGAAAATCTGAGGAGGGAGAAATCACTTTTAAGTTGGGTGGAGAAGTGGTGAGGAGAGAATAGATCTCAGGAGGCTTTGTGGAGGAGGTTAGTACCTGGGTTAGGCCTAGAACACGGGGAAAGATTTCAACAGGCAGAGATGTGATCCGGGCCTGGGGAACACCCTATACCAGGGGTGAGGAAACTGAGGCCTCAAGGCCACATGTTGCCCTCTAGGTCCTCAAGTGCACCCCTTTGACTTAATCTTGTTCTGTGAAGTGTTCAGTCAAAGGGCCACATGCGGCCTCGAGGTCACAAGTTCTCCACCCCTGCACAGATATGGCCAAGCCAGCCATTAGCAGGATAAGATCAGCAACAGTTGTGTGTGGCAAGAGGTATGAAAGAGAGTCTAGAAAGAAAAAAGGATGGAGAATCAGTCAGTCAGTCAAATAGCATTTATTAAGTACCTAATATGTGCCTGGCACTGAGCTAAGTGCTTGGGGATGCCAAGAAAGGCAAAAGACAATCCCTGCTCGCAAGAAGCTCACAGTCTAACGGGAGAGACAACATACAAACAACTATATACAAATAAGAGAGATACTTGAATGCTAGGCTTAGTTTGCACAGGCAACAGGGAGCCATCGAAGGTTTTGGAGCTAAAGAGCAATATGGTCAGACCTATGAATTAAGAAGATGATTTAGGCAACTGTCTGGAGCCTAGATTAGAGAAGCATTAGATAGAGGTAGAGTGACCAGTTGGGAGACCACTGCAATAATCCAAGCAAAAGATAAGGAAAACCTAAACCTTAGTAGCATCCACACAGCTGGAGAGGAGATGGAGGGACTTAGTTCACAAAGAATAGGCAGATTCAGCTGTATTTCTGGGGCAGTAATTCACAGGAAAGGAGTAGAGTCTCTACAGTGGATGTTGGAAGGGGAGGCGGTAGTGAGAGCTGGGGAGGCTTCTTGAAAAGGCCAGCTATGGAAATGACAGTGGGGAGGAGGAGGAAGGGATACTCATCCTCTCCTCTTCCTTCTCCACCATCCCAGCCAGCTCTACCCCCTTAACCTCAGTTTGGATTGGCCCTCCAGGTTAAGGTCTCCGCAGCAGCAGCAAGTCCAGGGAAAGGAGAAAGAAGAGAGAGAAGGATGGGAAATTCTTGTGGCCGTTCATCTGGGTAAATTGTTCCAGGGTGGTTAGTCTCTAGCATGTAAAAGGCTAAACTTCTTATATTCTTATTTATCAAAAATTAACTCCAGTGATACCACATATCCTGAGATGCAATCCCAGGCTACAATTTCAGCATAATGTACAAGCAAGAGCCAAAAAGGAAGAAATTATGAAATATTGAGAATATTGATCAGTATCATAAATATATAACTAGAAAGTAACTTTATCATCTTATCTAATTTTGATAAGGGGAAAATATTACTCTCTACTTCACTATAATACCCTTATGGGGAAACAAATATATGTGTATATATGTATGTGTGTGTGTGTGTGTGTGTACATATACATATAAAAATACCTTTTCAGAAATTATGAAACTTTTGGACTATAAAATCTCAAGAAAACAAAGATGTTAGGGGACTTCACCCTGCTCCCTCCCCCATCACACACACCTACAACAAAAACCACTGTAATTTCTGTTCACCATTGATGATGAGTTATTGAGTCCCAAGTATGCCTGGCCTCTTGAAGCTGTCCTTTAACCTAAGCATAGGTTCAAACTCTCATGTTTGAAAGTTTACCTGACCTGGAGTTTGAACATTATTGCTTTTATTTTTTAAACATTATTTCATTTCCCCCCAATTACATGTTAAAAACAATTTTAACATTCTCTTTTTTTAAGTTTTGAGTTCCAAATTCTATCCCTCCCTCCCTTCCCTCCCCCCTCCCTGAGATGGTAAGTAATCTGTTAAAGGTTATACATGTACAATCATGAAAACATTTTTGTATTTGTCATTTTGTACAAGAAGACTTAAAGAAAGAAAGAAAGAAGGAGAAAGGAAGGAAGGAAGAAAGTGAAAAACAGTATGCTTCAGTCTGTATTCAGACAACATCAGTTCTTTCTCTAGAGGTGGATAGCATTTTTTATCATGAGTCCTTTGGGATTGTCTTGGATCATTGTATTGCAGAGAATAGCCATAAACTTCTATTATTTATATACATTTAAAACAGGATAAATCTCAACAATGTAATATAGTGCATGACCCTTTTTCCTAGGATTGCAGAATGTTAAAGCTGGAAGAGGTCTTTAGTCATTTACTCCAACCCTCTTATTCTATTTATAAAGAAGATGAGGTCCAGAGATGGTAGATGACTTATCCTAGGTCACCCAGATAGATAGTGTCCCAATGAGGGTTAGTTTCCTGTTTTCTACACCAGTAATTTTTCTGCTATCTTGGAAAATATCACTGTCTTCATAACTAGGTTGGGGAGGTCTGAAACAAAATTTTGTTTGTTTGTTTGTTTGTTTTAATCTCCCACAGTGCCTTCTCATGAAATAACTCACCGCTCATACAGAGCTGGCCTGGCAGAGCGTTCCCTTGATCTGAACAATGGCCATGGTCTCTGTTTGCCCAAGGCTCCCAGAGAGCTGAGACCTCTTGCTCCTGAGTTTAGACAAACAGAAATCACTCTTCTGGTGACTCTGGAGATATTCCTTGTAGTTATTAGAGAGCAGAGTATAGAGGAAGGGGTTGATACAGCTGTTTCCATAGGCCAGGCAAGTGACAACGAAGTTGATATAGACTCCAGTGTTGCCAGCACTACTCCCTGGCTGCTGGTCATAGATGCTCAGTAGTTGCCAAAGCCAGAAAGGGATGAAGCAAATCCAATAGGTGAGGACGATGCTGAAGATCATGTAAAGGACCTTTTCCCGGGGGCATCTCTTGGTTCTCTCAGCAGTAAAGACAACAGTTGTCTGGGACTGCCAGTAGGTCCTGGCCAGCCTGCCATACAAGTAGCAGATGGCTAGTCCAGGGGCCAGGATGCAGGTGTGGAAGAGGATGGTGAGATAGACCTTATAGGCCCCCAGCTGCCAAGTTGGGTGACACATGTGCTTGGTCACCCCATCTCGATGGCTTGTGCGAAGGTCTATGAGGATCATGGTGGGTAGGGCCAGGAGGAAGGACACCAGCCACACGATGCCAGTGACCATTCTTCTGTAGTTCCTAGACCGGCTGATGGTATCCAAGGGTTTTACCACAGCCAAGTATCTCTCAGTGCTCATGACAGTGAGGATGAAGATACTGGCATGCATAGTGAGGAAGTCTAGACTGAACAGAGTCCTACAGCCAATGTCCCCAAAGTACCAATCCCTGGCAAAATAGGTGCAGACCACAAAGGGTATAGTGGACAGATACAGGAGGTCTGCTAGGGCCAGGTTAACGATATAAATGTACATGGAGCCTCCTAGCTTCATGGAGGAATTTATGACCACCAAGGTGTAGATATTGCCTATAGTGCCCACCAGACACATCAAGGCCAGGACACATCCCAGGAAGAAAGTAATAAAGATGCCATTGCTGTCCCCTGGTCCTTCAAAGGTGTCATTGGTGGTGACATTTGGGATATGTCCCAGCTCCATGTCACAGTATCATGCCAGAATCACGGACAACAGGAGAGCAGGGTCAGGATCAGGCGAACCCGCTGCAGGTAAAGGGATGTGCACAGGACCAGAGATTAAGGCTGGTGGCAGATTGGAATCTAGGGAGTCAAGATGGTGGTCAAGACGTGTGCAGGGAGCAGAGGCCAGGCCAAGTCAGGAATCCGCAAGAGACAGAAGAGTGAAGACAAGTCACCACATCTCAGAGTGTCCTGAGATAAATCTGACACCAAGGCCAAGGTCTGTTTTTTATCCAAAGACTTCTTATTTACTTTCTGTTAGGAACCAATCCCAGGGTGGACACAGCCCTGAGCCTGCCCATAGAAGAAAGCGGTTAAGTGGTTAGAAGGAGATACACCTGCAGCAGCTTCCCTTCTAATGGTGTGGGAATTGTCAGGCTCCAGTTGTGAAAGTGCAGAGGGCAGTGAGACCTGGGTGTTGTGGGCACAGCAGAGATGAGCTCACCCACTAAGCTTCTCAACTCCACCAGTAAGCATTCAGAGTTTCCAAAAGGCATGTGGCAGCTCTCACCCCACCATGGCTGCTCTGGGTGGGCTTTGGCAACCAAATCCCCATTTAAGGCAGAAAAGAAGGAAATCAATCAGCTCTTACCGTGAAATAAGGTGGAGAGGCTCCACAGGAAACTGGCCAGAGAAGCCTGCCTGGGGGGAGCTGGGATGGGGTCAGAGCTCAGGGTGGAAGTTGGAAGGCAAAGAGCTAACAGGCTTTCTTCCCCAAAGCAGATTCCCAACAGACAGCTCAACTCAGTTCCTCTGCAGCCTGCTTTGTGCAAGGGATCAGCTCTAACTCCATGGATTGAAGAGTTCTTGGCAGGTGATTAGCATCCCGAAAACCCGCAAAAACCCTGCCTATGATGTCAGGGATGGGATGTAGCTGAAGAAAAGCAGAGCACCCTCAGCACCCTGGCCAGTCACAAGCTACATTCCCCATTTTATCACCCATTGAAGAGATTTCAGAGCCCAGTGCCTTAGAAGTGTCTTCTTCTCCAGGACTGGGCAAATAAGCTGCTTCTCTCCACCCAGATGGGAGGGGAATTTCAAATTGCCAGCAAAGGCGGCAAACCTTGGAATGAAGCGAGCAGCATTAGTCCAGGGAAGGCTGGTTTCTCAGTAGGCTAAGTGAGAGGCATTGCCAAATGCAGCCAGAGGCAGCGAACTCTCTTCGTAGAGACATGATAATCATTTGCTAGTGGCTAGCAGATAGTGACTGACTGGAGGCTGCTTTTTCAAACCCAGAGAGTGAATCTCCTCATTTCTCTGGGGAGGGGAGGGGAAAGATAGACATCAATTCTCTGGCAGTTCATTCTTCCTTTAGGACTAGCAGACACACACACACACACACACACACACACACACACACACACACACACACACACACTGATCTAAGAGCTACTCTTACTCTCAGACCTGCTGTTAGGACTTAGAGGAGAGATATATCATTGGCTCTTCAATCCTGGCTCTTTGTCCCTGGGTGACTGGGACCTGTTGGCAACCTCTGTCCTCCTTCCTGTAACACCTGGCCAGACAAACTTCTGGCTATACAGCTGGAGCCTAAAGTGTGATTTTTGAAAAAAGTGATCCCTGATCAGCCCCTCTGCTTTGGGACTGTATATTTTGACTTCATTCCTTGTTCTTCTTGGCTACCTCTGGAGGACAATTGAAATAACATCTGGATGGGGCTGAGGTATGCGTGGAAATTCAGGGCAAATGTAACTAGTTCCCTCCTCTGGAAAATCACTCCATCCCTGTCTCTCCTACCCCTCCCGCCTTTTAAGAGGCTGATGAAAAATCAGAAAGACAGTAGAAAGGTTGGTCTTCCAAGCTGCAGAGGAGGCTGGAGGGTAGGGATGATATAAACGGTGGAATGAGTAACTGGAACATGTCACTGTGCCCCAACCTGGCATGTTACCAGCAAGAACATTAGCATCTGATTCTCCCTGAGGTGGTGTGATGGTAACACTCCTCATAATACAAAAACCTGGAACTCTCCTTTATATTTAAGGTGCTTGGAAATCTCCACAACAGAACCATAGGATCAGAGATTTAGCATTGGAAGGGACACCCTCATGACATAGATTGGGAAATAGAAGGAGCAGAGGTGTGCTGCCTAATGTCCCACTAGTAGTAAACAGCAGAGGCTAGGTTCTCTAACTTCAAATCCAGCAGACCTTCCACCATATCATCCTGCCTTTGGGGCAGCTAGGTGGTGCAGCTGATAGAGTACCAGCCCTGAAGTCAGGAGGACCTGAGTTCAAATCCAGCCTCAGACCAAACACTTGACACTTCCTAGTTGTTTGACCCTGGGCAAGTCACTTGACCCCAATTGCCTAAAACAAAAACACAAAACAAAACATATCATCCTTCCTTCTCTTATGAAAGGCATTTTTGTGGGGCAGGTGGTGCAGTAGCTAGAGCACTGACCTGGAGTTGGGAGGATCTGAATTCAAATCCAGCATCAGACACTAATAATATGACCCTGGGCAAGTTATTTAATCCCAGTTGTGCCCCCCCCCCCCCAAAAAAGATATTTTGCAAGAGTAAGGTAGAAAGATTTCTCTAAGTAATCTGGCAGGATGTTGTAGCTGTGCTATGACCCTAGGGTTATACTTAGCCTGGAGGTAAAACAGGGAATGTTTCTGAATGAGACCTGAGTTCTAGGACCCATGGGCTCACATTCCCATCCCCTGGGTTCTTTTCCCATTCTATTTATCTTAGGAGATGGGTCCCAAGTAGATGCAACCTCAGGGACGAAGTACCAATTTTTCCCATGTTCTCTTTATTTTCACAGACAGCACTTGCCTCTTACAAATGGGGGAAATTGAGCTTACAAGGAAATGCCTTGCAGCCAGTCAATGGCTTATCTAATTAAGAACTGATCTCTCCAGATTTCCTCAGGCCTGCTTGCCCATCCCATTCCTTTGATCTTGCGGCTTCAGTCTAATGAGTAGAACTACAGGTGGAAACAATACTAGGCAAGGAAAAGAGACTTTAGGAAAAGAGACCTAGAAAGTCCCGGCTAGTTATGTCTAGGCAAATAAGAATGTGTGCTTGAGGCCGAATCCACAGGGAAGAACTGGAGGTGGGACTTAATAGGCTAATTCTCAGTTTTGTCTCCACTCCTCTCCCTAGAACAATAGCTCCCTGACTCACTTTATAGGAAGTACTCCAGAATTTTTCCTTGAAAGACATCACATTCCTTCCGATAAAGGACAAGGTTCAATCAAATACTGATTGGGGTCCTTTCAGGGTTATTCCTTGCCATGGGGATACTGGCACCCGATCCAAATCCCTGTCTTGAATCTCCTTGCCTGTATTAGGGAACAGTCCAGTCCCTGCCCTGGCCCCTGAACTCTGTTCCACACTTTCCCCCATGTGGCATCTGGCTGAATGTGTTAGTCAGTTTGTCAAAAAGCATTTATTAAGTAAGAGACTCTGGGCTGAGGGTGGAGAAAACAAAGAAAGGCAAAAATGCAGTTCCAGTCATCGAAGAGCTCACATTCTAATGGGTCTTCCTAACATAAGGCTTTTCCTCATTATGCCTGGATTCTTCTTAGCTCGATGAATACAACAGTTCATATTTCTATTATTTCTATAGCACGTTAGGGTTTACAAAAATGCTTTCCTGGGGGCAGCCAGGTGGCACAGTGGATCGAGCACCAGTCCTGAAGTCAGGACGACCTGAGTTCAAATCCGGCCTTAGACCAAACACTTGACACTTACTAGCTGTGTGACCCTGGGCAAGTCACTTAACCCCAATTGCCTAAAAACCAAAAACAAAAATGCTTTCCTGTAGAGTAGATAGTGAAAGTATGTATTCTTGTACCCATTTTATAAATGAGATGACTGAGCATTAGAAAAGTTAAGTGATTTACACAAAGATAGTAACAGGGGCAGCTGGGTGGCACAGTGGATAGACCACCAGCCCTGGAGTCAGGAGGATCTGAGTTCAAATCCAGCCTGTGTGACCGTGGGCACTTAATCCCAATTGCCTTAAATAAAATAGTAATGGGGGCAGCTAGGTGGCACAGTGGATAGAGCACTGGCCCTGCAGTCAGGAGGACCTGAGTTCAAATCTGGCCTCAGACCAAACACTTGACACTTACTAGCTGTGTGACCCTAAGCAAGTCACTTAACCCCAATTGCCTAAAAAAATTTAAAAAAGTAATGGTTAAGACTGGGATTTGAATTTAGATCCCCAAATCCAGCAAAATGAAGTTTTTTAACTTTTCTAAACAGATACCTTTCTGCATGAATATAAATTGATACTCAGAAAAGCTGCTTGTTTCAAAAGTGAGATATCATGTTATTTTTAGGCAGACCTTTTATTTTTACTTTGTGATGTAAGGCAATTACTAAAATCAGGTTGGTGAATTCATTTTAAAAGTAATTTTGATCTTAGAGCATGATCTTCATAATTTTATATTATAAGAGGACTTTTTAAGCATTCAGCTAATAATTCAACAATTAGTAAATTCCTAGTACAAGGCACTGGGCCAGGAGTTAGAATAATGAAGAAAAAACAAAAATAGTTCTTTCTGTTCTTATCCCTAAAGAGAAATGAGAGTGATGCAAGAAAATCATGAAAAACTACAGATTGCTAAAGGAGACCCAAAAAAATACTGAAGAAAATAACACCTTAAAAAATAGCCTAACCCAAATGGCACAAAGAGGTCCAAAAAGCCAATGAGGAGAAGAATGCCTTAAAAAGCAGAACTGGCCAAATGGAAAAGGAAGTCCAAAAGCTCACTGAAGAAAATACTTCCTTAAAAATTAGAATGGAGCAATTGGAAGCTAGTGACTTTATGAGGAATCAAGACATTGTAAAAACAAAACCAAAAGAATAAAAAAAAAAAAATAGAAGACAATGTTCTTATCCCTAAAGAGCTTACATTTTGCCCAGAGATTCTACTAGTAGGCATATACCCCAAAGAGGTAGGTTAAAAAGAAAATCCCATATACACCAAGGTATTTATAGCAATACTTTTGTGGTAGGAAATTAAGTAGATGTCTATTGATTAAGGAATGGCTAAATAAATTGTGATATATAAATGTATTGGAATATTACATGATGGTGTAATGATGATTATAGAGAAGCAGGGAAAGACTGATGCAGAATGAAGTAAGTAGAGCCATGAAAACAACATATACAATGAGTACAACAATATAAATGGAAAGAACAACAGCCGCAAAAACAACAAAAATGAATGCTGCAAAATTACAAAGAACAACTTGGCCCAGAAGAAGAGCTATGAGAAGATATATTTTGCAGAGGTGTGATGTCTCCATTTATGAAATATTGCATATATTTTCAGATTTTTTCCCATGAACTCATCAGTTTTTTTGACTGCTTTTTTCTCCTCATCCTCTTTATTATTTAAAAAATAATATTCTTTGCTATCTGGGATTGGGAAGAGAAAGGATAGAGGGAAAATAGGTGATATAAAAACAAAAGATATTATTTTGGGGTGGGGCTAGGCAATAGGGTTAAGTGACTTGCCCAGGGTCACACAGCTACTGTTATGTGTCTGAGGCCAGATTTGAATGCAGGTCCTCCTGAATCCAGGGCCGGTGCTCTATCCACTGTGCCACCTACCTGCCCCAATAATTTTTTTTTAAAAAGAGCTTACATTTTGCTAGAGAGATACACCTACCCTGTTAAGAAAAATCAAAGTCTTCAAAAGTAATTTAAAGAGAGAAAAATCATTAACAACTGAGGAGATTACGTAAGGCTGTGGGTAGGAAATAGCACCTCAACTGAACTGTGAAGGAAGCCAGAGATTCTCCAAGGAAAGGATGAGGAAGAAAAGCCTTCCAAACATGGTGGAAGACCTATGAAAAGACCTATGAAAAGACCTATGAAAATAAGAATTGCCACCTCTTCAAACAATGAGGATTCAGTAATTACTAACAATAACTAGCAGGTGGTGCTCTTTAGGATGACTGAGCATAATGCTTCTGAGAGGTCCCAATAACATGTCTGTGTTAAGTTTCAGTATACATTTAAAGATCTTAGTTTTGAGATTTCATATTCTCAAGAAGAAATGAGCTTATCATGAAGAGAGAGTGAAGGATGACAAGTGGACAACCATAGTACTTTCTGGTACCCAGAGACTAAGAAAAGTCAGAAGCAGTTGAAGTGGTTCTTCTGTGACGAACTCTTTAGAGTTGCCGGGCATGGGTGGGTTGCAGTCTGAAAAGCATTGCCTGCCACTCCCCTCATTTTTCCCCTTTACTGTAAAAGCTCTTCCTTGAGTGCCTCTTTTATGTAACAGAATTTTCCACATTCTACCTCTCTCTTCCCCCTTTTCCTAGTGAATCCTTCTTTCTCACCTTTTTATTTTTTTTTCTTTCCTTTCATTTTTTAAAATTCATCCCAACAAAATTTACTCACACCCATGCTGTCTGTCTATATAAATGGTTTCTAACTGCCCTAATAGTGATAAAGTTAGGAATTACAGGTTATCATCTTCCCATAATATTAACAGTTTAACTTTATTGAGTCCCTTATAATTTCTCTTTCCTGCTTATCTTTTAATGTTTCTCTTGAGTCTTGTGTTTGAATGTCAGATTTTCTATTCTGCTCTGGTCTTTTCATCAGGAATGCTTGAAATTTCTCTATTTCCTTAAATATGCATTTTCCCCCCTGAAAGATTATACTCAGTTTGGCTGGGTAGGTTATTCTTGGTTGTAGCCCTAGCCCCTTTGCTTTCTAGAATATTATATTCCAAGCCCTCTGTTCCTATAACATGGAAGCTGCTAAATCACATGTGATCCTGACTATATACTTCCATGATATTTGAATTGCTTCTTTCTGGCTGCTTGCAATATCTTCTCCATGACATGAGAGCTCTGGAATTTGACTATAATATTTCTGGGGGCTTTCATTTTGGGATCTCTTTCAGCTGATGATCAAGAGATTCTTTCAATTTCTATTTTACCTTCTGGATCTAAGATATCAGGGCAATTTTCCTTGATGATTTCTTGAAATATGATTTTTTTTTAACCATAGCTTTTGGATAGTCCAATAATTCTTAAATTATCTCTCCTTGATCTGTTTTCCAGGTCAGTTGTTTTTCTGATGAGATAGTTCACATTTTCTTCTATTCTTTCATTCTTTTGACTTTGTTTTACTGTTTCTTCATGTCTCATGGAATCATTAGCTTCAGGTTGCCCAATTCTAGCTTTTAAGGAATTACTTTCTTCAGTGAGATTTTGTACCTACTTTTTCATTTGGCCTATTCTACTTTTTAAGGAGTTCTTTTCCTCAGTGCATTTTTGTGCCTTTTTTACCATTAGACAAAATCTGTTTTTTAAAGTATTATTTTCTTTCTTTCTTTTTTTTTGGGGGGGGTAATTGGGGTTAAATGACTTGCCCAGGATTACAAATCTAGTAAGTGTCTGAGGCCAGATTTCAACTCAGGTCCTCCTGACTCCAGGGCCAGTGCTCTATCCACTGCACCACCTAACTGCTCCTGGTATTATTTTCTTCAGTATTTTTTTTAATTTTATTAATTTATTTTGAATTATCAATAATCACTTCCATAAGCTTTTAAGTTTTAAATTTTTCTCCCCCTCCCTCCCCACCCATAAATAAAATTTTTAATTTTATTAATTTATTTTGAATTATCAACAATCACTTCCATAAGCTTTTGAGTTTTAAATTTTCCTCCCCTCCCTCCCTCCCCAAGATGGCACACAATCTTCTTCAGTAATTTTTGTGCCTCTTTTATCAAGCTGTAAATGCTCTTTTCCTAATTTTCTGGCATCACTCTCATTTCTTTTCCTAATTTTTCCTCTACCACTCTAATCTTTTTCTTTAACTCTTCCAGGAATTCTTGTTGGGCTTGTGTCCAATAAGAATCTTTCTTTGAGACTTTGGTTGTAGCTGTTTTCACAGTGTTATCTTCTGAGTTTGTGTCTTGGTCTTCCCTGCCACTGTAGTAGTTTTTTATGGAAAAGTTCCTTTTTTTTTCTTGTTTGTCGTTTTCCCAGTCTATTTCTTGAATTTGAACTTTATGTTAAAGTTGTTCTCTGTTCGCCTGGGGGTGGGGTGGCACTGCCCTAAGCTTCAGACTTTTTTGTGCTACTGTTTTCAGAGCCAGTTCTGGAGGGTCTGCTGGTTTTTGTGTTTCCAAGGTAGTATGATCTAGGGAGATGAGTGGTCAATGCTCTCCTGATCTGCGCTCAGGTCTTTACCCAGTAAGGGCCCTTGTTCCTCTGCAGCTGCTAGCACTCCGCTTGCCTCTGAAACTGTGAGCTACTGCTTCTGCTGGTATCACTACTGTCTCCAAGGCTCCCAACTTGAGTTTTCTACAACTCATTGTGTTTCATCTTTTTCGTGGAAGCAACTGGGTAGCACAGTGGATAGATTGTGAAGTAGGAGTCAGGAAGAACCAACTTCAAATCTAGCCTCAGACACTTAGTAGTTGTGGAACCCTGGGCAAGTCTTAACCTCTGTCTGCCTAATTTTCCTCAACAGTAAAATGGGAATAATAATAGCACTTATCTCCCAGGGTTGTTGTGAAAATAAAATGAAATAATATTTATAGAGTTCTTAGCACAGTGTAGCATAAATGCCTGTTCCCTTCTTCCTCTCCTCTATTTTTCCTCTTCCTTTGTTTTTGTTATGAAGGATAGCTTAATTTTTTTCCTGGAAGGAGGAGGAGGAAGACATAGGAGGGATATATTGGGGAAATATAGGTGATACAAAATCAAAAGTTATCAACAAAATTTATTTTAAAGGAAAGGAAATTCTGTAGAAGAGTAATGAGAACTCTAAACCCAGGAGTCGGGGGTCTTGATTTCTAATGGAGGATTCACCATGAATTTGTGCATGATGCTAGACAATTTGTGTCCCTTTTCTCGGACCTTAGGATATGGTTTACCTGGGATTTTCAGGAAAAACAAAATTAACCTAATTCTCTAATTAGCTTATGGAGCCTAGTTGGCTAATGGGCAGCTAGGTGGTGCAGTGGATAGAGCGCCAGCCCAGGAGTCAAGAAGAGTCATCCTTGGGAGTTCAAATCTGACCTCAGACACTTACTAGCTGTTTGACCCTGGGCAAGTCACTTAACCTGTTTACCTCAGTTTTCTCATCTACAAAATGAGCTGGAGAAGGAAATGGAAAACTTCTCCAGTACCTTTGCCAAGAAAACCTCAAGTAGGGTCATGAAGAGTCAGACATGACTGAAAATAACTGAACAATAACAACAACAGAACCCAATCACATTGCCCTGGCCAACTTGCAACATGGTCAGTGAAGTAGTATAGTCTGGTTGGTGTCCAGCTTAAATAGAAATGGGGCTACTAAACTGTACCTAAGGATCCGGAAAGCTACATGTTAACATTTTCTATGTTTTTATTGTATTTATTTTTATTTATTTATTTCTTTGGTGAGGCAATTGAAGTTAAGTGACTTGCCCAGGGTCACACAACTAGTAAGTGTCGTGTCCAGTCTGAAACCGGATTTGAACTCAGGTCCTCCTGACTCCAGGGCCAATGTTCTATCCACTGCGCCACCTAGATGCCTCCTTAATTTATTTTGTTAAATATTTCCCAATTACATTTTAATCTGGTTCACAGTACATTCACACAGTAATTCTGGTACACAGATGAGTGTTTTGGGCCCCATGCAGCATGATTGATACTTCTTGTCTAGAGCAGAAGAAAGCGTGCTGGATTTAGAGCCAAAAGAGCTGGGTTCGAATCCTGGGTTGGATAGTTTCAATTCCATTTGATTTAATAAGCATTTTTAAGTAGCTACTGAGTGTCAAACACTGAGCCAGGTATTAGAGATACAAAGACAAAAATAAGAATGTTCCCTGACCTAATAGAGCTTATTTCCAACTGGAAGGAAACAAGGAACAAGTAAATACAAAATTTATACAAAGTTGGGGACAAGGAGGGCACTAATAGCTGGGGCTAGGGGGTGGGGGCTTGATGGCACTTGAACTGAACCTTGAATAGAGCTAGAGGTTCTTAGGTGAAATCAAGGGTGAGGAGGGAGAGAATGCATTTCAGCAAAGTGGGAAACACTGTGCCAAGGCAAATAAGTAGGAGATTTGGAACCCAGTATGCTAAGAACAGCAAGTATGCCAGTTTGGGGACATGTAGAGTAGGCAGCAAGGTGGCACAAGGGTTAGAACCCTGGGTCTGGAGCAAGGAAAACTTGAATTCACATCCAGCCTCAGATACTTACTAGCTGTGTGACCTTGGGCAAGTCACATAACCTCTGCCTTAATCCACTGAAAAAGGAAATGGCAAACCACTTCAGTCTCTTTACCATGAAAACCTCATGGACAGTATTGGTGTAATATGGTCCAGAAGGGTCACAAAGAGTCAGATATGACTGAAGAATAAGAGCAGGGGTGTCAATCTCAAACAGAAATTGGAACCACTAATATGTACATAAGGATCCCTGTGGGCTGCATATGTAGAGAACACTCTCTGGGCTCTCCTAGACTCATGTTTGATGAAGAGTGCATGAGAGGCCATAATATGAAATGTCTGGAAAGACAGGCTGGAGTCACACAGTCATGTCAGCTGTCAAACTCTAGTCATCTCCTCCACCACATCACCAACTACCTTGCCATGGACTCCGGAGACTTTAATGGTGACTGGCTCTCCTGGCCGCTGTTCCAAAAAGCTTCAGTCATACTTGATTACTTCATTCTCCCACACAGCCTTTCCAGCATGTCCCCTCCCCTCAACACTCCTCTCTAACCAAACCATATCAACTCTGCCACTGTTGAATGGAATGGGCCAATCTACTCCCCTTGGCCCCACTTACTTTCCCTAGGACTTTCCAAACCAAGGTGCTTTTCCTCTCTGCTTTCTCCTCCCATTAGAAGGGAAGTTCCTTGAGGGCAAGGATTATCTTTCTTTTGAATTTGTATCTTTGGTGCTTAGGACAAGTTTTTAGCACCTAGTAAATTCTCAACACATCTTTTAGGATTCATTCATTTATCCTAGGGGCAATAGGGACTCACTGAAACTTCACAAACAAAGCAATATCAATCTAGCAGCCCGTGTGGGTTACAGACTGGAGGGCCTAGGGATTGGAAGCTAGGAGATGAATAAGGGACGGTCACAGCTGTCCCTTTGCTCCATGTTTGCTTGGATTTCTACAAATTCAGATGCTAAGCATCTCTTTTTCCTCTATTTTGAGAAAGATTTTCCCTCGCAGACAAATTGACCTAGCTTCTCACACAATAGCTTTGATTGATTCAAGGAGGTATACATGATAACTGTTCACCCTCAGTTCTGATGGTTTCTTCCCTAAAAATGTGTCCTTACATTAAGACACCAGAGCAAATGGGGGGTTTCAATCCCAACCCTTTCACCTTGGTCATCCACTCACCTCTTCTAAGCTTCATATTTTTCACTTGTAAAATAGGTGCTTCACAAGTTTATTTGGAGAAAATGTTTTGTAAAACTTAAATTACTACATAAATATGAATTAGTATTATTCTTTAACAAATTTGGATACCTTTGCTTTAAGAAAAACTTTGTCCAAGTGTAGAATCTCTGATTCAATTTGATTTAATAAACATTTATTAAGGATCTATTGCATAATAGAGATAAAGGCATCGTGGTATTGCTAGAGGGCCTTGGAATCAGTAAGACAGATTTAAATCCTGCCTTTGACATTCAAGCTACTTAACTATGGGTAAATCAATTAGCCTCTCATTGTCCCAGTCTAATCTTTTGAAGTGTACTCAATCAAAATTCTCTTCCCTTCTCTCATCTGAATTGTGGTAGCTATCAAAATCCTAGATCATTCTCCCTCCTTTTTCAGCAAGTTCAGTACCTATTTCACTATCTTCTTCTCCTCCTCCACTATTGTCCTTAAACTAGGGATCTTAAAATCCACTTAGATGTTTTCTTAACATCTCTAACCTATCAGTTTCTCAGTCTTTTTATGAACATAACTGGAGGAAGTTTCACAACTGTTCTAAATGGGTACATTATAAGTTCATGTTATTCAACCATATCTGGGCCCTCACTGCAGAAAGGCAGTCCTCTCTGAGTTTTCTTTTCTTTTCTTTTCTTTTCTTTTCCTTTCTTTTCTTTTCTTTTCTTTTCTTTTCTTTTCTTTTCTTTTCTTTTCTTT
>NW_020954585.1:45466493-45572624 GCF_900497805.2 Vombatus ursinus
TTTCTTTTCTTTTCTTTTCTTTTCTTTTCTTTTCTTTTCTTTTCTTTCTTTCTTTCTTTCTTTCTTTCTTTCTTTCTTTCTTTCTTTCTTTCTTTCTTTCTTTCAGGCAATTATTCGGCTAAATGACTTGCCCAGAGTCACACAGCTAGTAAGTATCTGAGGCTGGAGTTGAACTTAGGTCCTCCTGACTCCAGGGACAGTGCTCTATCCAACTTCTCTGGGTTTTCTTGACTCTACTCTCTCACACCTGCCTGACTATTATTTTTCAGTTTCCTTTCCTAGCTCATCATATTGCAGCCCCTAACCGTGGTTGTTCCCCAAGGTTTTGTCTCAGGTCTTCTTCTCTACTCTAACTTCTCTACTCTCTCTCCTTTTTTTTTTTTTTTTTTTTTGGGTGAGGCAATCAGGGTTAAGTGACTTGCCCAAGGTCACACAGCTAATAACTGTCATCTACTCTCTCTTGATAACTCCATTAGCTCTTATAATAGATGACTCCCAGATCTATCTATTCAGCCCTAGTGTTTCCCTTGGCTTGTCTGATTACCAGTTATGCGTCGGGCATTTCAACTTGGATGTCTCAGAGACATCTTAAACTCAATGTGTACAAAAAAAACACCATACCTTTCTCCTAAATCCCTCTCTTCTACAAACTTCCTTATTTATGCTGAGGGCACCACCATTCTTCCAGCTGTCCACATTCATAAACTTGGCATTATCCTTACTTCCTCTACCTCCCTCACCGCATATATTCAGAGGGTTGCCATATCTTTCTATTTCTAAATATACAATATCTCTCCTATCTCACTCTTTTTCTTCATTTTCACAGCTAACCACCTTAGTTTAGGCCCTTATTACCTCTTGCCTAGATGATCATAACAGCCTCTTATTTCCTCTAGGATCAAATATAAACTCCTCTGTTTAGCTCCAAAAGTCCTACGCAATCTGGCCCCAAACTATCTTTCCAGCCGTACTAGACATTACTTCCCCCACTGCGTTCTGAGATCCAGCCTTCTTTCTGGTGAAGAAACACATCACGCTCCATTTCTCATCTCTGTGCCTTAGGACAGCCTGTTCCCTTTGCTTGGAATATATTTCCTTATTGCCTCTGCCTCATAAAGACCCTCTCTTCCTTTAACATACATCTCAAAGCACCATCTTCTGCAGGGAAGGCTTTTCTGATCACCCCCACTCCCCCCACCCCAACTCCAACTAGTACTCTTTCTCTAAAATTATCTTAGATTTAACTACTTCTCATTTAAACCTGTATATATTCACTTTATGTTTATACCTTTTTTGTGTGCTTTATATCTCCCCTATTAGAACATAAGGTCTTTTGGAGTAGGACTTATTTTATTCTTTGTTCTCATATTCCCAGCCAGTTATCTGGTACAGTTATAGGTACTTATTAAACGCTTGATTGATTGACTATAAATTAGAGGGGAGGTGCTATCTGCCTTAGGGGAGGAAATTTACTCACTGGGAGTTCCTCACCCTGATGAAATCACAGGTAAGGGCCACCCCTCTCCTAAACTCTCTTTCTCTTCACTCCTCACAGCATTCACCCACCAAATGTATGAGGGATTGTGCTAGGCTCTGAGAACAGACACAACCCTACCGTAGTTTAATCAAGAGATGTGTGGGGAGAGCAGTCTTTAGCCACTTCAGTTCAGTGTCTAAAGCTGCATGCTTTAAAATATCCATAAGAATTAGCGCCTCCCGCCTCAGATGGATCTCTCTGGGAAGGAGGCAGATGCTGACAGTCTCCCCCTGAGGATTCCGGGGCTCATTGTCCATTCTAACCCCAGCGTTCTGTGGTTCTGTGACCCTCTCAAATCTCAAGAGCAGGAATGGCTTCCAAACACAAGGGCAATGAGACCAGGGCCATGCTGTGATGCTCACCTCTTCCTCTGCAGAGATCCGATCTCAGAGCCCCACCTGCTGGATACATGTGTTCCCAGCCTCAGAGAAAAGCTTCTGAATCAGTAAAGGATGTAGAATTCCAGTAGGCCCTGCTTTAAACAAACCCCACACACCATGGCTTATCAGAAGATCAATTAGTATCTGTTTACCCCTGTATGCTTGCACTGAACTCTTCCATTGATCTACTTCTCCACCCTCCAACCCTTAACAAACAGCTTCAGTGACCACTGCCCTATACCAGGGCCTGAGTTTTAGCATTGATAGGCTTGGTAGATACACTCCCATATATTTTGTCAATTCTGGAGTTATTTTTTTTCCCTTTACATACACTATTTTGCTCTTAGAGTTAGACAAGTACTTTTTACAACATTAAGGAAAAGTGTATTTATTTCTATGATTTCTAGAATTTTTAACATAAACAGGTATTGGATTTTGTAAAAAAAAAAAATTAATTATGTTTATAGTCCTCATTATATTGAACCAATAGGGAATTCCTGGTATAAATCTAACCTTGTCCTAATGTATACTGTCTCTAATAAATTGCTGTAGACTACTTGCTAATATTTTATTTAAAATTTTTCTGTCAATGTTCATTAGAAATGTTGGTCTATAGTTTTGTTTCTTTGCTTTGTCTCTCCCTGGTTTAGGTATCAAGATCATATTTGTTTTGTAGAAAGAGATTGGAAAAGTATCTTCTTAATATTCCAAATTTAGGTAGTACTGGAATTAATTGTTCTTTTATTGCTTGATAGAATTCACTCATAAATCCTTCAGGTCCTAGAGTTCTTTTCCTTTGGAATTCATTTATAACTTGTTCAATTTCTTTTTTTCTGATACTGTGTTATTTAAATAATCTACTTCTTTTTTGTTACTCTGAGTATTTTATATTTTTGTAAGAATTCATCTATTTCCTTTAAGTTATCAGTTTTGTTAGCATAATAATTGGGTAAAATAGTTTCTGATAATTTCTTTTATTTCCTCTTCAGTTGTTATAAATTCTCCTCTTTCATTTTTGATACAATTTGTTTTTCCTCTCTGTTTTGAAAACTAGGTTAGTAAACTGTTTATCTCTTTTATTAGTTTTTTAAAAACAGCTCCTAGTATTATTTATTAATTTAATGGTCTTTTTGCTTTTAATTTTATTAATTTCTTCAATTTCATAATTTCTACTTTGTTATTTAGTTGGGTTTTTTTTCCTTTGGATGGGTATTTGTATCAATGCTTGTTTTGCTATCTAGCTCCTACTTATGGAAAAGGCAGTTATGAAAATTGAACAGAGAGATTAATAGGAGTAATTTCATTTTACGGGTGGTAACCAGAATGAGAGAGACAGAGAGACAGAGACAGAGACAGAGAAAGAGAGAGAGAGAGAGAGAGAGAGAAGAGGAGAGAGAGAGGGATCCATGCTCTTCTTTCACTATACGAGACTTGTCAGAGGAGGATAACCTCTGAACTCCTATAATATTATTACTCATTTGACATTTAATCATATATATTATCATATATTATTATTTAACTTTTTGTGAGTGTAAATTTTGTCTTTCCAATTTGATTACAAATTCCTGAGGGGTAGGGACCCATTTTAAATTATTTTTACTTCCTAATATCCTCCACAACTATGATGACCATATTTTCTGTTTTGAAAGTTGGAATACATAATTTGACAATGAATATCCTTTTTTCGAATCTCTATTAATCACTTTCTTTTCTTGAAGTTAATACTAACTTGGAAAATCTTGGAGGTATTTGTCATTGTAAGCATATCACTGTCAGAGGGTTGGGGTCATAGGCATTACTCAAAAAGGTTTTGTAGAACTAAGTAATTAATCAACTAAGCTTTTTAAAATCTGCAAAAGTTGCATAGTTTGAGTGAGATTAGTAGGGGAAATGATCCCAGATAATCTAGAAGAAAGCATAGTGTTCCTATTGGAATTCACATGGTTAAGAGAGGCCTCTCTGCCCCAAGAACCTTAATTTTGTAGGAAATTCCCTGTTATCTCTATCTTGAAATAAGAGTGAGAAAGAACCTAGCAGTATCTACATTTAGGTCTGTCCACTCTGTGTGTGTGTGTGTGTGTGTGTGTGTGTGTGTGTGTTTTGTATTAGTACTGGGGTGAGGAACCTGCAGCCTCATGGCCACTTGTGGTCCTCCAGATCCTCATGTGCAGCTCTTTCACTGAACCCAAACTTCACAGATAAATCCCCTTAATAAAAGGATTTATTCTGTAAAACTTGGACTAGGTCGAAAGGCTGCACCCCGGGATCCTAGAAGGCCACAGATTCCCCACCTTTGTTTAGACCTTGCCCTGAATAGAACAATACCTAAACATCTAGTCCATGTTGATACTGCTTTAATCATGTGACTCCCCTTCTAAGTACCAGAGTCACATATGGCTTTGCTACATTAAAGTCTACACTTCTCTGCTGACTCTCAAATCCCTCTATAATATGGCTACTTCCTACCTATCCCAATATATATCCCAAGGGAGCACATTGACATTTTTTTGGTCCACATCCGGGATTTCATTGATGGACAGAACTCCTAGTGAGGAAACTCCCTCTACTGGCCTCTGCTTTACAATTTAAGCAATTTTAGAGAGTGGATTGGGAGAGATGCAGAGTGACTTGCCCCTGGCTTACCCAGCCATTAAATGTCAAATGAGGGACTTGAATCCAGACCTTCCTTGACTCCATGTCAGGCCCTCTATCCACCACACTGAGGTACCACCTGGCACAAGGGGGAATAGGTACTGGACCTCCTATTTCACTGGTCTAGTGAACTCCCTAAATGAGGAAATTTTCTCTACCAATGCAGGTTGGCTTTTTTGCCTGGGACACTGAGAGATAAAATAATCCACCCAGCTTCAGAGTCCCAAGTGGGACTTTCATTCAGGTCTTCCTGGTCCCAAGGCTCTAAATGAATGTCTGTTGAATGAATGAAACTTTATTATTATAGAACCTTGGGGAAGCTACAGAATTTTAGAGCTGGAAGGTTCAACTCCATCATTTTATAGGTATGGAAACTGAGGCATAGAGAAGGGATGTCACTTGCCCCCAATCAAAGAACAAGGAAAAGGTTGAGTGAGTAGACATAGGGGTACGAGTGACTGGAATGGGTTGCTTCCATCACCCCAAAGCCTTAGATCTTTCAAATTTTCCCTTCCCTGCTTGCCCCTCCCCCTTTCAAATGGGAGGAACTTCTGGCGCTATCAGGGCTCTTATTCCTTTAGTCCTCCCGCCAGAAGGTGGAGTCTATACTCATGGGGAGGGGAAAGAGGTGGGCCGAGACGCGATGAGGGGGGAGATGAGTGGAACCCTCTCTATGTTCTCGCTGACTGAGTCCCTTCCCCCCGGTGATGCTCTATGGTTCTTCCTGTCCCTAGTCAGAAGGGGGCGCTGCGCGCAGGCGCAAGAGGACGACGCGACTGGGCCGGAAGGAACGCGGTGGTGCCTTTTGCTGAATGAAGTGGAGGCGGCGGCGACGGCGGCTGAGACTGGGGTCGGAGCGGAGCTAGCGCGCCCTGAGGTGAGTGCCTGATGGCGGGGTGAGGGGATGAACCTGGGGCCGCTACCTTGGCGACTGGCGGAGGCGGCGACCGCCTGAGTGAAGGTGATTTGTCCTCAGCGCCGTCGCCTCCATTAAGCCACCCGGGAAGTGTGAGGGAAAGAGGTGGGTGTGGGGGGAGGCGGGCGGCGGGTCGGGTTTGCGAGCGGACCGACTGCGCCGGGGACCGTGGGAGAGCCCGGGGGTGGGGGGAGGGGACCCGGGAAGAGGACGGACCGGAACGGACGCCTCGAGGACGGACCGAGGCCTAATCGTGGACTCTGGGGAGGAGGAGGCGAAGGCGCAGGCGAGGGAGGCAGGCAGGCCCCGCGGAGGGGCCAAGAGCAGAGCGGCGGTGCCCGAGGCGGTGGAGCGGGGTGTGCGGGGAGGCGATCGGCCGCACGGCGGGGGCCCGGGCGCGTTCGTCGAGACTTGGGGTCGGACTTCAGCCGGAAGGGTGGCTGGGCCAGGCTCCCGAATCTCCCCCTCATCTCTCTTCCTCTGCTTTTTTTCTCCTCCCTTTCCTCAGGTTTCATAACCTCCCTCATTACCTTTCAGAGAGATCTCTAAAATTCGATTTCGGGTAACTTCTTGGCCGCATTTTTTTCCCAGATTCAGCTCCAGGTTTGTCTACAGGATTTAAATGCTTACTAGTCATACTTCTTCCTTTTTTTTTTCTTTTAAAGTGATTCTGGCTCTCACCAGATAATTAAAAGGACTGAAGAAAACGTTCTGTTGGCTAGGGGCATGAGAACTGGTGTTTAGGTTCATGTAAGCTTTAGTTAGCTGACCTGAAGCTTCAATAGAAAGCAGTCCCAGTTAGACTTTAGTAGCAGCTTTTTAAAAGCTGAGTTGAGGTTAGAATTGATTTTCTTGTGTAGTGTGGCCATGAATTCCAAGTCCTTGGGACTTGGGGTTTGTGGGGATCTAGCCATCCAAAGATTAAGATTTTTTTATTTTTTTGGAGGGGAGGGATGTGTGAGAAGGAACTTAGAATTTCTTTGGCATAAGGGGTTCTCGGTGTGGAAACTCAACTAATGCAGATTAGTAGGTAGTCAAATTTGCCTGGAGCACTTAGACTACTTGTATGTCACAGGCCTTGAACTCAGGCCTGGTTCTGGGGCCTGACCAAGCTGTGTTTTGATTGAAAGTTGAATTTTACTTAAGTTTGGAACTTAAGTGAAATACAGGAAGGTTATATAATGAGAAGGGTGGAGATAACAATAGCATTTACCTCCCAAGATTATTGTAAAATAGCATGTAAAACGAACCTTACAACTAGGATATATAAATGCTACTTATCATCATAGTGATCATCAAGATAATAAGTCAAGAATCCTGGCATTGCCATTTTTGATATCTGTGTGACCTTGGGCAAATAATTTCCCAGAATCTCCTTTTCCTCATTTATAAAATGAGAGGGTTGGACTAAATGATCTCTCTGGCCCTTTTGCAGCCAAAAATCTAGGACCCTATGAATTTAGGAGTAAATTCAAAGTAATTTTATTGTTGGATAGATCTCTATGATAATTTGGACTCCACTGGTCATAGTTGGACAGTTTATCTAGAACATTCTAGATAGATCTGTATCATAATTTGGACTCTAGATCATCCATTGGACAGTCTTTCTAGAACAAGTTCTATTTTGACTAGGTCCAAAACCGTACACTCCTGTCTGTTATAATATATCAACTTTTCTGTAATCACAGTTTTTAGATGTTTGGGCCGAAAAAATTGGTAAAAGTTGTATTCATAGTCTCAACCTGAATGCTTTTTGATGAAAGAAGCACTAACTGTAATATATGTTTTTAAAAGTATAAAATCTTAAATAAGCTGTTGCATAATGTAATAAATGGTAAAATAATTGATGGTCATATCTGCAGTTATCTAGCAGATTTAATTATAAGAAAAGACTCATTGAATGTTTTTAGCAGGAAGTACATTTTATCTGTCCTAATTTTAGTTTCAATTTGTAATTTCAAAGGTGAAATATCTTGTAGTAACTTAGATATGAGACTCTTTGACCTTCAAACAAAAGTTTTCAAATTTGAACTAATAAATGAAAAAGTATTTATTAGTGATTATAATGTGCCAGGCACCACTGTGCTAAGGTCTGGAAGTCTGGTTTCCAGCCTCTTCTACTGAAACTGTCCTTTTCAGAGTTGCCACTGATCTCTTAGTTGCCAAGTTGAATGACTTTTTATTGGTCCTCATCTTTCTTGACCTCTCTGCAGCCTTTGACACTGTCAGTCACCTTCTCTAGGGTTTTGTGATACTGTGATACTTCCTTCTGAGATTACCTCCAGTTTAGGGGGTAGGGAGGAAATGAGCATTTACGTAACTCCTACTATGTACCAGGCACTGTGCTAAGCCCTTTACAAATATTATCTCAGTTGATCTTCACAACAATCTTGTGAGGTAGGTGCTGTTTTAATCTCTGGTTTTTGGTTTTTGGTAGTTGAGAAAACTGAGGCAAACAGTGACTTGCTGGGGTCGCATAACTAGTATGTGTCTGAGACTGGATTTGAACGCACGTCTTCCTGAATCTATGCCCAGTGCTCTAACCACTATACTAGTTAGTTTATCCTATTACATATTTTGTATATAGTTTTCATAGTGCCAATTTTTGCCTTTCTTTCTTGCCTTTCAGGAATTAGCACAAAGCCTTACACCGGGGGTGGGGAACCTGCAACCTCAAGGCCACATGTGACCTTTTAGGTCCTCAAGTGTGGCCCTTTGACTGAATCCAAACTTCAGTCAGACAAAGGGTTGCACTTGAGGACCTAGAGGGTCACAGGTGACCTTGAGGCCGCAGGTTCCCCTTCCGTGCCTTGCACTGAGTAGATACTTAATAAATACTTGCTAATTTGATACTATTCTTTCCTAAGTTTTCCTTCTGCCTCTGACTTAGTCTTCTTGGTTTGATCTTCATCCAAGTTAGACATACTCCTTTGAGGGACAACAGTATTTTTGCCTTTCCTTGTGAATCCAGCTTTTAACACTGTGCTTAGCACACAGTAAGAAGTTAATAAATACTTGTGGACCTGACTTGGGGATACAAATACAAAAGGACAGTCCCTCACCTCAAGGAACTTACATTATACTGAGGGAGACAACATACATATGTGTATATATATATATAATATATATTATATACATAATATGTATATTATATACATAATATATATAATATATAATATATATTATATATATTATATATAATATATATATAATATATATATAATATGTATGTATGTATGTATGTGTGTATATGAGGTGGCAGTGGCAAGGGAAGGCAATATCTGGGGGAGAGTCAAAAATAACTTGATCCACAGAGTAGCCAATTGACATGCCCTGTATAGGAACAATTAAGTAAAGTTGTGTTGATTTGACTATTAAGCCAGAACCGAAAAGTGTTAAAAGGTGAGTGAGAGTCTCTATGTGATGGGTTATTTGAATTTGTGCTTACTGACTAATCAGGGTATCTCTCTGCCTAGAGCGAAGTTCTTGGGTTGAGTGGATTCATTCTCTAGAGGTCTTGTTCCAGGAGGGAAGAGTGACAAGGAGGCAGTGGCAAAGTGGATGGCTGAGTGGGATGTGAAACCTGAAATTTATCTTTTAAAGTTATTTTTTCCGGAAAGACTTATAAACTCTTGTTGAACTTCATATCTAACTATATTTGCATATGTGAAATTATAGGGGCTGTGTTATATAAGTTATTTTGGAGGGTCCCATCTTATAAAAGTAAATGTTTTAATTTGCATATCTTCCAGTATCGATCAACAATTCATATGTATCTGTGCCAGAATGCATAATGTAGAAATATTTCTTGACTGTCATTTCCCATTTCTGGAATTTTCTTCACTAGTATTCTTCAGCTGGATGAACCGCTAGGCAATAATAATTACAATTAGCATTTTACATGGTGCTTTCATAGAGTTACAGAATACAGTGATACTCTTGTTTCTACTTCTTTAGGAGCAAAAATAAAGTTTCTCAGAAAGGGAATTCCAGAATTAGGCTTAGAATAGTGGATATTACTATAGTGAAATCATGGAGTATGAAAAGGGGGCAATCTTTTCTTGTGTATTTGTTGAACTCTTTGTTAACTATGGGTGACAAATCTTATTTTTAAGTACTTTCAGTAATCTGCTTAATTTTAGTTATCTCAGATTCTGTTGTATTCCAGCTAAATTTGATGTGAAGAGAATTTTCTACTAAGTGACTCAATTTTCCTATTGATTTCCAATATAAAATTGGAATGCTTTGAAATTTGTCAATTCAGCAGCAACATTAATAAGGTAATTAGGAATACAACAAACCTTTTAAAATGAAAAAATGAATATACTTGAATTTTTACTGTTTATCTTTTTGTTGGAATGAGAAGGAAAGGAGGACTGATCCGGACTTGGGCTCTTCATAATTTGTTTCTATCAGTGAATAACAATCACCTTTTCAAAATCATAATGATTATCTTTTCCAAACTCAGAGTGATAGTGACCCTTCAACTACTCTGATCATACTAGAAAAAGACAATATTCCATATTCTGCCCCCCCCCACAGAACTTAAAGGAGAGAAAGATGAAAGGTGATGCTGATTTCAGAGTTGAAAGGTTCCTTAAAAGTCATGTATTTGAACCTGTATCTGAACAGGAATCCTCATGTACACTCTCCTCAACAAATAGTTATCCAGGTTCTGTTTGAATACTGATCATTCCTCTTTTAGGTGTCTTTAATTTATAAGAAACCTTCCTAAAATAGGACAAAAATTTGTATTTCTGTCATTGATAGAACACTACACTTCTAGTAATACCTGCTTTTGAGTCCTGGTCTTGTTGTTGTCTTTTTCTTTCTTTCTTTTTTGTCTTTTTTCTTTTTTTTTTTTTGTGAGGCAGTTGGGTTTAAGTGACTTGTCCAGAGTCACACAGCTAGTGAGTGTTCTGTATCTGAGGCCAGATTTGAAATCAGGTCCTCCTGACTCCTGGGCTGCTCTATCCACTGCACTACCTAGTTGCTCCTTGCTCCTTCTTGTGTGATCCTGAGCAAGTTACTCCACCCCTAAGCTTCAGATTCTTCACTTGTTGTGCAGTGGTAATGGTACTTATGCTTCCTACCTTACAGAGTTTTTATGGAGAAAAATACAGCTTTTTGTAAAAGTGAAAACATTACAGAAAGGTGAGCTATTGTCATTATTATTGTTACTGTTATTATTGCTTCTAGTTCTGCTCTCTGGAACCAAGCAGATCTCCTTCAAATACTTGGACAGCTCTCATGTGCCCCCTGAGTGTTCTCTTATCCAGGACCCAGACATCTCTAATTTCTTTAAGCAACCAGAAAGTTTGATGTCACTGGATTTGATTCCTTTCCCTTGCAAATGAGGCAAACCCATGGGTGTGTGGAGGATAGGGAGAAAAGGAGACATGTGCAGTGGGTGGGTAAACTGGTGTCTGTATATTATGAGAAATATGGGAAGCCAGGATATGTTAGTTTGTTAACTCATTTAGGTTTCTGATATCAGTAGTAGCAAATAAATTTGCCTTTTGATTACAAAAAATTTGTAGCTTTGCATACCGTTGAGAGTAATAACTGTTCTGGTGGAATTGAAATGAAGATGCTCACAATAGCCTTGTAAGATGAATGCTCTTAAATTTGAGCCTGTGACATTCTGGTAGGTCTTCACCTGAGATTCCTGTACATCTGCTTCCTACTGTTCATCTTTCTGTCTTTGGGTCGAGTCAGCAAGCTCAGGTACCTTGTATGTACTGGACACTGTGCTAATGGTACTTATGCTTCCTACCTTACAGAGTTTTTATGGGGGAAAATACAGCTTTTTGTAAAAGTGAAAACATTACAGAAAGGTGAGTACCAGGGATACAAAGAAAGGCAGAACAGCCCCGCCCTCAGCTCACATTCTAATGCAACATCTAAAGTTTTATATGTAGGATAAATTGGGAGATAATATTAGAGGGAAGGTACTAACATTAAGGAGGATAGGTAAAGGCTTCTTGAAGTCGGTGGGGTTTTAACTGAGACTTGAAGAAAACTAAGAGGTGGACAAAAGAACAGAGAAATTCCAGGCTTGGCAGATCATCAGGGGAAATGCCCCTAATTGAGAAATGGAGTGTCTTGTGTTGATAGCAGCCAGCAGACCAGTGTCATTAGATCACAGGGTATGTGGAAGGGAGTGAATTGTAAGAAGACTAGGAAGTTAGGAAGGGGCAAGGTTATGAAGGGCTTTAAAAGCTAAGAAAGAAAATTTTATATTTGATCCTGGAGGCAATAGGGAACTACTGGAATTTAGTCAGTAGAGGACTCGGTCAGATCCAAATTTTAGAAAGAATACTTAGACAGCTGAGTGGAGGACAGGCTGAAGTTTGGGTTACTGGAAGTTTCAGATAGGTCAAGTGTCAAGAACAGACACTAATATAGACCAGTGATAGATAGCTATATGATTTCACCTGGCTGTAATAGAGCTAGTTTTATTTCTGTTTTTTAAAAAACATGTAAACTTTGTTTTGACAAGATTTTTTGTATTAAGTTCCACTAGAAAGTACTATCCCTCAGACAGTAAGCAAAACCTTAAATACCTTGATTGTGATAATATTAGTAACTGACAATCATATCAGTTAATTATCACTTAGAATTTGCAAAATACTTTACATGCATTCTCATTTGACTCCACAAAAACATGTGAGTTAAGTACTCCAAGTATCATCATCTCCATTTTAGAGATAAGGAAAGTAGGTCTCAAAAAAGTAAGTGACTTGCTTGTGGTCACCCAGCTAACATTCATTAATTATTTTTCATTTGTTTATTCCGTAGGCAAAAATAAATTATACCTTACTGCTATGGCATTTAACAAGAGTAAAGGAGAAATCATGCCACAGATGTATTTATTGTACAGTAGACATCTAAAGTGCAACCCTTTCTAAGAGCTGCTCTGTTCCCATAGTTGAATAATATAAAATTTTCATTTCTGGAATATTTAACTTGAGGTCAAAGGTTGAGCATATAACCCTTTTGGAGTTCTAGGATGAACAACTAGTTATTTGAGAGAAAATAATTTCTATTAACACAGGGACACAGTGAGTATTAGTAGTAGGATTGGAACCTAAGTCTTTCTAATGCCAAATTTAGCTTTCTGTCCACTTAGCCATGTCACTTTACACTTTTGAAGTTTACTGATTAAGAGAAATAAAAGTTGCATGCTTTAACTTTCATGGTATTGTAATAACATTGACTGTCGTACTGACCCTATTTTATTGCCTTTTAGTCTTGTTTTTATTTATGTTGTTGTAGTAATTGTTCTTATCATTCTTCTGGACATTTTCTTTACTGTCATTAATGCTAATTTTCCCATATTTCTCTCAGTTATTATTCATCACTCCTTAAAATGCAAGATTATTCCATTTAGGTAATAAATTTAGACTTAGAAAGAAATCTGAAACGTCACCTGGTCCACCTCTCTCATTCTACAGGTAAGCATACTGAAGCCAGAGAAGTGAAGTTACTTGCTCCTGATCATAGAGGTATTTAAGTACCACAACTTCGATTTGAACTGGGGTCCTGTGACTCCACAATCAGTCCTCTTTCCCCTGTAGCACCACATTTGTTCAGCCATTCTACCAATCACTGGACACATATTTCTATCTTTTTACTCTCATAAATAGTGCTACTATTAATATTTTTGAAAATATCAGACTTTTCCTTCTGTCAGGAACCTCTTTAGATTGTAGGCTCAGTGATGGAAACCTAGGATTAAAAGGCATGAAACAATTTAATAGTTTTTCTTGCAGATTGTTTTTTCTACTTGTTAGACCAGTTTAGGTACTGGCCTTTCTACAGCTCTTCCAAAAATTAGTTTTTTTACTATCTTTGGTAATTTGGTAATGAATGGGTTGCAGCTAGATTGCTCAGTGGATCGAGCACTGGGCCTGGACTCAGGAAGACCTGAGTTCAAATTTGGTCTCAGATACTCACTAGCTGTGTGACCCTGGGCAAGCCACTTAACCTCTGTTTGCCTTAATCTACTGGAAGAGGAAATAGCAAACTACTTCAGTATCTTTGTTAAGAAAACCCCGAGGTTGTGAAGAGTTGGACATGACTGAATAATAACAATTTGATGAATGTACAACTGAATTCTTATTGGCCTCCTAGAAGCTATAACAACAGCTGATTGAGCCTTTCATAGATTGTGCTTTATCTATTTGTTGACATAGTTCATGACATGTTTTTGGAATATTTTTATTATAATAACCATGGTCAGTAAGTTTACTGAACTCCTTGGAGAGAATATCTAGATAGGATTCTCCCATCGGTCTAATTGAATATTTGATTGAAATAAATACAACGCTATGGCAAGCCCATTTATTTTAGTTACTCAGTGTAAAAGGGTTTCTCTTGGAGAGTGTGGGGAAGGGGTGAGTCTTCTGCCAACCTAGAACTCGGTGCCTGGAGGTGGGATGGAACAGGTGTCAGTGGTAAAACACCAGACTTGGAGTCAGAAGATCTGGGTTCAAGTTCCTACACAGGTAATGTACTAGCTCTGTGACCTGGGTTTGCCTAGTCCAAGGGTGGGGTCTGTGAACTTGTTTCAAAAATATATTTTGATAACTGCTTTTCAATATAATTAGTTTCCCTCCTTATCCTATGTATTTTTAATACACCTTTCCATAGGTTTCACCAGATTCCCAAAGGGATTTGTTAGACAAAAAAGGTTAAGAATCCCTGCACTAGGCAGTGAGGAAAGCATTTTGTAAGCCATAAAGCATCATGCAAATGTGAGCTGTCATATGCCTTTGCTGCTTTCTTTTTGGGGGAAGAGGTGTTTTTGAGGGTTCAGAGCTGACCTAAGGGTTGAGGGGGAGGAGAGGGAATATAAAGAAGTGTTATATGTGAAGCCTCCCAACTGGAGTGAAGAGAGTTGGTGATCCCTTTCAGATCTGGAGTTCTAGGGTTCCTTGGTTGGAGTACTCATTTGTTATTCATTTATTCAGTCTACTTTGGTTAATGGCTAGAGGAAAGATAAGTGAGACCTGGACCCTCCCTTTAAGATACTTAATCTAGTAGGTACAGGTAAGAAAGTGAATAGATTTTTTTTGGCCTGTAATATCACTGTGCCTAGTACATAATAAACACTTAATAAATTTATTTTCATTCATTTGTTCATTCATTTTTAGTGTGAAAATTTCCTTCACCATTATAAATCAGCAGCTTTCTATAACTGATTCCCCACTTTCAGGTTGTGACCAAGCACTCCAGCTCCCTTTCTAAATGAATCAATGAAAGAGCATTAATTAGCTTATTATGTGCGAAGCCATGATAAGTTCTGGGGATAGAAGAACAAAAGCAAAGACAGTTCTGCCCTCAAGGAGCTTGTATTATTTTTTTTCCTTTAATTTATTTTTCGTTTTCAACATTCACTTATGTAAGATTTTGAGTTTTAAATTTTCTCCCCCTTCTTCACCCCTTCCCCTAAGACGGCGTGCAATCTGATATAAGGTCTACTTATATATTCATATTAAAGGAGCTTATATTCTAATGGAAGACACTGCTCTTATAGAAGAGTATTGGCCAGAGAGGGATATATTAATTTGAAAAGTTAAAGGGATTGGTAAATGAAGCTGTAGGAAAATGTATTGATATGCCCCAGGCCTGTACAACCTGTGGGTGTTGGTTCACTTATGATTCTAGGAGCATACCCTCTACTGTCCCCTCTCCAGTTCTGATTATGTGAAATTTAAAAAGTTTTTTTCCCAACCAGTTAAAATTAGAAGAGAAACAAGTAACTGGTGAAATAAAAAATCTCTGTAGCATGTTTCTCTGGCAAGGGGGTCATTTCCAGGAACTGATTCAAATATATAAGAGTAAACCATTTCTCGATAAACAGGCATTTTTCAAAAGAAGACATCTAACCTATCAACAACCATTTGTGAAAAAATGCTGCAAATCAGTAATAAGAGAAATGGAAATTAAAACAATTCTGAGGTTCTACCTCACACCCTTTCCGTAGGAAAATGACAAATGTTGGAGGGGCTGTGGGAAAACAGGCACACTAATGCAATATTGGCATAGTTGTGAATTGGTCCAGCCATTCTGGGTAGCAATTTGGAACTATGTTGAAAAAGTCACTAAATTATCCGTATCTTTTGGCCCAGTGATACCAGTACTTGGCCTGTGCTCCAAAGAGACCAAAGGAAAGTATGTACAAAAATACTGATAGCTCTTCTTGTGGTGACAAAGAACTGGAAACTAAGGAGATGTTCATGTATTGGGGAATGACTAGACAAATTATGGTATATGAATTTAACAGAATTATTACAGCACAAGAAATGAGAAAAGGAAAAATTTCAGAGACACCTGGAAAGACGCTTATGAAGTGATAGAGAGTAAAGAGTAAAACCAAGAGAAATTTGTGCAGTAACAATATTATAAAGAAAAACAGCTTTGAAAGACTTGAACTCTGGCCAGTAAATGACTAGCTATGATTTCAGAGGACTGGTGATGAAGAGAGGTGATGGACTCAGGATGCAGAACGAGGCATACATGTTTTGATAAAGCTAATGCGGGTCTATGGGTCTTCTCCCACCTCCACCCCCCTTTCTGTGCTATGCATATTTGTTACTTTTTCCCAATGATGGGGTTTTGAGGGGAGCTGTGTAAGGATGAGAGGAATAGAGATAGAGTAGCAGAAAAGAAAGAAATGGTTATTTTTTCCTAATGGCAGAGAAGAAAAGGAAAGCCAAAAAGAAGCATAAGATATGCAGGTCAGCTTTGAAAGCTAGAGGTTACACATAATAGAGATCTTCAGTTTCATATAAAATTCTCATTTTCTGTTCTATGTATGTAGAAAGGCCCATTGTATTGGTGTTAAATTCAGAATACAAAAAAAAAATTTTAAATTGCTGTGTAGAAATATTTATCACCTTTCTTACAAATTCTTGGTGAACTGCATTGCTAGATCCATCTTAGGTCCTCAAATAATAGACATGCAGTCTATCCCCAGATTCATACTTGAAGATTTTTTAGCTTCGTAGTTAGTTAGCATTTATTAAGGCTTACTATGTGCCAGTCTCTAGAGTAAGCACTGGGATTCAAAGAAAGATAAAAACATTTTGCTCTATCCCCTAACCTCTCGGGCAGCTCATGGCATCAACTTCTTGCCATGAAAAGGTGTCTGTGTAGGACTTTAGTGTAATAGAAGCATATAAAAAGAGTATGAAGTGCTTTCCTTCTAGCCTTATTACATATTAATCCTTTAGACACACATTACTGCCCAGCCAAATTGGCCTTCTTGTGGTTCTTCATGTATCATATTCCTAACTCTGTACCCTTATATTAGCTGCCCCACCATACCTGGAATATGTTCCCTTTTTACTTCTGCCTCTTGGAATACCTGATTTCCTTAAAGGTTCATCTCAAGTGCTACCTTCTATGTAAAACTTTTCCTTCTGCTGATTTATTTCCAGTTTATCCTGTATATATTTTGTTTGTACATAGTTTTTTTTCCACGAGTTATGCGGAACTCCTTGAAGGGGAGGTTTTTTACTTCTTATCTCTAGCACTTAGCATAGTGCCTGGCACATTGTAGGTGCTTAATAAATGTTTATCGTTTGTTTGATTGATTAAAACCTTTCCTGATACCCTCAACTGCTAGTACTTTCCTATCTAAATCTGCCTTTAGATGAACATTTACTCCTCCCTGTCCCCTTTTTCCTTTTATGTTTCTGTATCCCTAGCACATAGTGTAGTGCTTGGTATTTAATAGGTGCTTAATGAACAAATGCTGCTTTGATTAAGAAAAGTGAGATACTTTCACTTGATTGAATCATTGTTTCAGCAGGCATTAATTAACCAGTCACTACTTTCCAGGTCCTGTGCAAGTACTTAGAATACAAAGAAAGTAAAAAGGTCCTTGCCCAAGGAAATCACGTTATAATGGGGGAGGCAACATTCAGAATATGCAAGTTAAATATGAATAGAGGGAAGTTAACATTAAGAGGCTGGTGCTACAAGCCTGGGGTGGAGAAAAGAATCAAGAAAGATATCCTAGAAGACTTGGTGCTTGAGCTGAGTTTTAAAAGAAACCAGGATTTTAAGAGGTTTGGAGGGAGAGTATTCTAGGCATGGAAAACCACTAGTACAAAGCGGATGGGGTGCCATGTGTAAGGAACAGCAAGCAGGCCAATATGGTTAGGTCATAAGGTGAATAGAGGGGAGTAGAATATACGAATATCCTAAAGACAGGAAGGGGCCTGGTCATGAAGAACTTTAAATGACAAAGGACTTCAAATTTAGTTAATGGAGGAAGGGAGAGGGAAGAAGGGTAGGCAGAGCTACCCTTCAGGAAAATCACTGGCAGCCCAACTGGAGGATGGTTTGGAATAGGAAGAGATTGTAGGTAGGGAGAGCAGACTATTAAAATCAAGAGGTAATGAGGGCCTGAATTGGAGTTGGGTGTGAGTGGAGAAAAGAGTAGGCATGAAAAGAAAGAGAAGGGAGGAGTTGACAGTGACACCTACTATATGGACCTGGGTGACTAGAAGGATGGTGGTACTCTCACCAGCAATTTAAGGAATGGGAAAAAGATTTAGTTTTTGGGAAAAGAAAATGAGTTTGGGACATAGGGTCATAAATTTAGAGCTTTCAAACAACATTCAACTCTTTCATTTTACTGATGAGGAAACTGAAGCTGAGAAGAGAGGTCAGGTGACTTGCCCAGAGTCACACCACCAGTAAGTGTCTGCAGGATTTAAAATCTAATCTCTCTGACTCCAATCCTAGTGCTTTATCCACTGGGCTACCTGTCAAGAGTACATGGTCCAAAGGAAGTGGTGGCCAGGGAAAAGATGTTTTGGTTTGGGAAGTGTTTGGATTGTATAGCACATTTCCCTAGTGGTTGTGTTGATTTGGTTGGTGGAAGGGGGTAGAGGTGGAGATTTTGAGGCCCTGGTCAAGATTCGGATGCATGATCCAAAGGAGTTTAAAGCTAAGTGGCTTAGCACCTCCCTGTTATGGTTTCTGGAAGTCTTATTGGGAAAAATGAAATAGCAACAATAACTGTATTTAAATGAAATAAAATTTTGATTTTAAGATGACAAAGTGTTAAAAAGTGTTTTAACCAAATAACTACAAAAGTGTTTTAACCAAATAAAGTGCAATACGGTGGGAAGTACATATTTAAATACATTGAGGAGCCCAGATCTTAGCCATGTGGATGTTCCTTCCATCTCCAGGTTACAATGCCATTTTAAAAATTTTTTTAAAAAATCTTTCATTTTTATGTCACCCACATTTCCCAGTTTATGCCTGCCACCTGTCCAGAAAGCCACTGCATATCACAAAGATTAAAAAAGAAAGAGAAAATAAAGCAGTTTCAGCAAAACTAACCAACACAGCAGCTGAGGAAGACACTAATTCCATACCCATAGCCCCCTACCTCATAAAAGTTGGGGAGGGATGTGTATTCTTATATGTCTTCATTGGGGGTCAAGCTTGGTCATTATAAGCATACAGAATTAGTTTTTTCTTTTTCTCCCATTTATATTATTGCGATTATGTTTATTAGTTTCCTGGTTCTGCTTGCTTCACTTTATATTAATTCACATAAGTCCCTATATTTCTCTCCATATTCATAATTTCTTATAGTGTAGTAATATTCCATGATTTTTGACTCCTCATCCTCTACATTGGATCCCTATGTCTTTCTTAAATTTTTCATAGTACATCTACCCAGGGCACTTTTTTATTTTAAACATTGTATGAGTAGCAGAGAATACTCAGGATCTTCATCCGTCATTATTGCTATGTGACCAGTTCACCTCCTTATCTTGTTATTAATATTCTTATTGATGTCTTTAAATACCACTTGAACTATGCCTCTTTTTCATTGCAATTTGTGTTATCTGCATTTTTTAACTGTATAGCAATGCCAGAAGGTTGGTTGTTTTTTGTTTGCTTTTTTTTTTAATAGATGGACTTTTGTGGCCTCAGGCAGCTTGGAATCATTAAAGACATTATGGAGACTCCCAAATTCACCTCAGGTGAAATTCTTACTTGAATTGTGGCCCCCAGTTTCTTGTTCAAGTTTCTAGGTCCATGCACTATGTGTATATTAAATAACTTGCATGATTTTCTCCACGTCCATGTTACTTGGGCAATAGGCATTTTTTTTTTCTATTGTAAGAAGTCTCTAAAAACCTGTCTTTTTCTTATTTTCATTAAGAATATTTTCTCTATTTACATAAGGCAGCTAGTTGACACAGTGGATAGAGTGCTGGGCCTGGAGTTAGGAAGACTCATTTTCCTGAGTTCAAATCTGGTCTCAGATGCATACCCCTATTTGGGATTTTCTTGGCAAAGATACTGGAATTGTAATCCATTTTCTTCTCCAGCTCATTTTACAGATGAGAATACTGAGGCAAGTGGGGTTAAGTGATATGCCTAGCATCACACAGCTAGTGTCTGAGACCAGATTTGAACTCTGGAAGAGGAGTCTTCCTGACTCCAAGTCAGGTACTCTATCCACTGCACCACCTAGCCGCCCATACCATGCTTGACTGTACATTTCTGTAGACAGAAGTTTTGTTTTCATTTAGCATATCAAGTGTTGAGGTAGTTGAATTCAAATATAGTAAGATCCATTATTGTTGCCAATGATCACTGAAACTCTGGGAAACACTTAACTAATTAAAAGTGTCAAACAATTTTAGTTTTAAAAACTTTTATTGATGTCTTTTGTTTTTACATCATCTTTTTCAAATATTACTTCTGTTCCCTTCTGAGTCATGCCTTCTAACACAGAATTTTTAAAAAGCAAATAAAAGCAACCTAGCAAAACCAGCCAACATGCTTTATCAACTGTTGGACAGCACAGTTTCACATCCATAGTTGTCCTACACCTCTTTGAACAAGGTAAAGATTATTTTCAAATATTTTCTAGGGCCAAGCTTCTTGATCATATAATTACTGGGCTTGCCTTCCTCCCTCCCTCAGTATTTTCTTTTGAGATCTAAAAATGGAGAATATAAGTTCCTCAGTACAAAAGGCTTTCTTAGGGATATAAAGAGGCTCTACCTGTGGCGTTTAAAGAGTTCCAAAGACATAATTTCTGGGTAATTAGTAATTTTATTAATAATGCCAGCATTTTAATAAAAAGAGGTCAGTGGCACTCTTGCCTGTGGGTGTTCCTGAGGGTGGCAATCAAATCTGATTGGTTAACAGTTAATGAGAGATGGACTTTACAAAGAGAAGTGAGCTCACTCCAGTGAGGAGCAATGATAATCATGTCCCTCTGAGAGAGACTATCCTATACTCAGCCTACTCCCAGCCTTGGGCAATCTAGATAAAAGGATCTATTTCCACCTTAGAATTCACCTTAGAGATTCCTTGTAAGGGATTGAAGAGAGTTAATTCAATGTTCTTTAAGAGACTGAACTTTAAAATGAAGACTATAGAAAAAGGGTGAACCCTGGGTCTCTCCAAATCATTGGTTATTATTATTATTGTTGAAATTAATTATTTCAATTTATTGAAAATAATCATTTCTCTCATACTTCTCTCAACTCTAGATGGGCTACATAGTACATCAACTTTTAAAAATTGTTTAGACTTTTTAAGGTACAATCAATTTGTTACGTATTCTTATTAATCAGATGGCATAGTAGTAGTCTAAGATTAAGTTCTAATACCAATCTTCATAAAAAACTTTAATATTATTATTACATAATTGAATTTTCCAAATATAACCAAAAAACCTTCCTATAGGGCATATAAATTATAGAATCAGAAAACCTTCCGTGGGTGACATCAATATGTCCATAAAGTCATTGAACAAGTGACTGAGTCATGTGGATTTGTTTTTTAAAGAAGGGAGGGATTTATTATTTAGAACTAGATCATTGCCATGGGAAATTACAGAATGGTTATTCTTAAGAAGTCAGACTTAATGAACAGTGTAGTTTGTACAAGGAAATAGTTGAAACTGTGCAACATGTACTACAGATTGAAAAAAATTTAGTGTCTACTAAATACCTTTAAAGTTATCAAGTAGGCAAAATTAGTCATCAAAGCTAATCATAAACTAACAAATAATGTTCTGATGCTACAGATACAGACCCCCTCAAACTATTCTTGAGAATAGTACTTGAAAACAGTACTGATTATTCCACATTGTTATCATTACAACACATTGTTGTATCAAATTGTTGTTGCTGAGTCTTTTCAGTCGTGTCTGACTCTTTGTGAACCTATTAGAGGTTTTCTTCACAAAGATACTGAAGTGGTTTGTCATTTCCTTCTCCAGCTCATTTTACAGAAGAAGAAACTGAGGCAAACAGGGTTAAGTGACTTGATCAGGAACCCACAGCTAGTGTCTGAGGCTGGTTTGAAACTCATTAGGATGCGTCTTCCTGATTCCAAGCCCAGTGATCTGTCCACTGTGCCATCTAGCTGCCCCATTGTAACAAATACTCATTCATAATCTCTGAAACCAGCGCTCACAATTGCCCAGTCACAACGTTGATCCATAAAATTTAAAGAACATTTGGCAAAACATATTATAAAACCAAATACTCAATCTCCTGTCTATGTATAACGAAAAGCTTTCATGATATAGAGATAGACTATAAGAAATCAAATCCATTTGGTAACAGGATGAGGTATATATCATATTCATCATCCTATCTGCTGCTGAAGATGTTTTGAAGAATCAGGGAGCCAATTGAAGATGAGATGATATTCCAATATTTTTATTTGGTTATGAAGTAGTCATTTTATCCATTTGTGTATTAGTTTGCAGAGCATTAAATATAAAAAAAAATAGCGGAATGGAGACATGCCCTCTGTAGGACTGTTTGTCAGAACTCTGTTGCAAAATGTGATATTACAACTGACATTTCATGCTTTATGTTTTTGCAAAGCACTATGCAATTACATGTCAGATTCAAGCCTCACAACCCTGTAAGGTAGATGTGCTACAGGTACTGTTATCTCCATTTTACAGAGCTAAACTAAAGTTCGGGTAAATAAATGTCTTCCCTATGACCACACAATTAGTAAACGTTAGAGATAGTATTTGATCCTAGCTATCTCCTGACTCCCAAGTGCCAATACAATTACAATATGGAACACTGAAACAGAATTAAATTTTTTTGTGTGTAATTGGAGCTTATAGTTCAGTCAACAGATATTTATTAAGTGATTACTCTGAATCACAGTGCAAGATGCTGGTTTAGATAAGATGTCATCCTTTCCCTTTGGGAGTTGATAGTGTCTAGTCTTAAAGGGGATTATAATGGTACTCAAGAAGCTTTAGTGGTTCTTGGTTGCCTGTAGGATAACATGTAGGCTCTTCCTTGGATTTTGAAGCCCTTCCTAATCTAGAGCTAGCTTGCCTTTGTAGGCTTATTGTTCAGTTCCCTTTATTTGGTTATATTCCAGACAAAATGATTTATTGTTCTTCACACATTATGTTTTATCTTATTTCTCTGTGCCTGTGCAGTGACTATCCAGTATTCCTGGAATATACTCCCTCTAAACCTCTCATAAAATCCCTAGCTTCCTTCAAATCTCAGCTCAAGTGCTACTCTCTATAATGCTTCCCTCCCCCCGAATTATTTTAGGAATAGGAACTGGACCTATGATTTATATAAATTTAGCCAGCTGAGAAATCAAGAGAGGACATTTTAGCCATAGGGAACAGTTTGAGCACAGGCATAGAGGTAGAAAAGTATAGGCTGTGTGCTGGATGAGTGAGTTCTTCAGTTTAATTTGAGTATATAATATGCACAGTGGCTAATTATATGCCCAGCTCCCACATAACTACTTAAGAAAAATCCACGGGGCAGCTAGGTGATGCAGTGGATAGAGCACCGGCACTGAAGTGAGGAGGACCTGAGTTCAAATGCGGCCTCAGACCAAAAACTTGACACTAGCTGTGAGACCCTGGGCTAGTCACTTAACACCAATTGCCTAAAAAAAAGAACAAAATAATCCAGATGTGAGATGTACCCATTGCCTAAAAATTAAAATAAATAAATAAATAAAAATTTAAAAAAAAATCCTGAAGTTTCTACCAGATGAAATAATAATCAAGAAGGACACAAGAGGACAACTGGAAGCCTGAGAAAGGAGGTTGCCAGTGAAGCCACCAGCAGGCAGCCTCCTAGCTCTAATAGAGATGGATTAGGGACACATGCAGCCTGCAGGGTTTTGTGTCTGGAGGGAGCAAGAGCAGAGGGTTTGGCTCCCTGTGAGAAATCTCCATACCAGGGACGTTAAAGCCGTGTAGAGAAGGCAGTGGGCTCATATTTCTCAGATTGGGATATCCCAAGCCCAGAGGTTCTGAGGTCCCTAACACTATCATATGACATAAAGAGCCAGTGGAGGCCTAACCTCGGGTGGTGAAGGTCAGTACAAAAACCCAGGGGGCCCAAGGCTAAACTAAGTAAGGCTAAACATCTCATCCATACCTGCAGCTGAGTGTGGAGGTGCCACTGGTCCAAAGTCCCAATTCAGGAACTAAAGCTGGAAAGATGAATAAGCAAAGAAAACACCATCCAAAATTAAATATATATATACACACACACACATATATATATATAGAGAGAGAGAGAGAGAGAAAATTATAGATACAGAGAAACTGAAAAATGAAGGAGCAGGTAACTGTAAGATCTGCAAGCTAAGACTCAGAAGTGGATCTTTCACAGGCGCAGAAGTGAAGCAAGGGATAAAACTGAAACAAGACCTCTGAAAGAAAGAATTGGAATGAGAATAATTAGCTTAGGAGAGAAAGTGGCAAATCTTATTTAAGAAGCAGACTCCCTGAAATCTAGAATAGGGCAAACAAATCAATAACTTCATGAGACAACAGGAAATATAAGAACAAAATAGAAGAAAAATGACCAAAAACAACTCACCTGAAAAACGGATCCAGATTTAAGAATCATTTTTTGAAAAGCCTGAACACCGTATTTCAAGAAATCATAAATGAAAACAACCCAGAAGTATTAGAACCAGGAGGCAAAAGAGAGCTAGAATCCCTTAATCATCTATTGAAAGGAACCTCAAAAGGAAAAGTCCCAGGAGTACTAACTGAAATCCAAAGCTTTCATACAAAGAAAAAAATTCTACAGGCATCCAGAAAGAAGCAGTACAAGTATCAAGGGACTGCAATCAATATCACACAAAACCTGATGTCATCTGTAAACTAGAGAAGATTTTAGAATACAGTATTCAAAAATAGAGATTTATGCTTATAACCAAGAATAACTTAGCCTGCAAAGCTGAATATAATTATGTTGGGGGGAGGTTGTGTTAGGACCTTTAATGGAATAGAAGACTTTTAAGCATTTCTGTTTAAAAAAAAAATAGATCTAAGAACTTTGAAATACAAACACAAGGGTCCAGAGATACTTACAGAAGGATGAATTTATTTGAGCAATTGGAAGGAACTCTCTGATGTTTTAGTGCTAACATTTAATATGGGAAGAAGAAAGTGCTTTAGAACCTTGATGTCTTCAAGAGGTTTTAAAGTAGTTAAAGAAGAAAAACAGAGGTCCTGTGGTGGGTTGGTTTCTTCTGAGGGTTCGAAGAGTGAAGAGAGAAGGAAGGATTAAAGGAGGAATCATACCAGTGTAGTTGAGTGGAATGAGGGGTGGAACTTAATATTTCTCATAATTGGGGTGCATAGGAAGAGAAATATGGAGAAACAAGCATAGAAAAATGGGTGAGAGGAGCAGGTATCAGGTAACCCTGTGCTTACCTGAAATCTGGTAAAGGAGGGCTGAAAACACATAGGCACACCCACACACATAGAGTTTGGCATAGAAATACGCCAAACAAAATAAAGAGGAAAGAAGGGCAGGGTTAAGATAATCTGTGGGAAAGAAATAGTCAGAAGCAAAACAAACTTCTCATTTTGAGGGAGGGGCAAAAGAATTATAGGGAGTGTGTTAGATCACATCCTAGATAATGGGAGAATGGCTTAAACAAATGGTGGTATGTGGATGTAATGAAATCTTAATGCGTAGTAAGAAGTGATGAAAAATGTCTGCAGAGAATCCTCTGGGATTCTCCAGTATAAGACGACCTGATAGAAGTGACGTGAACTGAACCAGGAGAATTTATCCAAGGACAGCATCATGATAAAGGAAAACAATTTTGAAAGACTTAACATTGATGAACAGTGTCTCTAGAGGACCTATGATGAGGTATATCACCCACCTTCTAACAGAGGTGATGGACAGCAAATGCAAACACATGAGTTTTTGGATATTGCCACTGTGTGGATTCTTTTTGCTTCACTATACTTAGTGATTGTTAGGATTTTTTTTTGGTTAAGTTTTTAATTGGAGGGGGACAGAGAGGTCAGAAGGGTTGGGGGACTCAGCAATACTAATGTCAAAAAGAGGGCCATTGAAACATTTTTAAAAACATGCAGAAGACGACAGAAGGAAGCATGGAAAAGCAGGATAGTTTGGAAAGTAATATATAAAATTTGTTGTATACTTTTATTTATCAAACAAGCAATGTAAAACAAATTTCTGGTTTCTGTGGAAATGGCTTCTTTTAAGTATTTAAGTTCAGAATTAAAAAAAAATAGGCGCAGTAAAATGACATGAGATTGGGAAGATAGGGTGATCGATATCAAGTTATGAGGTTATTCGTTGTTTTGACACAGATGGAATTTGAACTTTGGGAACCATCACTAATGAGTACTCACTATGGTACTTGGTGCATTCAGTTCTATGAATAGTATTCATAAACATTTTTTACCTCATGTCTTAAATTTGAAGTCCAAGCTGAAGAGACCATTTATAGAATTCCATTGTAGAACTAATGTCTTAGTTAGAAGAACAAAAAACAAACAGTATGTATTAGGGCTAGAGTTTTGTCCTTAATTTTATTTTCTGTCTTATTTTGGTTGGTACTACATTCCCTAGGCTATTTAACTGCCTTTTCATAGGTTGGAATTGTCCAAGAATGGAAAATAAGTTTTTTCCTAGAGGAGACTTTAGTGACATTTTGGTTCAGAAAATTTGAGGGTTTTATGTAAAAAAAAGGGAGGAAGTTAGAATTAAAATATTTTCATTTTCTGAAGTTTAAGAATTTAGTACTAATTTTTTTTCTATTATGTTTTAAATAATTTCAAGTTAGAAGTGCTTAGTACAAATGACTTTTCCCAAATTAGTATTTAGTTCTACTTTTGACACATATGGACACATGTAGATATTTATTTATTTAATTTAAAATTTTTTTTTACCAAAATCATTAACAGTAACTTTGTATAGTGGACACAAGATTTAGACAAGTTTGAATTTCAGCTCTCTCCTTAGGCAAGTCCCTTTGCTTGGACCAAAGTTTTTCATCTATAAAATGAGAGATGGAGTTAAATTATCCCTTCTCTCTCTAATTTCTATGATCTGTGTAATTTTGAGCAAGTTATTTACTTTATTTATTATGGTTTAACAGACATGGACATTTCAGTATACATAGAAAATGAAGAAAAAAAGATTGTATGTGAAACTGAACTTTTGTTATAATCTTTAAAAAGTATATATGAAATTATTTCATTGTAAGCAAATTAAATGAGGTATCATGGGGTAGTAAATATAGAACAGGCCTCAGAATACTGAAGACCTGAGTTCAAACATCTCTGAGACATACCAGCTGTGTTACCCTAAATCACTTAGCTCTGGGCCTCAGTTTTCATAAATAATGATTTGGGTGGGTTTTGACTCAGTGTTGTCTAATGTTACATCTGGTGGTACAGTTCTATGATTCTTTGCTTTTGTAGCAGCATGAATATTTTAGAATTTATTCTGCTGTTATAGTGCTTTTGTTTTCATCATTGTTGCCTGTTAAATGTTATCTAAAAGGATGTTAAGTTATGAAATACCTTTTTTCTCCAGAATGTAAAGGAAAGCATGCCATGTATCTATATCCTGCTAATTTTCTGAAGTTATGGTTATGTACTCTTAATTCTGTATTCCTGAATTTGAATGAGAATGCAGGTTATTAAGTATCTAGTATAAAATTTTACTGTGATGCACTATGCATGTCCAGGTCTGGATTTTCAGTGCTGCCAACAAATTTTGGATTTGTCTTAAGTAAACAAATACATGTATGTGTAAATATGTTTATGTATGTATGCCCAAATTGTCCATATATGTGTGTGTACATTTACATACACATATATACACACATACACACATAATTTTGGAGGTTTTCTGAGTTGTATCATTCAGTGGAATTAATAGAAGGAAAAATTTTCAAAAGAGGTATAAAATAAATTTTTTGAAAAACAATGATAGTTCATTGTCTTTTTAAGCAGAATATATTCTCTATTAACTGGAAGGCTTTTAGCTTTGTTTATTCAGAACTTGAAACCTTATACATTTTGAACTTTTGTTTTTCAGCTGGTACAACATAATACAGGAAGAATAAAGACTCCACCCAGTTTCATGCTAAAAATAATTTATGAATAGGAGCAGTTTCTTAAAATGGCATCAGTGGGTCTGATTTTAAACCTTTAAAAAGCTTGGCTGTTAACATCCTCAGCAGTAACATAATTTAGTAGAAATACATTAGTAATCAATTTTATCATAAGTTTTATTTCTATATCTTAAGAAGCAGCACAATGCTTATTTTTCCCCCCTAAAATTAACAAGCATGACTAGGAGAAGATCTGAGTTCTAGCCTCCTCTCTGTCACTTGGACCAATATCTAGTTAGTCTTCATTTTCCTCATCTGTATAATGGGGATGATCCAGATCTCTAAGGACCTTTCCAACTATGATTGTATGAATCTATGTTTATTTGTAATTGACTGCAATTACAATATCCCAGAGTTAGAAATTTGACCCTTTTCTTTCCTTCACTAATATTGAGATTTTAAAAGTTGCAGAATTTGAATCTTCACGCAAGAGTTGCTGATGGTAGATTTTCTTTGCTAGGGAATAGAGTAAGTAACTCAAAAGAATTAGGACAGTTGTTAGAGATGCTTTATACATAGTAGAGATTCATAGATCAAAATGATGTTTCAAGGAATCAGAAGTCAAGATGGAGAGGGGTATAGAAGCTACATTGATTTTTAAAAATGCTTATATTAAACTTTTACTCATGGTAAATGCCATCAATTACATGCAGTCTTACTTATCCAGTAACATTTATTGAGTTCTGTGTGCCAAGGCACAGTCATAGCTTTATGGAGGTTATAAAGAGGGAAGGGAATACAGCAAGTAAGTATATGAAACTGAATTTGAACTCAGATCTTACCGATTCCAGTCTCTCCACTGCTGGCCACCTAGCTGTCTCAAATATGAATAAGACACAGTCCTATACTTAGGGAACTTGTAGTCTCGTAGGAGAATTAAGATATGTGCATTTCTCTCTCACACACACATACACGCACACATGCATGCGCAAAAAAACTAATACAGAAATTCACTAGATAAGAGAAGTATATACTATGGGAGTTCTGAGAAGGAATAAATCCATAGCTTTTTAAAATAAAGGTAACCATCAAATTACTATAAATGATGAAATTTATTGTTGAAAAAAATAAGACAGGCATATCATGTCATTACTGATGGATCTATAACTTGGTCTAGCTAGTCTGGAAAACAAAATGAAACTATGAAAATTTACTAAATGATCCACACTCTTTATATCAGGAGGCTCATTATTAGGTTTATGGCCTCAAGATACTGATGACCAGGAAAAGAAAGTCAATATGTACAGAAAAGTTCATAGCAATAGTCTTTGTAATGGTAAGAAAAAAACTTAGGAATAAAATTACATACCTGATGATTGGATAGTCAGACAAACTGTGGTATATGAATTGGAATATAAGAATTGAAGGAAACATGGGAAGATAATAGAAATGAAGAAAATAGCCAAAATAATACAGTGACTAATGTAAACAGACAATAATACCAAAAGACAGCAAAATTTGGGTCAAGTACATCAGGCAATGTTGATACTGTACTATCGAAGTATAAAGCTTTGCCTTGCTTTTCTTGTAAAAATCAATAAACTCCAAAAACAAACTGAGATGTGCTTTCATAGTGATAGATATTAGGTAGCTTTGCTTCATTGCTTTCAAGGAATATATTTTTTAGGGAGGTTTGGGTGTCAGGAAATATCTTTTGTATTAAAATGTATCAATAACTATTTAAAATAAAATTTAAAAGCATACCTTCCCGTTGGCATAGTCTGCCACTTTAATGTGTATGACTGCATCTCAAACATGAATTGTGCCACCCAGAACAAAGGCCTCTAAATTGAAATAAAAAGAAGTTCCTTTTATTTTAAGTAATTTGTACTTTCCTAACAGGCAAGAATCCTCAGAATAGACCACAGTCTACCTTTGTAGAGGCTGAGATATCATATTTTGTGTTCTTGTAGAATGACCAGACAGTAGAACTGGAACTGGTTAAGCTAAGTTTCTCTATGTCATAGATAAGACTATTGTGGGAACTACTCATTGGTCATAATTTCTAATCTTTCTTTCCAGTAATATTAGCCTATCATAACTAATGATAATACACTGTAGTACCCACAGTCTTGGGGAGTTGCCCTCTTTTATATTTGGCTGATGCAGCAAGAGGAAATGACCTCGCCAGTTAGAGTTGAAAAGACCTACCTAGCAAAAGTATTCCTCTTCCTCAAGTCCCTTAACACTGAATTTTACCTTTTATGACTTTTTTTTTCCGCTTCAAAGCTGCCCTAGCCACTGTTAACTAGATTTTTCTCTGTATTAAAATATTGGGAGTGAGGGGAAGGGGGAACTATATAGTATAATATATTTAGGACCTGTACCTTTGTCACCTCAGTACTACAAACAATAATAATTCTAAGAGGAAAAGATTACCCAATTGTTCAAAGTATTTATTTGAGCTTTGTAAATGTATGAAAAACACCCCTCTCTTTGTAGAAAATTAATTTATTTATTTTTAGTTTTCAGTATTCATTTTTATAAGATTTTGAGTTCTAAATTTTCCCCCTCTCTGGCATGCAGTCTGATGTAGGGTATGCATGTATGATCATATTAAACAGATTTCCACATTAGTCATGTTGTGAAAGAAGAATCGGAACAAAAGGGAAAAACCATGAGAAAAAACAAAAACCAACGATAAAAAAGAGAAAATAGGATGTTTCGATCTGCATTCAGACTCCATAGCATTTCCTAACATGAGTCTTTTGGAATTGTCTTAGATCATTGCATTGCTCGGAAGAGCTAAGTCTAACAAAGTCATCACACAATGTTGCTGTAACTATGTACAGTGTTCTCTTCGTTCTGCTTATCTCACTCAGCATCAGTTCATATGTCTTCCCAGGTTTTTCTGAAGTCCGCCTGCTCATCATTTCTTAGAGCACAATAGTATTCCATTACATTCACATACCTCAACTTGTTCAGCCTTTCCCCAATTGATAGGCATCTCCTTATTTCCCAATTCTTTGCCAAAACACCTCTCTCTTAATCTTATGTTCTTTGCAGATGCTTGCTACATTTGTGGAAAACAACATTTTGGTGTTTGTTTCTTTAGTAAAAGTTATTCTGCTGGCCGGGTATCAAGGGGATGTAGCTAGGTAACTTAGCATCTGGAAGGGAGGCTTTTGTTTTGAATTTTTTTTTTCAATGATAGCATTACTCATATGCCAGTGTGTGGTTGCTAGTTTAATAAATTCTGTTATCACCAAAACACCTTTGTGCCTTCATCATTGTTATTTGAGATTATCATTGGTAAAGTGATTCATTGATGACCTAACAAAGACATAGGACTGGTCATTAGTGGAAATTTTTTTACTTATCTCTGAAACATGTCATTGAGCTTATGAGTCTGAAAAATCTTACATTGTGTTCTGTAACTACAGAAGCAAAAAGTTTATGATGGGACATTCACCTCTTCCCTTTTAAAATTTTTATCTTTTATTTTAAATAGAATTTATTTCGAAGTGTATTGTTCCTTCCTCCCCTACTGAGGGAGCCATTTCTTATAAAAAAGCGGCGGGTGGGGGGGGGGGGTAATGCAATTCTGCAGAACTAACCAGCGTATCAAACAAGATTTCATGAGCAGTGTTTCATAAGCATAGTCCCATCTTTGCAAGGAAAGCTCTCTTTAAAAAAAAAAAAATGACATGCTCTCTCACTTTTCCACTAAAAAATCAATATACTTTTCTTAGCTTGTAGTTCAAGTAAAATATTTTTATAGTTTATAATTTATTATTTACAAAATAACTATAGTAATTAGTAATGTGAGGGTAAGCTTGTTAAGTTATAGCACCAAAAAAAACCCCCTTTTTCACATAAAAGGTGTTAACTAGGCATAATTTGTATCACTTTGTTTGACAAACCAGAGAACTTTTTATTCACCTGCAGCAAAAATGTAACAAAACTTCAGGTTCAAATTTCTATAATATTCTGTTTCAATTTACTATCATAAGACAAGTCTGTTAACTGCCCTTATTTAGGTGTAATAATATCAAATTGATCTTCTTTGTCCATGGCAAATAGACTCCTAATCTATTCGTGTTTAGGGACATCTAAGACTCTAAAATGAGAATTCTCTGTCTGGACTAGTCAAGTGATTAAAAGGCAAAATTTTCTATTTTCACAGTAGATATTTTAAAAATTGGAGGCATTGTGTCAAAAATAATTTATAAATATATTCTGTCGGTATAACATTTTCATAAATGCAATTTGCCTTTCTGAATCAGAGTATGAATTTAAGAACTTTGTATTGATTTGTTTAAAGTACTCAGCTTAAAAAAAAAAAAGCTACCAAATACCCTTTGAAGAAACCTAAAATGTTTTGTAATGTGAGTTTCCTTTGTTTTGCCCATATAGCATGACACAATTTCCCTAAGATTCTTCCTTTTAATGGACTGTCCTTTATAAAGTTGAATACTCACATAACAACATGAAAATTGTATTTAGGGGGCAGCTAGGTGGCTCAGTGGATAGAGCACCTGCCCTGGAGTCAGGGGAACCTGAGTTCAAATCTGACCTCAGACATATAACATTTACTAGCTGTGTGACCTGGGCAAGTCACTTAACCCCATCGCCTAGCCCCCCCCCCCAAAAAAATCAAACAAAAAACTGTATTTAGCTTCTCACTCATTTCTTGATGCAAGTAATTTTCTGTGAAGCATGTAATGTGTCCATTTCACAAAGGCCATTTTTTAAAACTACAGTAATTCTCTTAAACCTGTCTTTTGTCTTGATGTTGATTGAACCGTGCTTGTGCAAAATCCAGTACAATTTCCCTTGTACTTATTAAAAATTCATCAGTTATAAAAATTTATCTTGAATATGGCATTGCTATCAATAAGCTTGCAAAGTAGGAAACCTTTCCTTTCGTTGGTTTCAACAATACATTGTTATGTAATCAAATGAATACTTTAAACTACTTATGTTGTAGTACCAAATATTAACCTTATAGTTTCTAAATTAATTGAGGCCATAGTTCTTCATACACAAATACTGTATGTCGGTGGACACTTTGTACTTTTTTTTTTCCCTGCAAGTGGAGCTATTCTGTTTTGCTTTGTATATCATTCCTTAAGCATCACTTTTACCACATGTTGCTAAATAGCACCAATGCCTCATTTCAAATGAGTCTTTTTACCCTTAGTAATTTTGAAAGAGTGAATGAAAAAAAATATTAAGCACAATGCTAAGCATTTGGGATACATTTCTTTTTAAGGAGCTTGTATTCTATACTGGGAGACTACATTTAGGAAGTTTTCCAGCCAGTCTTCTGGTTCATGATCCTTAGGATCCAGCAGCAAAGCACATGACAAGGTATTTTAATTAATGCTATTTAGGCTGGTAGAAAAGACAGCGATTTCCCTCTTTGGGCTTAGCAATGGACCTTTTTTTTTTTTGCCTACTCATCATCAAGAGGTTTATGTTCCAAAACCTGTGGATCTTCACTCCTTAGAGAATAAACATTGCCTGATTTATATTTTAGCCTTTAGAAAAGAATATTTGGGAAGTATGTGGAATGCTTACCGCAGTGAAGTCTAAGGGCCTCAAGCCAAAATAAAGACAGAGACTAAGGGGAATAGCTAGCTGTAGAGGGCGCTTGTAGTAGAGAATTAATCTGCTGGAAAAGTAAAAAGTATCCCAACCAAGACTACAAGTGAATAAGAACCTGAGGGAAAGGCTTTTTGCTTGTTTCAGTCAAGTTTTTACAACTTTTCTAAAAGTTAAAAAAAAAGATTCTGAGCTTTGGAAGAAAAACCTGCTTTAGGACATGTCTAGCATTAATAATAGCTAAGATTTGTGTAGGATTCTAAAGTTTGTGAAGTACTATGTGCATATATCATCTTATTTGATCCCACTGACAGCCCTCCGTGAGATATTATCATTCCCATTTTACAGATAAGGAAGCTGAGGCTGAGGGAGGGTAACTTGCCTAGGGTCACAGTCAAAGATTTCAGCTGAGCCAGAATTTTTAAGACTGCACATCTAACAGAGTGTTGTCCAGTAGTGACAACTTGTTTAGCCTAGTAGTGTCTGGCAGAGCAGTGTCTCAGGAAACTGTGAGGACTGATGAGAGCAGGTCCAGTTGGAGCAGGATGATATCATTAAACAACTCTGTAGTATTAAATGTATGAATTGCTTAGCCACATGTATTCCCTATGTGTGTTGTTTCATGCATGTGCCCTAGACCCTGTGTGTGTTCCTTCATATGTATACCTTGGCAGCTTGTGTTTCTAAATGTATATTCACTCTTCCTGTATCCATTCTGTGTATTCGTGGGAGAGTATACCCAAAGTTTAGGAGGAGAACGTTTTGTTGCTACTTTTCTTGCCATGCCATTTCATTAAATGCTTTTGCTTTGAGGTAGCTGGGTCCCTTGGCTAACTATTGAAGGGGAACACAATCACTAGGGGCTTATGAGCTACAGTGTATTTTGGACCTGGGATAGCAGGGTTAATATTTACTGACCAGGCATATAGATCCAAGGCTGGGAGGGAGAATTGGAATGGAGAACAGTTCAGATCCAAAATCTGGTTAGAATAGTGAGTTGAATCTCTTTCTAATTAATTTTTTTATTATTGAACTTAACTACCATAAAAAAGAATATTTCCATATACAAAGTATAACAGAAAACAATTAGTGAAACCATAAATGTCTTATATACAATTTGTTTTTAAAAAATATATATATGTTGATATAAAATAAATTCATTTTACTTTTAGAACTGCCTTACTTGTATATTTCCTTTTAAACTTTATTTTCTGTGTATTAAAAAATGTCTCAAAGACTTTTCCTTTTCTTTTTTGCCAACATTGTAACTAGCTCTCCTTCCCCTTCTAGTATTTACTCCCCCCAATTAAAAAAAAACAACAACCCAACAATCTTGTTATGAATAAGCACAGTCAAGTAAAACAAATCCAATTATATATTGGCCCTGTCTGAAAATGTCATTCTTCACCTTGAGTCCTTTACTTCTTTTTCAAAAGGTGGGTAGCATGTTTCATCATCTGTCCTGTGGAGCAGTGGCAGTCTCAGACTTAGCAGAGGATCAAAACTCGGTACTATTTGGTTTTGATATTTTTAAAATTCAATTTTACTTTTTTTTAATCTTCAAAAATCTACCTTCTCTCATTTGAGAATGAGGAAGATAGAAAAGGAAAACAAATGTCCTGTTACAAGCAAGTATAGTCAAGCAAAATAAATTAGTGCATTGGCCATGTCGCCCCAAAAATGTCTCAAATCTATACTTTTTCACTTCTCTATCTGGAAGTGGGTAGCATGTTTCATCCTGGGTCCTCTAGCAGCATGACTGTTAATTACAATGATCAGAGTTCCTAAGTATTTCAAAGTTTGTCTTTACAATATTGTTGTCATTGTATAAATTGGTTCTGTGGTTCTCCACTCCAGTTTGTGTCAGTTCATACAAATCTTCCCTGGTTTCTCAGAAACTATCCTTTTCATCATTTCTTTGAGCACAATAGTATTTAGTGACATTGATATACCATAACTTGTTTAGCCATTTATCAATTGATGGACACCCCTCCCCCCACCTGTTTCCCATTCTTTGTCACTGCAAAAAGAGCTATTATGGATAGCTTTTTACAAGCTTAGATTTTGCTTTCTGTAGTACTAATCCCTCCCTTAACTTACCCTTTCCCATTTCCCCTTTCCCTCTTCTTTTCCTGTGTAGTAAAATACATTTCTGTATCTGTATGTATGTGTTATTCTCTCCTTTGAACAGTACAGATGAGAATAAGGCTCAGATGTTAGCTGTTCTCTCCTTTCCTCCTTTCTTATGTAGAATTGTATTTGCACAACCTTTTATACATGTGAGATAATTCCCTCCATCTTTCCTTTCTAGTGTATTCCTCTTTCCCTCCCTTTAAAAATTTTTATTTGTTTTTACATTATAAACATTTTCAGATTAATAATAGTTATTATAACTATTTTATAACATTTACTATGTGCCATGCACATAGTACTGGTGCTTAACACTTATCTCATTTGATCCTCACAATAATCCTGGGAGATAGGTACTATTATTATCCTTATTTTACAGATGAGGAAACTGAGGCAAACAGCTTAAGTGACTTACCCAGGATCATATAACTAGTAAGTATCTGAGGCAGGATTTAAACTCAGGACTCTTCTGACTCCAGGCTTGAATCACCTAGCTGCCTCAATTTGTGAAAGCCTTCTTATAACAAAGTAAAACAGTTAAGCAAAACTAGTAATACGGTAACTTCATTTGAAAGTTTCTGCAACATTCCACATCTCTGTAGCCCCACCCCATTCACCTTTTCTTCCACTTTATTTTAAGATTATCAAGACCTAACAGAACTCTCCCGCGCCATAGGAGTCTAATTAGATTTCTATGATCCCTGAAGATGATAGGATTCAGAGGGAACATGTATCTTATCTCCCCATATTAGATTGTAAACAGTTTATTCTTGTTAGTCCCTTATGTTCTCATGTTTACGTTGTTTCTCTTAACTCCTATATTTGCACCATAAAGTTCTTCCAGCCTTCCTTCTTTTTTCCCTTTGCCAGATCTTCCCATCGCTTCTGCCAGCAGTGGAGGTCTCCTAAGGTTCTGTCCTGGGCCCTCTTCTCCCTCTGTACCATTTCACTCTTGAATTTGCTTATCTAGCCCCAACCTTTTGCCTGACTTAGAATTGAGAATCTCTATCTTCCTTTGAGATATTTCAAAATGGATGTCTTTTAGACATCTTAAACTCAACATATGTAAAACTCTGAACTCATTATCTTTGCAATTATGGGCGATTTTTTTTAATAGGATTTATAGTAACTATGGGCAGCTAGATGGCATCGTGGATAGGGTAGAGCTCTGGTCCTGGAGTCAAAGACCTGTCTGGCCTCAGACACTTAGTACCTGTGTGACCTTGGGCAAGTCACTTCACCCTGTTTGCCTCAGTTTCCTCATTTGTAAAATGAACTGGGGAATGAAATGGCAAACCACTCCACTATCGTTGTCAAAAAAAACCCCAAACAGGGTCACGAAGAATCAGACATGACTGAAATGATTCAACAACAACGACAAAAGAGTAACTATCTGTAACTTTTGATACGTTGTACCTCATCAGGTTAGGAGCAAAGCAGTTTATAAACATTCAAAATGCTCAAATTAAAGATTAGGGGTAACTAGTTGACTCAGCGGATAGAGTTCTGAGCCTGAAGTTAGGAAGACATGAGTTTAAATGTGACCTCAAACACTTTGTAGCTGTGTGACTCTGGGCAAGTCACTTAACCTCCATTTGCTCTAATTTTCCCAATTGTAAAATGGGGGTAATAATCACACCTATCTTGCAAAGTTGTTCTGAGGATCAAATGAGGTAATGCTTATACAGCACTTAACAGTGCCTGGCACATAGCAGGTGCTTAACAAATGCTTATTTCCTTCTTTTGTTCATTTCTTTCCTCCCTTAATTTGGGTTATTATTTATTCTTGTCATATGATGCTTGTAATCTGCCTTTATGAAGTAATTATTTCTCAGAAGTTGTTTGTGATTCCATTTTTTATATTTCAGATGTACAAGGAGATATTCTAGTTATTAAGACTATTAAATAATCAAGTTCAATCTTTTAATTTTACAAATAGAAAACAGGACTTGAGAGAAGAGGTGATCTGGAGGTCACAGACAAGTACGTAGTGGAGGAGCTGAGGAGCAGTATCCCAAGTCTCTTGACTCTTAGTCCAGTATTCGTTCTGTGACACATGAATGAATACTAAAGTTATTTTTTTTTCATAAAATGAACAACACTTTTGTAAAATAAATAATTTATATCTTTTACAGTTATGAGTTAGGAAGAGAATTCACAACCAGACAAAGGATAGATGAGACTACAAAAGACAAAATTGATCATTTCAGTTATATACAATTTGAAATGTTTTGCACCAAAATAAAATCAATGTGTGTAAAATCTGATATGCTATAGATGGGGGGGTGGGGATAGTTCACATCAGGCATCTCTGACAAAAGTAATGTTCAAAACTTATAGGAAAATAGGAAAAACAGAAAAATAGACTTTAAAACATTTTGCCCATTAGATAGTCAAAGGATTTGAATAAGGTTTATGAGAATAAACAGTTCTCAAAAGAAGAAATGCAAATGATTAATAACAATATGGAAAATTATTCATATCAATGAGAGATATAAAATAAAATAACTGAAGTATCTCCTTACATCAGCAAAATGGGCTAAGATGGAAATAGCCAATATTGGATGCACTGTGAAAAGACAGGTGCTATTGATGGAGCTATGAATTGCTCTCTTCTATAACACAATTTAAATTATGCTAGAAAATTTGTTAAACTGTTCATATATCCTTTGCCCTATTGATTCCAATACTGAGCTACTCCACCACAAGGTCAATAATGGAGTGAAAGATCCTTTTTAGGAAGCAAAGAACTGAAAACAAAATAAGAGCACATTGATTGGAGAATGGCTGCACAAATTGTAGTATATGATGTGAGAAATTTAGACAAGTAAAGAACTGATGTAGAGTGAAGAAAGCAGAACAAAAGAGTGAACTACACATGGTGACAGCAGGATTCAGATAAAAACTGTAAGGGTGGAGAGTTACATGCATTGCCTGTCACAGTAAAGATACCAGATAGTTTTGTTGCACCTTTTTTTAAAAGAAGATTTTATTTGGGGAGAAGGGAGACACAGTCAAGATGGTAGAGTGAGAAATTACAACTGTCAGAGTTCCCCCATAACCACTTCTACAACAAAAACACTTATATAGTAGCAGAAAACATGCTGAAGAATTTTGAGCAGGAAAGCCAAGAAAAAGTCACAATCATTTTTCTAGCCCAGGGCAGCTTAGGAGAATAGACAGAGCTCTCTGGACACAGGGTGGCATCTGGCCAGGAGCACAACACAATGGATGTGGCATTGGGGTGATGGCCGCAGTGGTGGCAGGGAGCATCCTAGCAAGGGGACTGAAAACCTGGGCAGAGAGATCCAGGAACCCCTGCATTAGCACTGGGCGTAGGATCAGATGCCATTTGACAGCTCTGTTGCCCATTACCTAGTTCTATATCACAGTTCCAGGGTAGAAAGAAGGGTTCCTGAGAGATTAAAAAACAGAGGCGAGGACATGAGCTGAGACCAGGCGAGTAGTGACTAAACCTCTTCCTGGATCATACTATGTTGGAAGCACTGAAAATTTACAGGCTTCCAGACCTAGCAATGACAGCAGCAGAAGGATATAAAAGACAGAAGCTCAGGCCAATTATACTCCCCAGAGATGAGCAGAGCTTAACTGTAATATAAAGTTCAAAGTAAAGAATTAGGCAGGAAAAATGAGCAAATAACAAAAAAAAAAAAACTGACCATAAAAACCTGCTGTGGTAACAGCTTAAGACACAAACTCATAAGAAAACAATGACTTGAAAACATCTACTAGACAAAGCATCAAAAAACAATGCAGATTGGACACAAGCCCAACTAGATTTCCTAGAACAGGGCTTTTTAAACTTTTTCCATTTGTATGGCCTGAAGGCATGCACAGTGCAAAGTGCACATGCTTTGTGTTTAGAAGCAAGGCTGCCGTGAAGTTGGGGATGCAGGCAAGCACTGCTAGAAACACCTTGGATTCATTATGTGTTTGATTTTTAATTAACTTTTGGTCTTTGTGCTTTCAGAAACCTTTTATTGCTGCCATGTTTTTTGCAACCCTATATGGAGTCATGGCCCACAGTTTAAGAAGTGCTATCTAGGAGACTAAAGGAGGTTCAAAAAAGAGCAAAAAATTATTTCAAGAAAATAAATAAAGAGCAGTAGAAGAAAAATTGGGAAAAGAAATGAAAACTGTGGAAGAAAATTATGAAAAGGGAATTAACAGGTTGGTAAAAGAGGCACAAAAACTATTAAAGAAATTAGCTCCTTAAAAATAAGAATTGCCTAATGGTAAGAGATAGAAAACATCATTGAATAAAATAGCTTCTTAAAAATTACAGTTGGTCAAGTGGAAACTAATTTCAAAAGACTGGAAAAAAAAGAAAAATATGAAATTTCTCCTGGGGGGAAAACAATTTATCTGGAAAATAGATTGAGGAGAGATAATTTAAGAATAACTTTTATCTGAAAGCCATGAATAGTAACAACATAAAAGAGCCTTGACATCATATTTCAAGAAATTATAAAATTGCCCAAATATCTTAGAACCAGTTGGCAAAGTAGAAGTTGAAAGATCTCATTAGTAACTTTTTGAAAGAAATTCCAAAATAAAAAATTCCCAGGAATATTGTAGCCAAAATCCAGAGTTCCCAGGTCATGGAGAAAACAGTGTAAGCAGCTGGAAAGAATTCAGATATTGCAGAATACTGATTCTGACTGTAGTCAGGATCTCATAAGATTTTGCAGCTGCAACCATAAAGGAGTGGAGGGCTTGGAATGTGAATTCCAAGAAGAAAGCAAAAGAGAGCTAGGATTACAACCAAAAATAACCCACCCAGCAAAACAGTATAATAATACAGGGAATAAAATGGACATTTAATGAAATAGTGGACCTTAAAGCATTCCTGATGAAAAGACAAGAGCTCAATAGAAAATTTGACATTCAAACACAAGAATTTCGAGAAACATAAGATCGTAAAACATGAGTGCAAAATCATAAAAGACTAAACAGAATTAAACTATTTACATTCCTATTTTTGTTCATTTGTTTTGTTGTTATGTTTGACTCATGGTGATCCTATCTGGGGTTTTCTTGGCAAAGATACTGGAGTGATTTGCCATTTCCTTCTTCAGTTCATTTTATAGATGAGGAAACTTGAGGTAAGCAGGGTGAAGTGACTTGCCCAAGGTCACACAGCTAGTACATGTCTCAGATCAGATTTGAACTCATGAAGATGAGTCTTCCTGATTCTAGGCCTGGCATTCTATCCACTGCACCACCCAGCTGTCCACATTCCTACACAGGGAGGTAATACATGTAACCACTAAACTTCTTTGTCATCAGAGCAATTAGAAGGATTCTACTTAGGGAACATCAGTGTGAGTCTGTTATGTTGGGATGATCTCAGACGAGTGGAAGGGTGAGAAAGATGGAAGAAATGAAGGGAGAGGAAAAATGGTGGAAATTATCTTTCATAAAAGAGGTCCTCAAGGAAGTTTATACAGTAGAGGGGAAAATGGAGGTGGGAAGCAGGCATGCTTGAAACTCACTTTCATCCTGATTTAAGGAGGGGAAAACACATAATTGAGTGCAAAAATTCTTTCCTAACCAGGAAGTAGTGAAAAGGCTAAGAGAAACTGGGCATGGATAAGAGGGAGGATAGCTTAAGAAAGGCAGTGGTCATAAGCAAAAGAGACTTCAAGAGGGGACAGAGTTAAAAAAGAGAAAGATAGGGGCAGCTGAGTGGTGTAGTGGATAGAGCTTTGGCCTTGGATTCAAGAGGACCTAAGTTCAAATCCGGTCTCAGACACATAACACTGTGTGACCCTAGGCAAGTCACTTAACCCTAATTGCCTTACCAAAAAGCAAAGGGGGTGGGGGATACATAGAATAGAAAGGAAGGAAACCCACAGTTGGCAGTCATAAGTGAATGTGAATGGGATAAACTCACCCATAAAATGGAAGAGGTTAGCAGAATGGATTCGAAACCAGCATTCAGCAATATCTTGTTTACAAGAGGCACACTTAAAACAGACACTCAGAGTTAAAATAAGGGACTGGAGCAGAATACATTATACTTCAGGTGAAGTAAAAAAGACAGTGTAACAAAAGTAAAAATAGACCTAATTAAAAGAGATAATCAGGAAGATTATATTTTGTTAAGAGGTACCATGGACAATGAATTAATATAAATACTGAGCATATATGCACCAAATGGCATAGTATCTAAATTCTTGAATAAAAAGTTAAATGAGTTACAGGAGGAAATAAGACAGTAAAACTGTACTAGGGGCAGTGGGGCAGAACTTCAGTTTACTTCTTTTGGATCTAGATAAATCTAATCATAAAATAGCAAGAAAGAAGTTAAGGAGAGGAATAGAATTTTAGAAAAGTTTGATATGAAAGATCTCTGGAGAATAGTGAATAGAAATAGAAAGGAGTGTACCTGAATTTCAACTGTATATGGTACCTTCACAAAGATATATTAGGGCATAAAAAACCCACAAATAAATGCTGAAAAGCAGAAATGCACCTTTTCTGAATTGTAATGTAATAAAAATTATATTCAATAAAGGGCTTTTGGAGCACAGATTAAAAACTAATTGGAATTAAATAATCTAATCCCAAAGAGTGAATGGGTCAAAGAACAAATCATTGAAACAATATTTTTATTAAAGATAATGACAGCAATGAGACAACATCCCAAAATTTGTTGGATGCAGCCAAAGCATTACTTATGGGAAAATCTACATCTTTAGACACATATCAGTAAAAGATCAACAAATTGGGCATGCAGCATAATCAAGTTTTGAAATAGGCAGTTTGTCTTTGGTATAATTTGATACTTTGATAGCTTTGTGATCTTATCTCTCTGTTGTTGCAAGTTTCAGCCTATATCTTTTTTATAGTGTGTGGCACATGTTCATGTCTTGTAAATTTTATGTGGAGTGTTTACCCAATCAGTAGTGATTTAGAACATTTTTTCATATGACTATAAGTAGCTTTAATTTCTTCATCTGAAAACTGCCTATTCATATCCTTTGACCATTTATCAGTTGGAGAATGACTTGTATTATAAATCTGACTCAGTTCTTTACATGTTTGAGAAACAAGGCCTTTATCCTAAACACTTGCTGTAAAAATTATTTCCCAGCTTTTTGCTTTCCTTTTAATCTTGTTTGCATTGATTTTGTTTGTGCAAAACCTTTTTAATTTAATGTAATTAAAATTATCCACTTTGCATTTCATAATGCTCTCCAGCTCTGTTTGGTCATAAATTTTTCTCTTCTCCATAGATCTGACAGTAGAGCAGGAATGCTTAACTAATGACCCCTTCTCAGAATAATATTTTTATATGCATACAATAAAATGCATAGGGCAAATAAAATCAATTTTTGGAATATACTTAGTAAAATGTATATTTAAAAAAAAATAAGCTTGTAGAGCTCAAGTTAAGACTCTGACTTAAAGAATAACAAGAGGAGGGAAAAAAGAAGGCCCGGGACAGAGCCCTGAAGTGTAGTCCTGCATACAGGACAAGATATGGATGAGACTAAAAAGAGATCACTCAGCCAGATAGAGAAACAGGAAGAACAGCATCATGGAAAAAAGTACCAACTAGGTAAGAACTGTCTAGGAGAAGGAGGATGGCCTTTAGAATCGGATGCTACAGAGAGTTTAAATAGAATGAGTACTAAAAAGGGGCCATTGAATTTAGCGGTAAAGAAATCGTTGGTGACCTTGGAGCAATTTGAGTAAAGTGGTGGAGTAGGAAGTTAGAATAGAAGGCCTTGAAAAGTGAGTGGGAGAAGTGGAGGTATTGGGTAAAGATAGCAGTTTTCTAGGAATTTGGCTGTGAAAGGGAGGAACAATACAGTACATACCTTAAGGAGTCAAGTGAGAGTTTTTTAGGAATAGAAGTCTGATCATGTTACTAGGCAGCTAGGAAAGAGCCAGTAAATAATGAGAGACTGAAGATTAGAAATTATATGGGGGGTGTGAACCTAGAAGGCGGTCTGAGAGGGAAAGAGATGGGATCAAAAGTCTGTATTTCCAGGGTTTGGCCTTGGTCAGGAAAAGGCTAAGTCTTCATTAGAGATTGAAGTAAAGGAGAGAATTAGGAATGATGTCAAGGGAGGTTGAAATACATAGTAGAGGATAAGAATGAGTTTCAAATCATATGGCTTCTGTTTCTGTAAAATATGAGGCACCTCTCCTGTGAGGGAAAAGGATGGGACAGGAGGTTTAAAAAAAGAAGAAAAGGTTTAAAACAGCTTTTAGGGGAATGAGATAGACAGTTTGGGGAGAATAAAAGGATTGTCTCAAAGGCTTATTTGAGATTAGGTAGTATAAACATGTAGTAGTTAGTCCAGTCAACAGCATGTAAATAGGAATGGAAGAGAAGATAATGCGAGTTATGGGTTTGGCAAACCGTGAAAAGTGTCTGTATCCTTTTCTGGTCTTACATCTTTGTGATGGCAACTTTATGCTGCTGCTCTTTGCAGTTCTTTGCAGGTTATATAGAACAGCCTGCTCATGCCTACCATATGTGTGTCTTTTTCTTTTCCTTGGGGCAGCCTGCAACTTTAATTCTTTGGAGACTTGTATTTCATGAATCATAGCCTTACAGCATCACTGGGAAAATATTGATTGCCCTTTGTTTCTGGGGGAAGCTTGGGATCACTAAAATAATCACACCATTTCCCCAAAGCAATCCTGTATGTTCTCTTTCTCCTATTCATTTCTGGACCCACTTCATTGTCCACAGGCATTCATCATTTCCATGAAAAAGATAGACACCACTATGGGTTATTCGTTTAACTGCATAACCTACTCTGGAGATGGGCTTATTCATTCACCTGATTTTCCCTGTGTAGTTAGGCTGAACTCTTTTAAGTAATAATGAATCTTACTTAGGAGGCTGTGAAGTGTTTACAGTGTTTGATACCATTGGTAATGGCATACCTAAACAATAGCATCTGAAGGTTCTCACCATCTATAGGAAATCCCTCTGTGTACTAGACATAGGTCATATGTTTAGAATTCACCTAGTTAAGCTACCTCACTTTACAGATGAGGAATTTTAGGTCCAGACAAAGGAAATGATTTGGCCACTTAGGAGTAGTATGTGGCAGAAACAAAACTCAGACCTAGGTCCTCTGGCTTCATATACTGCATAAACACTTTTGATGAGTATACAGCTTACTGTTTTATTCCATTCTTCATATTAATAATTAGAGGGTCATTGGATATCTGTTAAATGCATGGGAAACACCTCGTGAGAAAAGACTTTAAGTTAGTGTGGTTTCCTTTTGTTCTTTCAATTTATATTGTTGTAGTTAATGTATATTATTTTCCTGATTCTTCTTCATTTTGTATTAATTCATAACGACTTGCCATGTCTGTTTGTATTCGTTGCTTTTTATAGTACAGTAATAATCCATGACATTTATATACCACTAAGGTGGTGTTTTGTTCTACAAAATCAGGTGTATTTTTAATAGTCGAGCAATAAGTACACTGGGATCTTGTGTTCTCGGTGCCTTTCAGTTACTTGTATAACCATAAAGATGTGGTGTTTGATAAATATATGCATAAATTATTCTTGTAAAGATTTGTAGAGATAGAAATATGGGCATTGGTTGTATGTTCTTGCACTTTTTTGGTTAGTAAATAGTGATTTCCTCTCCTCCCTCCCATTCCCCCTACTTTGTCAGGTATCTTGAAACTCATCCTCTATTCCCTTATAATTGTGTTGCCTCTAGCATGGACTTCCTCTTTGTATATACTTGATTAACTATCTGTTTTTTCCATCTTTATTCAGTGCCATTTATTCATCTTCATGTCAGGGACAGTGATGGTAGATTGTGAATATGGTGGTTCTCTTTTCATTGACAGGAAAAGTTTGTACAAAGATATTTATATATTTTTTCCATTTTCTACCCTTTCATTATTCATTCATAAATAACATGTTTTATTCCTCTATAACTTAGTATATATAGTCTTTGACAGGAGCTATGAATAAAAAATTCATCACTTTACTGCCAACCTGATGATGAGTCTGTCTGGATTTCGCTGGGTGGTCCTTAGATATCAGTCATAGTCCATCAATGGGCCTTTTTCCTGCTTAGGAGAACTGCCAGAGCTTGCTGCTTTGCTGACATAGCTTTTGAGAACTGCAGGGTTACCTTCTCTAATGAAACACCAACATAGTATTTTAGTGGCAGAAGCATGTGGTCAGCAGTGTCGGAGGACTCAAAAAAAAGAAACCCCAAACCAAAAACCATTGAATTTACCAACGTAGGAGGTCATTGACATTTGAAGCAGTGTTTTCAGTATAATGTTAGGGGGAGAAACCAACCATGTTGCAGGAGATTGAAGAAGAGTGTGAGTTGTGAGGAAGTGTAGACAACTTTTTCAAGAAATTAGGTAGTAAAGGGATAGAGATGGTAGCTCGAATGGAGTAGAAAATTCGGGTGAAACTTTTTAAAACTTCAGAAACCTAACCGTTCTTTTCCTATGGGAAAGAGAGATTGAAGAACATAGGATTTAGAGCAACAAGAAATTTTAGAAATAATCTTACCCATCACCTTCATTTTACATATGAAGAAATTGAGATTAAGTGACTCATCCAAAGGCATTATTTAATTAGTATAGTAATAAGTAGTAGACCTAGGATTTGAACCCAGTTCATCTAACTACTAATCCAATGCCATGTCCACTTCTCCATTCTGTAGCAAATGGGAATGTTTGTGGGGGTGAGGTACTGTAGAGGGAGGGAGGGGATGGGATCAAAGGAAAAGATAAAAGTCTTAGCCTTAGGGAGGAAGTAGGGTTCCATCTTCCACAGAGGTAAGGAAAAGGAAGTATTGCAGTATCCTCCTATTTGGTCCATCTGCTTCCATTCTGTCCCCTCACCAATTCATCCTCCACACAGTTAAATTACCTTCCTTAATCTGGCTACTTCCTTAATCTGCCCTACTCAGAAAGCTTCAATAACAATGTATTACTCTACTGGGCATAAAAATACCAAGAGTTGAAACAATTCCTCTTCACAAGGAGTTTACATCCTAGTGGAGGAGAACAGCAAATAGGTATATAAGCATACATAGAATAAAGTGAACACACACACACACAGACACACACACACACACACAGAGAAATACAAATATGGTAGTTAAAGAGGAAAGACATTAAGAGTTAGGAGGATTAGGAAAGAATTCCTCTTCCAAGTGGTCCTTGCACTGCATCATTAAAGAAGATGGATTCTGTGAGGTGGAATTGAGGAGTAAGAGTATTCCAGTAAAAGGGAATAGTGCAAAGCCGGGGAGACGGGGTATAAAGTTCAGTTTGACTAGAATCTAGTTTGGAGAAGGCAAGCACAATGAAGCTGGAAATATAGGTTGGGGCTAGTTTAAGGAGGGCTTTAAAAGCTAAATAGAAGAGTTTATATTTGATCCTGAAGGTGATAGGTAGTCATTGGTACTGATTTCATTGTTCTATCTAACCAATCATTTCCTGTCATTTGAGATATAATTAATTTGATTGTCTTTATGTTATTCATTCCTTGCCATGACTATTTACTTGAAGAAAATTTTCAACATACATTAATGCAGGCTTCTGTATAATCTTCTTTTAAGTATATATTAATTTAATTTTGGAGGGTATTATTTTTGCAGTTTTTTGTATAATTTCTCTACCCCCTTATCCAGTGAGACAGATATTGGTACATAATGTAATATTTCCATAGTAGTCATTTTTTAGTTGCTCATCATAGTGACTCTAAGTGTGAATGATCCAGTATCTCACAAAATATTTCTTGTTGCCTTTGTACACGAAATAAAAAGTAGCTTCAAATCCTATCCTGTTGTCAGCAATTGCCAGCTTGCCATGTGTTGTCTTTTTTTTTTTTTTTTTTTTTTTTTGTGCGGAGGGCAAAGAAGTGTTCATCTTTCTGTATCTGCCTTAGAGTGATGACCATTCTGTTTCCATTAACATTACACGGGTTTTTGTTGTGATACTTTCCAAATCCATTACAACTCATTTTACAGTTCCAATAGGGTACATGTACATTAATACTAGAATTGTATAGGTATAATCTGCTTTAAATGGTTTTTTTTTCCCATTCAGCCTTAATTTCAGGCTGCCAATACGTCTTTTAACATTCAACCGCAATATTCTTTTTTTATATCTTTGTACTCACTGTCTCCTATTATTTCATCTGTTGGTTGGTTTCAGGCTTAAAGACTTGAATCTCAGTCTTTTCTTTGCATATGGGAAGAATTTACACTTATTGAGTCAAAATAGCATTTTGATATTAATGGAAATTTAATGAGATGAAAGAGCTGCCTAATGTGTTTCTGATGGGACTATATAGCTTGATGTGTATCTGTTTTATTGAATTCCCTTTTAATTTGGAATCTGGACGTAATTCTATTTAGGAGAAATTATATATTTAAGTCTGGTAGGATCTGTTTTGGGGTTAAAATATCCCCATCAGTTCTTGGCATTATTGTGTTGGTGGCTTGTTTTGAATAGAGCGCAGTTTTCCTCATGGGTATCAAATACTCTGTTGTTTATTCTATACTTGAGTCTATTTTAATAGAATAAGTCATGGGTGCAGAACTGAGTCCTAGCTTTGTAAACAATAGGCAGAATAAATGCCATGCCATTTTGGGACAGTTTGTTCAATAAATACCATTTAATAATTTTTTAAAATATCCCCTTTTAAAACTTTGTCCTTTTGTCACACCTTTTTTGTTCCTCAGCTAATACATTGTTTTCTTTCCGTTGTTTATAGATTTTTCTTTAGTAATATGAACTTTGAGTGCTATGTATGAAGTACAAAAAAACATATAAATTGGCCAAAACATGGAGTGATTGCTGATTTTCTTAACTTTTGATAATAGATATTTCATATTTTCTGTTGAGAAAAATGGAATCAGGCCTTGTACCTGAGAGGAACTTGGTAAAATGCTTTACTGGTAATTCATGAACTTCTTAATTCATGAAATCCATGAAGCATATGAAGTAGTATTTATGGATCTTACCTGGCCCCACCACTTTGCAGTTTTGCAGAGAAGCTTGAATTTCGTTTACCTCCCTTATGGACTGTTTATTATATTATAATTTGAAAGATATTTATTTTTTACTTGATCTAATTTGTGTTTTCATTATATTGGATTTCTTGTGGCTGTATAGATAACTAGAAAATTTCTTTATCCTTCTTTAGGTGGAAGGAAGGGGAAAGATCTCTTTCATCTCTGATTTCTTCATTCTTTTTTATTTATTTATTAATCCTTAAGCCTCTAGTAAAGTGCTTGATAGTGAATTGTATATTTTCTTCTTTGGGGTTCTTTGACTTCTAATTTTTCTTTAATCATTTGACTTTTGCTTTCTATTGCAGATTAAGGGAATCTAGAATTTTGAAATAACTTTTTTTTCCCCAAATATCTTTCCACATGTTTTGTTTTGTTTTTCCCCTGTTTGGTTGCATTTATTGGGCAATATGGTGTTGAAATTTTCTCTTTTGTATGAAGATGTAATCTTCAGTTCATTTCTACAGATCTTCCACAGCTAACTAGGTGTCTTCTACTGTGGCATTACTGATTGTTACCTAGCTTAGGGTTTTTTTGTTTGTTTGTTTGTGGGTTTTTTGGGTAGGCAATGGGGTTAAGTGACTTGCCCAAGGTCATAAAGCTGGTAAGTGTCAGGTGTCTGAGGACACATTTGAACTCAGGTCTTCCTGACCCCAAGGCCGGTGCTCTATCCACTGCCGCCACCTAGCTACCCCAAGCTTAGGGGTTTTCTTGCTCCACCTTTTGTCCAGTAGTTCTTACTGTTGCAGTTATTTATAGGTCCTAAAATGTGTTTACAGATTCTGTTAAATACTGTGGGAGAATGTATTTGTTTATGACAGTTATAGTAGATACTATCTTTGAAAAGTTACTCTGGGTTTAATTTGTCTGCTGTTGGATCATGCCATCAAACTAAAAGGACTTTTCAGAACTCCAGGGTGAGTATGACCCATATCCTTTTCAAAATCATTTGAGATAGCCCTTTAGTTGTGAGTTTTTGTCATCCACTTCATTATTAGGGTATAATTCCTGGAGTTTGCAGGACGTGAGGATTTGAGGACCACAGTGTCTTCAGTTTTTCCTTTTGGGTTTTAATAACTTCTTGATTTTTATCTCTTATTTCATCTAATATAGGCTTAGAGATGTAGTGTTTTTTTGTTGTTTTGTTTTAATTGCCCTGTACTGTCCCACAATATGTTATTTGGCAATAAAAACTATATTCCTTTCTTAAAATTGGTTAGAATACCCTACTTATCTATATTTTGAAAGTCTGTATGACTAGTAGTGCATTTTTATCCATATTGTCTTTGTATTGTGGATGATGATCACATCAGTACTAATGCCTGTGAATCCTATTTTCCTCATTAAGCTCCTATTGTATGCCAGATACTGTGCTAGGTGCTGGAGCGCAAATAGAAATATTAGACAGTCCCTGACCTCAAATAACTTTATATTGTGCTAGAGAGATGCAAAATATGTGAGCCTCTTGCTGCTGGGCCTCTCCTCTGAGCCCCTTCCCACACACAGCCTTAAGTTAACAGCAACCCATATGGATTGGTCTCGACCTTTCTTCCTTTGCTTCTTTAGAGTCTGGTCAGGCTCATCTTCAGAGCTCATTCTAGCTCAGCTCCTGTTCCAGTGACCCATGGGACATTAGGGAGTTGAGGATTAAAGAAATGAAAAGGAAATAAAGGCACTTGGGAATGATGTAAGACTATATGGGTACAGAGTGCCTTACTTGCACAAGTTCCTGATTATTCAGGCGGTCATTACTATGACAGTGTGTCAGGCACTGTGTTAAACTCTAGGGATTACAAAGAAAGGCAGAAGACATCCCCTGTCCTCAAGGAGCTCAAAAATCTAATGTTGGAGAAAACATGCAAACAGATATATACAAATAAGCTATATACAGGATAAATAGGAATTAATTAACAAAGGGAAGGCATGAAGAGGGCTTGGAAAAGTCTTCCTATTAAGCTTGTGATTTTTAGTTGGGACATAAAGGAAGCTAGGAAAGCCAGTAGGCAGATGAGGAGGGAGAGTATTTCAGGCAAAGAAAATGCCCAGAGCCAAACCTCTAAACAGAGGATTTTATCTTTGATCCTAGAGGCAATAGGGAGTCACTGGAGTTTATTGAGTAAGAAGTTGGCTAGGGATGTGCTTTTAGAACTTGGTTGAACCTGTGCTTTTAGAAAATCACTTTGGTGACTGGAGGATGGAGTGGAGTAGGGAAATACCTCAGGTAGGCAGACCCACCACCAGGCTATTGAAGCAGTCCAGGTGTGAGGTGATAGGGGCCTGTACCAGGGTGATAGCAGGGTCAGAGAAGAGAAAGAAGTATGTATATTCAAGAGATGTTACATAGGTGAAATTGGCAGGTCTCCATAACACCTTGGATGTGGGGAGGTGAGAGATATTGAGGAGTCAAATATGACACCTAAGTTTCCAGCCTGAGGAACTGGAAGGATGGTGGTGCCCTCAACAGTAATAGGGAAGTTTCAGAGTGGGGGAGGGCTTAAGGGGATAGATAATGAATTCAGTTTTGGATATGTTGACTTTAAGATGCCTACTAGACAGGCAGTTTGAGATGATCCAGGGCTTCAGCCTAGGATGTTTTTCTGCATATAATCTTCATCTATCACTAGGCAGCATCTTCTCCCTGTACCCACTGGTATATGACCCTTCACCTCTTTTGCAAGTACTATATTAAATAACCATAGAATAGAGATAAACTCCAGACCTGTGATTTCATTGGTATAGTGAATTCACAGGTGAAGAAACATTCATTGTAGGTTTTCTCTACAATTTATAATCTTAGAGAGTTGCCTAGAAGAGACGTGTCAAACTCAAATAAAAATGGGATCCACTAAATCCAATGTAAGGATCCCTGCTGACCTCATATTAACTTAGAAAAACCACATATTAATATTATCATTGTTCTATTGCATTTTTATTTATTTTGTTTTAATCTGGTTCAGCCTACCCTCAGGAGTGTAGGCAGGCCAGCCAACTGTGAGGTTAAGTGATTGGCCTAGAGTCACAGAAGACATTGTGTGGCAGAGGTGGAACCAGAATTCAGATCTTCTTGTTTTTAGGACCAGACCAAAAAAAAAGACCACCTTTCTATTCTATATGACACACTACCTCTCTAAATAATCATACCATATTAAGGAATCTTCTATTTCATTCATTATCACCTGGATCAAATTTGCCATGTTAATGTCACTTTTGTTGACTTTGATTAGAACTTTGTTTTTGTTGGAAAAAAGTGTATGTTTTTATGTGGGAGCTGTACTCAAAAGTATTCAATAATTTTCTCCCCTGACAAGAGGACAAGCCCCGTTACTCCCTCACTACTCGCCTCCACCCCCGTTTAGAAAACTCTAACCTTAGCTGAGTCTTACGCCAACCTCTCTGCAGCTATGCTTTCCCTGTAGCTGCTTTTCACTATTATGTAAGTCAATTAAAGCTGAATAAAAGCACTCCCATATGCTAAAAGGGCCTGCTCTAGGTTAAATAGCAAGCTGTGGATCCAGTGAATGCAATTTCATGTCTACTAGCTGAGCTCAAAGTTCTGAAGTAGAAGAGAGTCAGAAATGTGCACAGTTGGGGGCTGGTGCCAGAACACAGGATTGGAAAAACTTAGACAATGAGGGATTCATAGGGTCAAGGACAATGCCTTGTTAAAATGGATTGGGTTCCAGGCTGTGCTGGAATGATTTTTAATCTGAATGATTTTAAAATTTTCATTGTGAGCAGTTACACCTCCGATAACACATGCTACAAATCAGGTTATTGTTTTTGTCTAGACTAAAGAAAGTGAAGGGAAAATGTTAATAATGTAGATTAAACTTAAAAGTATGGATGGTTGTGAGAGTTGAGAATGCTGGGGGAAGATTGATGAAGTTGTTAGGACCATCAGTATCAGAAATATCTAAATCATTGAGGATAGCAGGATTTGTCAATGAAGGAAACTAAGGCAAGAGCTAACATCACCAAAGAAGGTAGAATTATCATAAGATGAAGGATGGAAACAGGATGATATAATTGGAAGGAAGGAAGAGGTTATTGAATATAATGGCATGGGTCTGGAAATGACAATAGAGAACATGTCCTTGACACTGTCAGTTGGGGAAGAAAAGGAGTGAAAGGAGGTGACAGAAAGAAACGTTAGTATTGAAGTGGAAAGAGAGATAGATATATGCTAGCTTTAGAAGAAAGCCAGATTTCAGTATTAGATGTTAAAAGGAGAAGAGATTCTGAATGTTTATTAAATTGAATGAAGCCACATTGTTGACCACAGAGGTAATAAATACCCAGCAAGGATTCTACAGAGGACAGAGCCTGGGTGGGAGTAAAGGTTGATCTGGATATGGATAAAAGGGAGAGATAACAAGAGAAAAGGATTTTTGCTTAGGCAGGCTATGATTCTTAGCTTCAGAGATTAGGCATGTGGGAAGTTAAAATTGGGATTTGCTACACACTTGCCAAAAAGTATGGCCAGATAGACAGAAACTTGTGTCTATAAGCCTGGTTTTGTTCAGTCGTGTCTGACTCTTTGTGACCCCATTTGGGGTTTTCTTGGCAAAGATACTGGAGTGGTTTGCCATTTCCTTCTCCAGTTCATTTTACAGATGAGGAAACTGAAGCAAACAGGGTTAAGTGACTTGTCCAGGGTCACACAGCTAGGAAGTATCTGAGGCCAGATTTGAACTCGGGAAAATGAGTCTTCCTGACTCCAGGCTCAGTGCTCTTATCCACTGCACTACCCAGCTGCCCATTTCATATAATATCATCCTTTTTCTAAAGTTTGTTAAGTTTGCTGAACTTTTATTTCACTACTTGCTTGTTTTTCTTCTTCATTATAAGGCTTTCTAGGAGAGAGGAATGAAAGAAATATGATGGCAACAATAGGTGATGCAAATGAAAGGTATCGATGAAAATTTATTTTTGAAAAAACAAAGCAATTCACTGCAATAGCAACTTTTGAAGGACTTCTAAATTCCATTTCAATGTAAATAAATTTACCAGGATTTGTGATAAACAAAATAAACAATAAGCATTTCTCCCCAAAACCTAGTAGCCCATCTGTAAGCCTACAAACATTTATTTAATGCCTTCTTTGTGCTAGATACTTTGCAAGACAAAAATGAAACAGTCCTTGCTCTCAGTATAAAGAGCAAGCATTTGTTAAATAAGGGCATCTAGGCACAGTGGACCTGGACATAGAGTTGAGAAGACCTGAGTTCAAATGAGGACTCAGAGCTGGAGAAGGAAATGGCAAAGTACTCCAATATCTTTGCCAAGAAAACCCTAAAAAGGGGTCATGAAGAGTCAGACATGACTGAAAAATGAAAACAACAGCACTGATGTAAAGCAAAGGAGACTGTCTTTGCACTTAAGGATGTTATAATCTATTGGGAGAGGACTTCATGTAAGAAGGTGCTGGAAAGGGGAAGGAAGGAAGAGGTAGAGATGGGAAAAAGCTATAGTAAGTAGAAGATACAGAAAATACATGATAAGAAAAGAATAGGAAAAATAGTATTTTAGAGTTGGAAGAACAAGGATCTGGATAAATGTACTGAAGTCTTGCTATGTTATTTAAAGTTTCTGCTGTAGAACTCACTGCTATAGCAAAGATATTATAAAAACATCCTTTTGGTCATAATTTTATGTAATATGATTTACAAATTATTCACAAATGAAAGATGGAATCTACATGATACTACTTTATACTGTGTAGGAAGCAATATATAATCATATTCTAGCAACTTTTGAAAGTGAAATAACATCCGATCTTTGTCATAAAAGGCTGAAGTAAACTTTGATAGAAAAAATTGAAGGCAGACTAAAATTTACTACAGCTAGATACTAAGAGAATCCGTGGCAGAAAAAGCTTGGAAACAATAGTATAGAAATTCAGAAGGAGTTTAATTATTAATTTTTGGGACGGGAGAAGATTTGAAAACACACTCCCTGAAGAATTGTATTTGGAGAAAGTGTTTTTGTTTTTTTTTTCCTATTAAGTGATTCATTCTAGAATTTCTGTTTAACTTTCAAGAATGAAATTATAATTCCTTTCGGTATGTAAGGTGGTAAATTTAATATAAGTTAAAACCTGGTTCTTAGGTTTGAAAATTCTTTATTCAGATTATCTTGTCAGAGCTAATATTTGAAGTTTGGTGTTTATGATTCTCTAATTAAAAGCCTTATTTAAGTACAGGTTTAAATAATATAACTTTGAAATTTGGAAAAGGATAGGCAGTTGATCTGTGGTGCTCATGTTTTATAAATTCACTTCAAACACTGAATAAGCAAACACTGAACTATTGCTCCTTGGGGAAATACAGGGTTAGCTTTCCTGCTGGCCTTTGGTCACAACATTTGCTTTAGCACTTTCTGAGCTGGTTTCATGTACAGATTCGGGAATTTCCTCTGCCTTTTTCTGGATGAACCTTGTTGATTCATTTGTTGTTGAGCTCATGGCCAACAGTACTCATACCTGAGCAAAGCTTATCTAACACATTTTCTCTGTAAGATGTATCACAGCCTTCTTGTGCTAGACAGCACTTTGCTATACTTGGTGGCCATTTTAAACAGTGAAATCACCAAAAAATACCCAGAAAGATATGAAAAAGATGATACTAAATAGACTGTGAAAAGGACACATTTATAGTATGAGAGCTGAAACAAGAAGGCAGAGTGTGGCTTTCAACTTCAGCAGGACAACTTAGATTTTTTTCACTGTTCTGTGCATGTTGATTTTAGGGTTAAAAATAAAGCAATAAATTTTATTAGTGAATGTGTAAACCACAGATAATGAGTAAGGTTTGAACCATTTATATTGTAATACAAATCTAGCATTCTCCTAGGAAAGAGAGTTGCAGAGAGGGAACAAGTATTTATTAAGCACTTGTTTAACTCATTTGTTCTTCTCAAGCATTGTGAGATGGGTCCTCAATTTACATTTAAGGAAACTGAGGAAAACAAAAATAAGTGTCTGACACTGCATTTGAACTTAGTTCTTCCTGTCTCTAGACCCAATGTTCTATCTTCTGCATTACCTAGTGGCCAGTATTAATGGAAATTAAAGTGTAAAGTCACTTAATCTTTAGAATATGGCTTTATGGGATTCAGGAGGATTTTATAAAATGTATTTTCAAGAGAATAGCTTGAGGATTCAGTAAGTATTTGCAAGATATTAAGCAATTCAACTATGAGATAGATCAGATACTTCAAAAATTAAATCTTTTTAGTGTCCCATTTCTGTCCTTGGCTCCTGAAAAGTTAAGTTGTTCCTTTTGCTAGTTGTGTCTCATCTCTTCCTCATGTTGAAGCCTAGAGAATTGGAAATACTCAGAGTACACATTTTTCCTTTTGTTCAACATGAATACACTTGCCATTGTAACAGCTTGCTTTTGTTAACTTTATAGTGAAATGCTAGTAAAGGTGATTAGATTATCCCCAACAAAAATGTTACATGAGTTTTTCGTTTTCTTAGTGTTCACAAGGCCAAGGATGGCACTCCTTCCCTTACATATCTCCCCCACCACCCCCATTTTTGGTTCTCTGAATGCTTCCATGTTTTTCAAATGCTTTTGGTTAATATGTAAAATCTGTCAGTCATACATACCCTTCATTTTTAGCTAAACATAATTTTGACTTGGGTTTTGCTAAGGTTTTCTTAGGTTGTTGACAGTTGGGGGGCTGCCCATTGAGCATATTTTCCTGTGTCTTTCTTGTGATTTGAAAAAAAATATTTTCTTTCATTCATTCAGAATAAGCATGATAAATAAGCTAGTTGTGACTGAGAATAACTGATGATTTTTTAATATATTTATTCACCTTCACAAGAAGTCAATAACAACAAAAGAAACAAAGTGCAAACATACTTTTTCTACATTGTGTATTGCATTTGTATCCAATACTATATCCACCAGTTCGGATTACTTTGTATACTTTTTCATTTTTCCATATACTTTGCCACTTTTTTCCACATTTATTTTTCAGGAAATTTCTGCTACAGTTTTACACTAATACTTTATTGTGGTATGGCACTGACCCTCGGTTCTAAAAGGCTTCTTAATGCCAGAGGAGCATAAGTCCTGGCAGGCCTTGCCCAGCCAGAAAGATTCCCTGGGGCTCCTGGAAACAGTCTGTTTTAGGAAAGTCAGTTTAGCTAAGGCTGGAGAGGTACATCACCAGATTGGCCAAAATACCTTTATCAGTCACAGGACCCCTCAGAAGCTACCTCCTCAGCTGAAAAAGATAAACTGTATTGGTAGGGCCCACTTGAGAAAATTAGAGCTCACCTTCATGCATACAAGCAGTGGTAATGTAATATTCCATTACATTAAAGTCCTTAGTTATCTTAGCTTTCACCCGGTCATTGAGCATTAAAGGTTGGAGTTTGGCTATTATTAGATGTGCAACTATAAGCATCTTTGTACGAATGAGTTTTTTCCTTTTGAATTATTTCCTTGGGAAATATTCCCAGTGGTGGGATCACTAGGTCATTGTTATATATTGCCAAGAACAGCTGATAATATTTTAGTATTATTGGTTAAATGCCAACAGTGTTTGGTCCAGCATAAGAAAAGAACTAGAAGAGAACTACACTTGGGAGTTGGGGAGTATTCTGTGAGAATTGGAGCAAATGTCAGGCAACACAAATTTATTAGTAAGTGCTTACTGTGTGCCAGGCACTGAACTAAATACTGGGGATAATAGAGAAAGGCAAAACTTGTTCCTGCCCTCCCGGAGCTCACATTTTAAAGAAGGTAGCAACATATAAATAACTAGGTACAAGATAAAGATAGGTATGAAGAGGAAGAGAGAGAGTGAGACAGATGGCAGTTGAGGGGATGAGGCAAGAGTTCCTTTTCAAAAGATGGGGTTTGAGCTGAAGCAATCAAGAGGCAGAGGTGATGAGGGAGTATAATCCATAAACATAGATTGGGAAGGCAAGACCAGAGTGTTATGTTTGAGGAGAAAATAAGTGGCCATTATAGTTGGGTGGTGGAATGCATGAGAGGAATGAAGTATAAAAAGTAGGAAAGGGACAGCTTGTGAAGAGCTGTTTAAAAAGGGAATGAGAGAGGGATTAACTTTAATAATTTTTTAAAGGAATTTAAGGCTTAAAATCAGGATGACTTCTAAGATTCTTTCCATCCTTGAAGTCCTGTGATTTCGGTGTCAAATTATTATGGGTGTCAGCAGTTGCATTGCTATGTGTAGTAGTACTGTTTTTGTTTTTAGTGTGGTGATAATTTGAAAAGTGATGAACTTGATACAGGGAACAATGAGGAAATATCTAGGGCATTTTGTCCTAGTCATTTCTTGAACTTGACAGATTGCCCCATAAGTGGCCCAAGAAATACTTTGGCTAGGTACACTCCTCTAGAGGATCTTGCAAGACCCCTCTTTGGAGCCTAGTTAGCTTAAATTTGGTTTTGAAATTGGGGACCAGTGCTCTGTAGCTATGTACTATCTTCTCTCTGTCTTTTTCCCCCCTTTGTTTTGTTTTTCTTTCCTTAAAGGCTTAAAAAAAGTCTTCTAAATTTTGGGATTGGTTCCCATTTAAGTGCTGACTTTAATGTGTGTGCAGTGTAGCATTTTACTGGGGAAAATGGAGTGGTAAAGGTTGTGAGGATGGGGAGGAAGAATGGGGTGCTTTTGTGGTGATTAAAAAAATTTCCAGAGACAAAGTTTTTGGGTAAAATTTGGACTCAGTCAAAAGGCTTCACCCAAGGACCTAGAAAGTCACTTAAGTTCCCCATCCTGGCCCCAGACTTTGGGCATTCTGGACAGAAGGATCTCTCTATCCAAGCTTAATTGAATGGAATTCACCTAAGACTAGAGATTCCTTTTAAGGCTGGGTGGGCTTAGGAAGAAAAGTTTAGCTGGACCTTCAGAGACTGAAGTCTTGAAGTCAGGATAGAGAAAAGGAGTAACTCTGAATCTTCTCCAAATCATTAGTTAGTAATAATCATTTCTCTCACTTTTAACTCATCATTTTTTATAGCTGATACTATTCATTAAAAGATTTTGAGAATCATTAATGCTTGAGAAATTACCCAAGATGAGTCAAAATTGAAAACACTAAGTGCTTTTTTTGCCTTATTTTCCAGATTGTTCCGAGTACTTCATTGCTATACTTAGGTATTAGCTCGTACATATATGTACAGATCTGTCTTTTAAAATGGCAGAGGGAGGTGGCAATGAAGAGGTGATTCACTTGAACAGCTTTCATGGTCACAGGGGGAAAGGTAAGTTATTTGGCTTCTTACTATTTCTCTTTCCCTTCTATTTTCCTTTAGCCTAACATTGTTACAAGAGATTTGTTGTAATACATTTTGTAATATTTAGAACTTAGAGCATTGATAAATAGGGCACTAACATAATTTTTTAAAAGCAAGAGTCCTCATCCTTAAGGAATTTTCATACTAGATTGTTAATGGCGTGTGGCAATGAGTCATTTGATCTATGTCATAAACAAAGACAAAAAAAGGAATTGTGAATGTGTGAAGCAGTGGACTGCAGATGAATTAAGGGCAAAGGAATAGGATTAAAAGGAATAATAATAATAACAACAATAAATTTGTTATGGGAATTTATAGTTTACAAAGAACTTTCCTTATAAAACTACAAGGTAGATAGTATAAGTGTTTTATAATCCCTATTTTAAAGCTGAAACTACAGGAAGTTGGGTAATTTGTCCAAGGTCAGGTAGCTAGTAAGTGTCAGGATCTAATGAGAAGATACTATCAGAGCAGGAGCAATCTTTAAGTAAGCTCTAGAAAGTGGTGGTACAAAACACACCTTTGGCCTTTTCATTGTATTAATTGTTTACTTAACAGACAGTATCAGTTTAGGAATTTTTCTTCAGGGGAAAAAATTTGGTTTGGATTTGTAATGAAGTAATTAGCATTTGCTTTATAGAAGTTTGTAACCAACTTTTCTGGAAAGTATATAATTTTATAAATTGATCATTTCTTTTAAAACTAATAATAATAATTTGTATAAATATGCATGAACTTTTACTGTCTAGTCATAATTTAAACTTTGTTAGACCTGAAGAAATAATCTGTGCCTGTCAATAGGAAAGAATACTGAATATACACATTTTATTGCCTATATAAACATTCTGTGAGGAGGGGTAGTGTTTTTTTTCCAGGTGCATTTTGTGCTCCTGTCTCTTTTTTATTGGTTTTTCTTTGTTGATTTTACAAACATTTCAAATTTTGCAAGGTGTAAAAATGACCAGTTCATAAAAAACATAGATTTTAGTATTTTATTAGTGTTCTAAAGTGGTTGCCAGATGTATTTTAAAAGTTTTAATATATTCAATTTTTGTTGTGACTTATACTTAGTTTCCAACTTTTAAGGACATGTCATCACTCAAATTACATAGTAGTGTTTGGGGTCAAGTCTTTAAGATTATGACTTGTAACTGACATTTTTAGAAACTTTTTTCATAAAAATCATGAAATATCTAAGCTAAGTGTTGGAATGTATTTCTAGTTTTAAAAATTTTTGCCACAGCCTGGCTCATACTCTCTTTTCCAGCCTTATTTCGCATTACTGCCCTAAATTCCAACTAAAATGCACTTTGTTGGCTCTTCACCCTCTCAGCATTCCTGTATGCTATCTCTTTCTCTTTTTCTCTTCTGTACCCCTCTGCTCCTCATACGCACTGGAACTGCACCCCTCTCCTAAGCTTCAAAGTCACTTTCTCCTCTCTACCTTCTGGAGTTATCTGCCCTGCTCCTACAGGGCAGTGAAGCATTTCCTCTCCCTTACACACCTATTAAATCTTTCTTTCCTCAAATTAACATTGTATTTATTTATCTGGTTACTCCCAATGGAATGTAAAATCCTTTAAGGCAAGAATTATTTCGTTTTTATCTTTAAATTCCTCGAGCTTAGCACCCTGTGCTAGTCTGAACTTGCTCGTTTATCTGCCTAGACAGGTGCAGATCTACTACTGTAGTATGCCAGGCACTGTGCTACTTATTTTTACTAGTATTATCTTATTTTGTCCTCATAGCAATCCTGGGAGGTAGATACTATTATTTTCTCCATTTTTTAGTTGAGGAATATGGGTCAGAAGTTAAATGACTTGTCCAGGGTCACACAGCTAGTATCTTAGGGCTGATTGGAACTTGTCTTACTGACTCTAGGCCCAGCTCTCTCTGCTGCTGTGCTTCCTACCAGCCTCACAACATTCACATTGGAGAAATAGGGTGTGAGACCTAATTAACTTATTTCTATTTTGCCCACCAATAAAAAAATGTTAATTGAAGTTGAATACCTATGTATTTAGAACAAATAAAAGACAATCATCACATTTGTGGAATTGCCTTTTGCTTTAGGCATATGTGTAGAAGAGACTTTCTAAAGTTGTTTTTTAAAGGAAAATGGATAATTTTAATTGCTTTTAATTTAGTGATGATATGTTTTGAAAAGGTTGTTACCTAAAGGCAGGTAACTAAGGTAGCTGGAGCTAAAATTTGATTTTTATGTTGGTAAAAATTGGGTAATTCAAAGTATCAAATAGACATTTCATTATATTGTTAAATGATAAAATTAATGGGTATTTTCAGGAATATATAAATAATTTTTTACTCCTGAGGAGATATTTTTAATATTAGATTGCAGTGTTTTGTTTTTTAAGAGTTTTATAAGCTGGAGACTGATTTAACCCTACATTCTTCTTATATTGCCTTAAACAAAGTTAAAATAATAGCTTATGTTTACGTAGCATTTTTTTCATTTCCACATTCATTTATCCATTATCTCATTTAATCTCATAACAACTTTGTAATTGCTGGGGCAGATTATTAATTTCTTGTTGTATAGATGATGAAGTAAAGTTCAAAGGGATGGTGTCTCTGCAGATAGTGTGCAAGTGGTAGATTGGTCCAGCTAAGATGACTTCCTGAACAAAGGCAGACTACTCAACTTCCGCACAGCTACTCTAGCTAATACCAGAAATTTGCACCAGACTGAATAATGATCAGAAAAAAAATCCAGTGAAGACCCTACAGCAAATGACTTCTCGTTTCTAAGAAATCCACAAAAAATAGGAAGGGGAATCAGCAGTAAAAACCAATACTAGTATGGACAAGCAAGCCCGGAACTTCCTAGAAGGAGCAGAGAAGGGCCAGAAACAGGAGTAGCCTATAGGGATCTCTGACCAGCTTAGAGGAGAAAGCAATAAAACTAACCCAAGAAATGGGTTCCTTGAAAACTAAAGTGGACCAAACAGAATTAAATGATTCTATGGGAAAATAAAAAAAATTAGAATAATAGCAAATAATTTTAAAAAAGGACAAAATGTTATATCTGATATCATGAACAGCTGGCTTGAGAAACACGTCAAGGAAACATAATTTAAGAATCATTGGACTCTTTGAAAACTGTGGTTTAAGAAAAAAAGCCTTGACATTATTTCAAAAAATCATAAATGAAAATTGCTCATTCTGCTGAATTCCTGAATAAATTCCTGAAAGGAATTCCCCAAATTGAAAACTCAGGAATGGCATAGCCAAAATTCAGAACTCCCACATCAAAGAACTCTCTCTCTCTCTCTCTCTCTCACACACACACACACACACACACACACACAATTTGGTATAGAAATAAATCAAACTTAATAGAAAAACAAGTAGGGACAGGGGAGGAGGTAATAGTCCCAAGCAGGACAAACTTTTTGATCCTGAAAAATGAAAAATAAAGCACCAGCATTTAAGGAGGTACCCATTGAATGAGGAGTGGTTGAACAGAATGTAATGGAATATCCTTATTCCTTAAGACAGAATTCTGAAAGAGACAATTAGAGAGAATCCTGGGTGATACAAAATGGGTGCAGAGTAAAGGATGGCATCATTAAGGAAAAAAACTTCAGTAGACTTGAGTAGACTCAAAGTGGAGAAAGACATCAATTTTTGGACATGACTACTGTGGATTCTTTTTACTTGATTCAGCATATTTGTTACAAGGGTGTTTTTTTTCTCTTAAATGCCCTGAAAAGAACAGAAGTAAGCACATGCAAACAGAGCTCTTTTGAAAGTAACGTGTGCAAGTTATTTTATATATGTGTGTATATATATATGTATGTATGTATGTGTGTGTGTGTGTGTGTGTGTATATATATATATATACTTAAAACAATGAAATGGAGAATAATGATTTTATATACTTAGTGAATGCTTTGCATTCTGCTCTGTATGTGGAAATGTTCTTTTGGTGTTTAAATTAATAGAAATATTTTTAAAAGTGGTAGAGCAGAATACTTGAGCTCAGCTTTCCTATATCCAGATCCATTCCATTTTCCCCAAAATCATGGTGCCTCTTGAAGCTGCAAACTTTGAGCAGTCAGTCAAATCTGTACCATAATTCTAAAAAGTCTCAGTAAAGCCTGGAATGGGATTATAGGTCTTAAAATTTTTATGTAATTCTTGAAGAAGTATTCATGCTGAATAATTCTGTAATGTCATTACACTTAAATTTTAAGGCTAGTTTCAGCTCTTCTCAGACAGATTAAGGTAAACCTTTTTATTGTTCAGTTGTTCTTGTCTGACTCATATCCAACTCTTCATGACCCCACTTGGCGTTTTCTTGGCAGAGATACTGAAATGGTTTGCCATTTCCTTCTCCAGCTCATTTTATAGATGAGGAACTGAGGCAAATGAGGTGAAGTGACTTGCTCAGGGTCACACAGCTAGTGGATGAGGCCGAATTTAAACTCTGGGAGACACCTTAGCTTCTAGCTAACATTTTCTGCTTTTCTGTAGACAGGATAAGTCACAGAGATGAAGGACTCATCACCATATCAGACTCCTCAGATGAAGAACTTGCTCTTTTGCCAATCACATCAACTTCTCGACAGCATGAAGAAGAGGAGGATGACTATGACTATGATGATGATGGCAATGATGATGACAACGAGGATGACGATGATGTTGTCATCTTGGCAGAAGTGAGTTTTCCTGAGAATAGAGTGGTGAGGTACTAATGCAGAGCAAATGGATGATGTATTTTATGAGCTAGGATGTTGCAGAAGAGAGAGCTGTGCTGAAAAAACCACCCAGTCTCTTAGCTAGTATTCTAATTACCAATTCCCTTTTTACACAAAGGAGAAATGATTGTAACTTTGTTTAAGTTTTGGAATGGATTGTAGGAACTCAAGTCTTTTCTAGCAGTTTTTATCATTCTGTTTTCTATGCATGATTTAGATTCATTTTAGCTCTGAAGAGGACCAGATATAGTAGATTCATAGAAATAGGTCATAATTAGATCAACTCTCTACCTATCAGCATCTGAAATAAACTTCTGATGAGCCTAATAATTAAGTATGTTAGCTTTAAAACCCTTCAGGACACTCTGATGGCTGACACCAGAGAGGAGTTATTTCCTGAGTTATTCACTGACTTCATCCTTTCCACTTTTCCTAGGGAACATAATAGTATACTAAAGGCACAATCTTCACTGTAGAATGTTTTTGTTCGTGAGGTGTCCAATGACTAAATGTCTGCTCTGATCCTTTTTTCTTATGTTTGTGTTGAGGATCAGGTAAGATGTGTGTTTTGATTAGAACTACATAAAGCTTAATCATGGTTCTCTCATACTCTCATATAATTTTTCCCCCTCTTCCTCTACATTGCTCAGCTTACATGCGTGTGCATGCACACACAGTTCTTCCAAGGCATACAGTTATGAAGTCTATCAACCAGTCTGTTTTATTATCTTTTTCCAATATGTTCCTTTCCCTTCCTGCCCAAAGTGACTGACCTGTCTGCTTAAGCATTTCTTTTGTAAAGAAGAAATGCATTGTTCCTCATGACTCAATGTTATGAGCTTTCCTCAGAGATTTCTTGAGGGCTGGGACTATTTTTGCTTTTCTTTGTATCTCTGGCATGTTTAGTTCAGTGTCTACTACCTAATAAGCACTTAACAAATTTGATTTCAGTCTTCTGAGTAAGCTAAACCTTACCACATAAGTAGATATCTAATGATTCTTTAGAAAAAGCTTTTTAAAGCTATATTTAAGTTTTTGAAATAAATTTGATCTGTAATATGGTTCTGAAGATGAAAATGAAAGTACATTAAATTATAATTCTATAAGGAACTTTGGGGAGGTACTCTGAGAGAAAATTCAAAATTCTCTGCTTTGAATGAGGGGAGCAGAAATTCCCACTTGCTCAGTGAATTGGAGAGTCCCTAGGAACTGAAAATTTCTCTCAGAATTCACCAGTGATTTCATCTTAATAGAATGGGAAACATGGTCTTCCTCAAAGAGGGTAAGGATTTTCATAGGCCCATAGGATTGTAGATTTATATCTTGGGAGGATAGCAGAGTTCATCTACAATGACTCTCATTTTATAGATGAGGTGACTGTTCCAGTTTGAGAATACAGAAATTGATGTTAGGATAACACTCACTCCACTATTATTTAGAGACAGTCTCCAGGATGTTGCTGGATAGAAGCAATGTACAATACTAATACTCCACACTCTGGATTTATTTTCTTATAAGATTTGATTACCTTTTTTTTGAGGAATGAAACTTGTATTTTTAATTTTAATCAGCTTCATTTCAGAGGCAAAATTGTTTTAAAACATTCTAAGGTAATGTCATCAGAAGCTTTGGATTTTATTGATTAATTCCAATTTTATAAAACAGCTACCCTTATAGTAGTCAGATGCAGGAAAATACTTTATCAGTGTTTTTCATTTTTATTTTAGTGGTCTTCAGAGACACTAAAACTAATTACTAGAGAAGTATCAAACTTTCTTGAAATTATGGTATAAATCACTATAATTTATTGTGGTCATAAGGCCTGATTTCTATGTCAAATTATGTCAGAAACAATTTCCTTTTTTCTTATCTCACAATTTTAACCAAGTATATAAGGATATGTAAATGTTAACTTTATTAAATATGTTAAATATTTCTTTTTTTTTTCTACTTTAGACAAATAAACCGCAACTATTACGGCCTATCGTCAAACCTGCTGCCCAGTGGCAGGATATGAATAGACTGGGAGAAGGAGGGTCTAAAAAGAGCATGACTACATTTCTGCAAGAAAAGGATGGTCTTTTTTCAACAGCAAATGATGAACCAAGTTTCAGTGAAAATGACAATAATAGAAACCAAGATCCTCAGTTGCCTGGCTCCTCTGAAGACAGTAAACATAGAGTCAAAAAGGACCGAAATCCCGAGCCTGGACCAAGTAATATCCAAGCTATTAAAGTAATTTTGAAATCTGATGTGAAAAAGGAAATAATCAATTTAGAAGAAGCTGGCTTTCAAAGCAAGCATCCAAATGTGCAAAACCAGTCAACTGAATACTCTGAACCAGAGCTTATACCAAACCTCCGAGAAGCAGCTGCTGCAGTTGATGACCAGGTCATAAGAGAAAATAGTTGGTTAGATCATCCTTATTTCCAACCCATAGACCAAGAACCGAATGAGTTAGCAAATCAAGTTGTTCCACAGCAGGGGCAGCCTGAAGCAGACCTCTCATATAGAGATGAGATTCCAGGACCAGCTTTTCCAAGGCCAGAACCACAGCAAGATGGAATCCCAGGCCCTTCCTCTCCTCAGCCTGCCCATCCTCCTGGAGAACTTAAAGACCATCACCTAGCAATAGACGATGAACAACCTGGTCCAGCTTTCCCATTCCCCGGATCTCATCAGCCTGACTTGGGAAATGTTCCAGAACAAGGAGGCACTTGTGCAGATCAAGATTTTATTACACTACTAGTGAAAGAAACAGTAAGTCTTATTTCTTCCCTTCAGATTTTATGAAGTAGTAGGGAAAAATTTTTTTCATTACTAAAACCTAGTTTGTATATTTATTACATGGATAGGAATAGTTTCCATCAATATTTTCCTAAGAACCATATCCAGATAGATGCCTTAGGTTATTGGGCATATTGGCATGGTAATTTTACATATGAAAATTGAGTCAGAAGCTTTTTCTGTGTGCCTGTGCTCCTCTAAGGTACTAGAGTTGGAGTAGCAGGAATTTAGGCTCCCTCAGATAGCACTGGGCCGATTGATTGACAGGGGCCTTACAGGAGCCTTAGCTTTTTGTTTAATTTGTCCTTATTCCAAATGAAAACCCCAAACACACCAAGTTTTCTGTGATTTGTCAACACAATTTAGAGTGTTTTTTCTTTTTTTTTTTACAATTTCTAATGAAAACAGTTATAGGTGGTATAAAGAAAACAGCAATGTAGCATAGCTCGAAGAATATTGTACTTGGGATTAAGGAGCCCCAGATTCTGGTTTTAGCTCTGCTAGTAATTTCATGTGGGACCTTGGTTTCATTTCCCTGAGCTTCAGTAAAGTGTAGGAATTGGACGTTTAGAGTCTCTTTCGGTTCTAACACTCTAGAATTCCATTCAAACAAAGGAGTCTGAACCCCAGTTAATGGCCTACTTTATAGATGCTTTAAAGCCTCTTCCAGTGTGTGATGTAATGCAGTAGAAACTGTAGTATTCAGAAAGATAATTAAAACAGCTGTACGTTTTTACTCAGTATTCTCTAATTTTACAGTTAATGAAATGGAACTAACATGCTTATTCTTCTCTAGGAAGCAAGATTTCCAGATGTAGCAAATGGGTATATTGAAGAAATAATACATTTGAAGAATTTTTATGATTTAAATGTGTAAGTATAGAACTTAAAACATATTTTTGTCATAGTAGGTGACTTTTATGTTTGTTATAGTAGATGACCCAGTCATAGTAGGTAACTTTTATATTTGTGTTCTAGAAAACATACTGTAACAGCAAAATGATCTTGTGTTTACATCTGGTAGTTTTGGAAGCACACATCCGTATAGTTACAGTTTAAATTGGTAGCATCTTTTGGCAATTTCAGTTAATGTGTTCTAGGGTTTCCCTTTTTCAGATGATGCTATTGCTAAATTTGGTTATACTGGTAATTTCATTTTTGTTATAATTTGTGACATTTTATGGGATGTTTCAGCAAGATTTCTTTTTTTTAGTATCATTTTGCAAGAGATTAGACTTCAGCTATTAAAGTTCTTGTTTGACATTTAGATGTTCTTTCTGTACGTGTCAGTAGGACTTTAATACCTACCTTTGTTTTGGAATATATAGATAAAAAGTCTTTTCTTTTACTGTTTTTTTCCTGTCAGGAAGTAATCTCACTTGTATCGAGAAGATATTGGAAACATTTGCAAAGAGATATGCTTGAATGATTAATTTGGTATTTGATTGGAATATTTAGCATTTTGTGGAGTTATACCTATTTGTGAGTTATATCTATTTATATCTATTTACTCATGTAAAATAACAAGCAGTCAAAATTGAACAGGCTCAAAGCCTTTGGGATTTGTCATGAAGAAATATTCTTTTCCACCTTGTTTTTACTCTTTGAATTAACACTGCCCAACCTAAAGGGTCATGTCCATAAAATACTGTAAATCACTTTTTTTAAAAAATTAGAATTTTTGGAAACTTTTTAATTTGGATGTTAAAAATATGAGCTAAAAAGAGCACTTCCATATACATAGTAAAACACAAAAGGAATATTTCACATGAAACTATGAATCTCTTTCTTTTCTTTTTAAATACAAGATGTTCCAGAAGCCTTAGTGCAATTTTAAGCTACTAAAATTGCTGTAGGATTTTTGGGACAACTTGTATATATAAATTCAACATAAAGCTTTCAAAGGTTTTTTGTTTTTCTGTGAGTTCTTCTGACTTCTTCTGTTCTCTTCTGTGAATTTTTAATAAATGCTTCATTAACATTCTTTTTTTCCTTTTTTGTCAACTGTCCCTAGCTTCCCCTCTCATTTCCAACTCCTCAGCCCCACTGGAAAAAAAATCAAAATCTTTGTAATAAATGTGCCTACTCAAGGAAAACAAGTTTCTGTGTTGGCTAAATTCCCGTGTTTAAAATGTATGTCATATTCTGTACCTTGAGTCCAGTTTCTATAAAATAACTAGAAGAGGAAGTGCCAAGTTTCATTTTAGATTAAAATTTAATATAAACTTTTATACCATAAAATAAAAAAAATTCATGAAAAATCCTTAAGGTTAGATATTTACATCTAACTCTAGCTTAGAAGCTCACATAATTAATTGGACTTATAATAGTGAAGCGTGTGATTAAGTTAAGTAGATTTTTCTAGAATTCTTTATTTCCTGTTGAGTTGTATACAATGCACTTAGTCAGTATCACCTTTTACCTATGCTAGATATCTGCATTTCTTTATCACAAGACAGTAGAATCCATGCTTCTACTAGAAGCAGATAGATGCTGTTGTCTCACAAATATTAATCTCCATTAACATCTAGATAAAGGAGGATTTTTTTTTCTTTTTTTGGTGAGGCGATTAGGGTTAACAGACTTGCCCAGGGTCACACAGCTAGTAAATGTCAAGTGTCTGAGGCCAGATTTGAACTCAGGTCCTCCTGACTCAAAGGCGAGAGCTCTATCCACTGTACCACCTAGCTGCCTCTAGAAAGAGGATTTCTTATAGTCTTCTAGCCAGCTTTGATTTCCTTTTGATTTTAACCCTAGATTCTTGGAACAAATTTAATTCTCACAACTAATCTAAGCAACAATAATATAATGCATCTCCAGGATAAATAAAAAGCTAAGTTGACCATCACCCAAGTTTCAGTTTCTTTTCTCTTCATGTTTCTTACGCCCTTTGTATATTATTACCTTGAGGGAGCTTTTCACAGCAGAAGAGTCCTGACAGGACAGGCAAATTGTTCATAATGTTCACTAGGGAACCATGAAGTTTTTGCTTTAGGATGCATATTAAGGTCTCTGGCTGGTTAGCCAAGACTTGTAGTCCATAGATTTATGTCACTTAAATTTGTCTAATATTTCTTTGTACTGTAATCACATGTCTAGAGGTAAACAGGTTGGAACACTAGTCAAGGTTACTTTATAGAATACTCTCATCTCCATGGCATGTCAAGCCTGGACAGGCATGAAATACAGTGAACAAATGGCTGATTTGGGTTCTTGCAAGCCTCTCAATTGACCTTGTGCCCTGTGGTATTAATGAATAGTGTTCTGGTTTTGATAAGAGGAAAGGCTTGTAATTAATTCTTGTTGACGCGGAATTTATTTTCCATCAAAGTTTTAAACCTCAAAGAGTAGCAGTAAAGATAATTGAAATGTGAAGCAAGGTAGGACCTTGCTATTCTTGAGCAATTCCTCCTTGCTCAATGGAATTCCCATTATTTAGATTTTGGTATGGAAATAACTATGAATATATAAAATAATTTAGTGTGAAGTCACTAGTGAATGAGGGAAAGATCACATTTAAAAAATCATTGTAGTATAGTAATGCTGACTGTTTAAAATCCTAAAAGATGATGCTATTAAAGTGTGGTACTCAATATACCAGCAAATTTGGAAAACTCAGCAGTGGCCACTGCATTGGAAAAGGTTGGTTTATATTCTATTCCTAAAGAAGAGCAGTGCCAAAGAATGTAAACACTATCGAACAGTTACCCTTCATTTCACGTGCTGGCAAGGTTATGCTTAAGGATTGAGAATTAACAGAATTGCAGGCTGATTTTTGAAGAGGCAGAGAAACTAGAGACCAAATTGCCAACATTTACTGGATTACAGAGAAAGCAAGGGAGTTTCAGAAAAATATCTCCTTCTGCATCATTTATTACACTAAAGCCTTTGACTGTGTAGATCACAACAAATTATGGCAAGTCCTCAAAGAGATGGGAGTACCAGGTCATCTTAGTTGTCTCTTGAAAAACCTGTATAGTGATCAAGAAACAACAGTTAAAAGTGAACATGGAACGACTGATTGGTTTAAGATTGAGAAAGGAATACAGTAAGGCTGCGCATTATTTATTTAATTTATATGCAGAGTACGTCTTTCAAAATACTAGTATTAAGGTTGCCAGGAGAAATAACAGTCTCAGATGTGCAGACAATACCACTCTGGTAGAAAGTGAAGAAGGATTAAGAAGCCTCTTGATGAGGGTAAAAGAAGAGAAAGAGGAGAGAGTGAAATCTGACTTGAAGCTTAAAAGTAAAAAAAAAAAAAAACAACAAACAAAAAAACTAAGATCATGGCAGCTGGTCCCATCACATCCTGGCAAATAGAGGAAAAATTGATAGTAGCATCAGATTTTATATTCTTGGGCTCAAAGATGACTGCAGACTGTGACTGCAGCCATGAAATTAAAAAATGATTGAAATAGATTTTGGTATACTGTTTTTCATTTGAACTATTAGAATTCAATGGAAACCTCACAGTAACAGATTGTGAATTTTAGATGGCTTTGGCTTCATACCTCAACATATATATACTAAGACTTGATCAGTTTACCTAAGGAAGGTAAGATCTTAGGTACATTGACTCTATGTGCAGTGGATAGTAATTTAAAAAGAACACTGATTCATTCAGTGTGTCCATTTCTTGAGTAATCATGTGTCTACACTAAATCAAGCCTGCACTAAGAAAGAGGTTGAGATGGAGGAAGGAGAAGCAAGAAATAATATTAGGGTATAATTGGAGTGAGAAAATGAACTTTCTCTCCCTGTCCTTTCATTACCATTTGATCCCTTCACCAAAGATCCTGTCACTGACTGTTGAGGTAATTTGGGAATAGTTGGGTGGGTTGTTAAGGTGAATCCATTGGAGTTGTGTAGGTCTACAGTGGAGATAATGACGTGTGGCAAGAGCTGCCATTCGTATCAAGAAACTATATTATGTTGGATATTCATAAATTGAGCAGGACTATTTATATTAATGTCCTTGTCACATTTGGGAAAAATCCTATACAGTTTGCCTAATTTATTAGATCTTGCTGCAGAATGAAGAAATTGGGTTAATGGATTTGGTGTTTTCTTATAAGAAGATTCTGCATTGAAATATATTAAATTAAATCAACCTTGCTGATAGTACTGTAGAGGAGGCTGTAACTTAAAATAACTAAATCATTATCCTTTATTCCTGATATATTTGCAAATAACTGAATAAAAATATAAAAGTTTTTACTTATTCCAGTATAATGTAAGCTCCTTCAGAGTAGGGATTATTTTTTCAGTTAGTCTTTATATCTCTAGCATGGAGCCCAAGTTCCTTGAATGAAGTAAGTACTTGTAAATGCTTCTCGAATGAATTATCAGCTTTAATTTATGTGTATAGTAGATACATGTGCATATGCGAAAGCATGCAACACTATTATCTCCTTGGCAGATAATGACAGTACCTAGTAGCACGTAGTACAATCGCTTGTCTCCTGCTTTTTTGACTGTCTTGATTTAGCTATGACTTGGTTGTATCAGCCAGCAGGTTCAAGTATTGAATATGAAGGAGTGAGAATAAATGCACATTGCTACCTCAGATCATTTAAGTTCAAAATTTTTTTTTTTTTTTTGTGGACTGATGGGGTTTTTAGTAAGCTAGTGGCCAATTGTACTGTAATAGAGAATTTTAATTTCTAATGTTACATTTGCCTCACTCTGTGGGTATTTCACTTTGGATAAATATGAAGGTAATGTTTGTTTTGTTTTGTTTTTTGCAGACTTTGTAATTTTCTTCTGGAAAACCCAGATTATCCAAAGAAGGAAGGCAGAGTGGTTTTAAATCCTAATAGTAGCCTGCTTGCCAGCCAAGATGAGAAAAAGGCAAGTGTAATAGTCTTATTTCTGTGTTTTTCCAATATGCCCTTTACCTTTTTTTTATCATACTCTTTAAGGGAAGGAAAGCAGATTTCAATATTGTATTGTTGTAGGCAGATTTTTTTGGTTTTAATGCCTGGAGTAGTATTTCAAAGTTTACTCATGTTTTTCTGATATTTGCCAAGCTCGGCTACTGTGAAACCTGTATTTAATTTAATTAATTAAATTTAATTTCTGCCTTTCATTTCTTCGTCTTCTTCCTTCTCCTCCTTATCCTTAACCCTCCAACCAAAAAGAGCCCCAAAACAAAAAAAAAAAACAAAACTAAAACTTTTAATTTCATAGTTAGTTACAGAGTCACGATCTCCTAGTTCTCCCAACATACCTTCTCCACAACAAACTAGTAAATGCACCAGACTGAATTCTGATCAGGAAAGTCAAGAAAAACAGTGACTCATTTAAGAGAGGTCTCTGGACGCTGGGCTAAAGGCCATCCAGGAGCCCAGTGCAGTCGTAAAAATAGCAACAGTGAGACTGGAAGTATTCCAGCATCCAGGGACAGAAAGGAAACCAAGAGTATACCAGGGCAGGAAGCACTGGGACAGAAAGAGATCCAAGTGGATCCCTAAACTAGTGCTAGGAACAAGAATAGGTGCCACCTGGAAACTCTGTTACCCATGACCCAGTTCTTGATCATTAATCCAGGGCAAAGAGGAGCAGTCACAACTGAGGATGGGGCCCTACTTGAGTACCAAGTACAGAACCAACTCTAGGAACTTAGCTGTGTGACTCTGAGCCCAGGAGTAGAGCAGTGACTCAGTTTTAACCTTAGCATAGCACTCAAATCTGCAGTGGTCCGAAAAGCATCGTGGAACCCAGGACTAGAAAGAGAACCAAGATAGAACACCAGAGCAAGAGATTGGTGCAGGAATGGGTGCCATTTGGTAGCCCTATCACTCATTACTCAATTCTGAGTCACAGATCCAGGGCAGAGGATGTAATCAGGTGAGGGCCCTGAGTTAACTGAACAAAAACAGATTCTAGAAACTTATCTGTGTGGCTCCTGAGCACAGGAGCAGAGCAGTGACTGGGTTCTAACCAATAACCTACCACACAAGCCTGAAGTAGAAAAATTTCAAAAAAAAGGGTTCAAGAACACTGCCGAGGGGAACCGGTAGCTCAGGTGCTCTTAACCTTCAGAATCTTCCATTGGACTAACAGTGACTGAGTCCAGCAACAGTCTACTGAAACTCACCTGAAGAACCCAAACCTGAGTCAGGAACTTGGCAGAGCTCAGGCCAACAGGTTTGTAAACATCTGTTGCTGTATCACAACACTTTGGAAGCACTGAAAGCTTGCAGATCCCTAGACTGAGCTGTGAAAATAGCTGAAGAAAATAAAAGCTCAGGCCAGATATCCTCCCTTCTCCCTCAACACTATGAGGCCAAAGTCAAGAGGTAGGCTGGAAGAGTGAGCGGAAAAAGATCTCCTTTGGTTTCTGGGAAACTCAAGACATAAACACAGAAGACAATGACTTGGAAACTCCTACAAGCAAAGCTCAAAGAAAAATGCACATTGGGCACAAGTACAGCAAGAATTCCAAGAAGAGTTAAAGCAAGAGCTAAAGAAAAATTTTTAAAGGAGCCTGACAAAAATAAGAGCAGTAGAGGAAAAAATGGAAAAAAAAATGAGAGATAACGAAGATTGTTATAAAAAGAGAATTAATAGCTGTGTAAAAAGAGGTATAAAATATTGTGGAAGAAAATAACTGCTTAAAAATTAGGATTGGGCATCAAACAAAGTCAAAAGACTGAAAAAATAAAGAAGGTATGAAATATTTGTCAGGAAAAACACTGAGCAGGAAAATAGATCAAGGAGAGATAATTAAAGAATGATTGGTAAATGAAGAATGAAGAATTGGTCTTCCTGAAAGCTATGGATAACAACTGCAACAACAACAACAAAGAGCTTAGACATATTTAAAGAAATTATAAGAGAAAATTGCCAAGATAGCTTAGAACCAGATAGAAATTGAAAGAAATTAAAGTAGAAATTGACCATATTAACAAAAAACACAATAAAAAAATCATATGATTATATCAATAGATGCAGAGAAGGCTTTTGACAAAATTCAGCACCCATTCTTATTAAAAGTACAGGAATAAATGGAGCATTCCCTAAAATGACAGGTAGTACCTATCAAAAACCAAGAAACAAGCATTATCTGTAGTGGGGATAAGCTTAGAAGGCTTTCTAGTAAGATCTGGGGTGAAGCAAAGGTGTCTGATCACCACTACTATTCAATATCATTAGAAATGCTACCTGAATCATTAAGACAAGAAAAAGATACTGAAAGAACAAACATAGGCAATGAGGAAACAAAACTGTCATTCTGCAGATGTTTTACTTCTTAGACAACCTTAGTGAGCCAGCTAAAAAACTTAATTAAAATAAGTAAAAATTTAAGCAAAATTGCAAGATGTGAAACCTATAGAAATCATCAACATTTCTGAATATTATCAACAAAATTCAGCGGGAAAAGATAAAAAGAGAAATACTACAGATGCCAGGAAGACTCCCAAGTATTTTATACCATCTGCCGTATAAAATATTTGGGAGTCTTCCTGCCAAGACACATACAGGAACAATATGAACACAATATAAAAGAACTTCGCAGAAATAAAGACAGATCTAAATAATTGGAGAAATATTAATTGCTCATGAGTAGGCTGAGCCAATATAATAAAAATGACAATACTACCTAAATTAATTTACTGTTTAGTGCCATACCAGTTGAATTACCAGACAATTACTTTATACAGCTAGAAAAAGAATAATAAAGTTCATCTGGAGGAACAAAAGGTCAGAAATATTAAGGGCACTCATGAAATAAAAATATGAAGCATGGAGGACTAGCAATAGCAAATCTCAGACTATACTACGAGGCTATAATCGTCAAAACAATTTAGTACTGGGTAAGAGATTGATCAGTAGAAAATTTTTGTTCAGTTTCAGTTATGTCAGACTCTTTGTGACCCCATTTAGGGTTTTCTTGGCAAAGACACTGGTAGTGTCCTTCTCCAGCTCATTTTATAGATTAGGAAACTGAAGCAAAGGGGGTTAAATGACTTGCCCAGGAACCCATAGCTAGTAAGTATTTATAATAGCTCTTTTTGCATTAGCAAAAAATCAGAACTTAGGGGATGCCCATCAATTAGGGAATGGCTGAGCAAGTTGAATGAATGTAATGGAATACTATTGTGCTGTAAGAAATATTGTTACAGATGGTTTCAGAACTTATGCAAAGTGAAGTGAGCAAAAACACAGGAACAATTTTTACAGTGATAGCAATATTGTGAAAATAATCAACCCTGAAGAACTTAGTAATTCTAATCAATACAATGACCAACTATAATTCTCAAGGAGTCATGATGAAACATGGTCTCCACCTCCAGATAGAGAACTATTGGACTCAGTAGATTGAAGCATATTTTTTTCTTTTTCTTTTGATTTTTGGAACATGGCTAAAGTGGAAATTTGTTTTGTGTGTCTATATATATTTGTAATAGCCTTAATTTTGATTGCCTTCTTGATTGGTGGAGTTGGAGGAGCAGAGGAGATAATTTGGAGCAAAAGTAAAATTGAATTAGGGAAAAAAAGATTTCCTAGTCCCAACAAAAGATAACAGACAATGTGAACTAGATATTACTCTGTTAATATCTTGTTTTAAAATTAAGCAAGAACATTGTAATCTCAGGAGGCCTCTATTTTCGGATCTCTATTTCAGTGAATGAACGAAATAGAAATCAAAAAATAAAGGAAAAAGAAATTTGCCACTGAGAAATGTAAAAACAAAACAAAACTGTAGAACTACTACTTTGGATTCTGTTACTCTTCCTATTCCCCCCCTCCCCTTTCCTTCCTCCCTTTTTCTCCCTCCTCTCTCTCCCCCTCCCTCTCTTTTCCACCCTCCCTCACTCCTATTAATTCATGTATTCTCATGGGATGGAACACAGTTGTTTTGAGACTACTTGAAGTTCCTTTGTATATTTGTTTGTTGTGTTGCAAAGAAATCCCATTAACAAATTTTATTGGTTTTCTGCTTCTCTTTCATTTCAGGTGTCTAAAGTGGACTATTTTGACTTTTCTAAACTTACCCCTCTTGACCAGCGTTGCTTTATGCAAGCTACTGATCTACTCATGGAAGATTTCAAAATGCTCAGCACTCAGGACATCAAGTGGGCACTACATGAGCTCAAGGGACACTATGCAATCACCCGAAAGGTCCTCTACTTATGTTTTTGGGTTCTTTTTCTTAGCCACCTCCTACTTTTCCCCCTATTATCTAGATGAAGAGGTCAGGTTAAATAGTCATTTAACCTGAGTGTGATTTCTCCTGGAGAACAGAAAGTGAAGGTGTGGCCTTTGGGGGAGGTTGGGACAGAGGACTCTAAGGAGATCACAGATTTTGAAGGGTTCTGAGAAGTCTCCCAGGCTAAAACCCATTGATTTGCTATTGAAGAGTCTGAGGCCAAAAAAGGTTGCCCAAAGTCACATAGGTAGGACTGAGTAGAGGAGAAATTTGATCTTTTTCCTTTCTCCAGAGGACTTAAAGAAGAGCAAAAGTGTGATAAGCATAAAAATCATCTTCATGGCAGGATGCTAAAATATTAAGATTGATTACTAAGGGGAGTGGTAAGGTATTTTTCTTTGAAAATCTTTAAGAGAAGACTAGATAGATGCTGTGTGTGACACTAAGGAATAAAAGGGACTCAAACTTGCTGTACCTATTTGGAAAATCATTGAAACTAACATGTAACTATGATTCTTACAGTATAAAACAGCCCTGTTGGCCTGTGCCTGGTGTGTTCCATACTTTTCACACACATACACTTCATGTTTCTCATAAATGCCATGATACTGGTGTGTCTTTGGGTTGTTAATCCTTGCAGAAGACACCACCACTCCTTGTCAACATTGCTGCTGCTGTGGCCAGTCTTGGAAAAGTTCCTACCTCATCTGATCTGTATCCAGCTAGGAGGCTGCAGGAGATTGCTGGTTGATTCCTTTCGTTTACTTGAACCTGATACTGATCCCAGGTTGGAGGTAGTAGTGACCAAAGGAAGTATATTTGACTATAGGATGTCTCCAAGACTTTTCCTACAAGGCAGTTAGTTCCTGTACCTGCCCAAGCAGCCTTATGTATAACCTGAATTTTTTATGACCTGGCATCATGGAAATTTTCCCTGCCTGCATCCGTAGAGTGACTTATGACTAGAAACCCCCTGCTTTGCGAAGAATTTTGTTATCTCTTTGCATACTGGAGAAAAGTGCTGTGAAAGGACAGGTGGGAGGAAGGAAGGGAGAAAATATATTTTTTACATATATATATATTCAAAAGAGAAACCTATTTTCTGTAAACATTATGAAAAAAGGAATGCTTCTTAGTCAAGAATGGAAATTAGGATTTATGATTACAGTGAGATTCTGAGGTAACTCTAGTTCATGTCTGATTTTTTTGAAAGATTTATAAGGTCAGATCTTTGTTGTCCAATGGGGTAGGACTTGGTGAATTAACATGGACTTTCACATTCAATTCAATGGTTATTTATTAAATGCCTACTACATACAGTTCTCACTTTATGTAGCTGGACTGTCCCACAGATTTTTACATAATGTGAATTTGCCTTCAGACATGGGAGTAAGGGAAGGGTGGAGGAAGGAAGGGGACTTTGTGTCCACAAAACGAAGCTGTCACAGGATAAGGACATATTGGGGCCAGGGACAGAGAGACAAGGGTGAGAAGAAGAAAATGGGGAGGTCCTGGGACCAGCCATGTGGAGGCCAGACACAGACAGGAGAGAATGGGGACAGATACATGGCACCTGAGTGAGGACTGTTAGGGGCTAGATATATGGGCAGCGGAGGGCAGAGGTCTCATCTCTTCACTTTGCAGGTCTATAGCAAAGCCCCTGTCTGCCAAACCCCCATCTCGTGGTGGTTTCTCTGGGTGCTTTCACTTGGAGAGTTTTTTGTTTTTTATTTATTTATTTAATGAATTATTTATTGTTTTTTGTTTTTGTTTTAATGGGGGGAGGCCTCAGAGCGCTGAGCAGAGGGACAGGAATGGAGAGAGAAGGAGGACAGTACTGTACAGTAAAGTTAACATAAGTGGTTTTGCGATGCAGATTTCTTTCAGAATTGTTTACATAAAATTAAATTTGTGAAAATGTGAATTTATGTAAAGCAAGAACTGTCTATATGTGCAGTTCCCATGAGCTGGGAATCCAAAGACAAAACAAAAAACAACCCCCACCTTCAAGGAGCTGATGTTCTACCAGGGGAGTTGAAACATTTATATAGGTAGGTCAGTACTCTACAATATTTAGGTTTCCACTTGAGAGTAGATGACAGAAATTTGTAGTGGACCCTAGGGTGCACAATTATGTGGTGTTCAGAAGCTCATGAGTAGGATCAGAGAGGGCAGATTGATATGGGATACTCCAGAGTTGGTGTTTGACAAGTTATGAGTGCCAGTGGGACAAGAGGGTAAGGAATTCATGAGTTGAGGTGGTTAAGCAGTAGAATTAATACTTCAGAAGGGAAAGTGAAGAAGACCAAGAGTTCAGAGTAACTGAAAATTGTGGTGAGGGCAGCAAAGATGAAGAAGAGGTTTAGGATTGACTGCACACACATAACCTGTATCAGATTGCTTGCCTTCTCAATGAGGAGGGAGGAAGAGAATTTGGAACTCAAAATTTTATAAAAATAAATGTTAAAATTTTTTTACATGCAGTTGAGGGGAAAAAATTTCAGGGAATAGGTTCAGGAGAAGCAAACCAGAGGAAGAAGATGGAGGGACAAGAGTTAAGAGTACTTTGCCAAAACATTATTTCAGTGGGCATCCCTGTATTTTACAAAGGAAGTTTTACATTGTAACATTTAAAACTGCTTTGGAACTTCATAATGCTATTCTTAGGTAGGACCCATGTCTTAGGACTTAACAGCTGTGGTTTTCTGGTCACTTAAACTCTCTGGATTGAGTTCAGGTTTTCATGCTTCTGATGTGGGATGTGAAACAGAGCCTCAGATGTAATATAAGTATGTGAGAGATAGCATCCTAATTTGCAGTGCACATTGACCATCCAAGGAGCTCTGCAGATACTGGCAAAGCTCACAGTTCTGAACAGACTGTATAGCAGATTTTTTTTAGTACATATAGTTGTATATTGAGGCAAAATTCCTGATGATTACATTGCAAACTACACATTTTCTAAGCCTTTTAATTTTTTACTTCTGTTGTTTGGGAACTATCAAAAAGCTAACTGTTTTTAATGAAACAACTTATCAGCTACAAAAATAAGCCTTAAAATTTGAAGTAAAAACTTTCAGAAGGGCTATATATAGATAAATCCATTGTCGTTATCTTAGCTATCTTGGTTAATCAATCAACAAACATTTATTACTCAACTATGTGCCAGGCGCTGGGGATACAGATAGAAAGAATAAAGCATTCTATTCCCTCTTTCCATCATAGTTGTTCCAAAATGATGACATTTCTTCCTCATAGTTCTATCTTCTCTGCTTGATAATCTAGTAAAGTTGAAGCTCACTCTTTGACCTTGTAATCATGTTTTTAGTGGCAAACTGTGGTGTCATAATTCTCAGATTATTTCACCACAGGACAAAACAAGCTGAAGAAAACAAGCAGGGGATGGAGGTGGGTAGGAGGGGTGTGTGCAAGAAACCTTTACAAAGTAGCATCTTTTGGAACAGCAGGAAAAGACTGAAAATTACTAGCAAACTAATATTTTAGTTTTTAGATCTTGTCATTTCATCTCAGAGTTCCCCAAAGTACTTTGCTAAAACTCTCCTGTTGATATATGGCTGTTTGAGTAGAACCTTTGTAGTAACAGTGACTGTATAGTTAGGAAAGCCTGATAGCCTGCTGGTGTGGCAATCAATACTGAATGGAAAGAGCGCTGGACCAGAAGCTCTAGTCTCAGCTCGGCAGCTACCATTATGACCTTGGACAAGTCTCTTCATTTTTAATGGGCTTCAGGTTCTTCATCTGTAAAATAAGAACTATGGGTGATATACTCTCAGAGATCCCCTCCGATTCAGCAAAGTATCTTCAGTATTTCACTAATGTTTTGATTGTTTGGGGAGAGGTGGAGATTTTTTTTTAAAGTATGTTCTCCACTGCTCCAAACCAAAACGAAACACGTATTCCTAAATGAATAATTATCCTAAAATGTATTCTGCAGAACTTTTGCTTATTTGAGATGACTTAAAGCCATAATCTCCTTTAAGTAGTTGATAATTATAATAAAACATTGGTTCAGAAAAAGTAATCCATTGCAACAGTTGATTTCTCTTGAATGAAGGAGCTTAACTTTGTAATAGAACATTTCTGTGATAAAATCACCTAAAGTTACTCTGCTAAGTAATGAGAGAGAGTTTTTTCTATAGGTGTCATTAAGTTCAGCATTATTTACTTTTCCACTCTATTTCTTTCTCCCCAACTCCATGATTTCCTTAAGAAAATCTATTAGAGATGCAAACATCTCTACAACAACAACAAAAAAAGCACAGCTCAAAGATCTTGAATAGGCTATGCATATTATAAGTTCTCCTGATCAAGAATCAAGAATGTGCTCTCTATTACTATTGTATTCAGCGTATTGCTAGTATTGTAGAAGTCACTAAATGTTCTGACTCTGTTTGCAAAACATTCCACATCTGTGGTCCCCTATTATTCAAATGAAAGAGGAAAGGTGCCATTTCCTGTTCTCTTCTGGCCCAAAGCATTCAGCTTCATTTTTTGCACTTTTATTACTATAATCATTATACATATTGTTGTCTTGGTTCAGTTCTTGCATTAGTGCATAAAAACCTTCCCACCTTTCTCTGAATTCTTGTCACTTCTTACAGTACAATATTACATTGCATTCATATATCACAATTTCTTTAGCTCTTCCCTAGTTAGTGGGCACCCTCCCCCATTTTCGCTTATTTGCTACCACAAAAAAAGTTGTTATAACCATCTTGGCATATGTGGGACCTTGCTTTTTGTCTTAGTGGCACCCTCTATTACTTAGTACTCATGGTATTTGGATTAAAGAGCCTTCTTAACAATGACAATAAGATGAGAGGATACCGACCCAACAGGCTTTTCTTGCCCAAAAAATATTGTCTGAAACTTTTGTCATTAAGATATTCAGTTGTATTGTTTTCAGCTTTTTGTACCAGACAAGAAAACTGAGGTCCAGGAAACTTTAGCCATTGTCACATTTGCCCTAAAAAGTCATCAGTAAACTTTTATTAAATGTCTGCTGTGAGCCAGCCATGGTGTTAAGCTCTGGGAATACAAAAAGAAGCAAAAAGACAGTCCTGCCATCAAGAAGCTCACAGTCTAATGGGGGAGACAGCAAGCAAACAAATATGCACGAACAAGCTATGTGTAGGAAACAGTTAAAAGAGGGAAATCACTAGATTTAAGAGTGGTTGGGAAAGGTTTACTGTAAAGGATGGAATTTTAGTTGGGATATGACAGAAACCAGGAGATGAGAAGGAAAAACATTCCAGGCATGGTGGACAGCCAAAAAATATGCCCAGAGCCAAAAGGTGGAGTCTCCTTTTCATAGAACAGTGAATAGCCCATGTCACTGAATTGAAATATGTATTGGGGTAGTAAGATTTAAGAAGCCTGGAACAGTAGAGGTATGGAGGGTTGGGGTAGATTAGGAAGGGCTTTGAATGCCAAACAGGATTTTGTGTTTGATCCTGGAGATGGTAGAGAACCAGAGAAATATATTTGAGGGGGTGTGTGTGTGTGTGTGTGTGTGTGTGTGTGTGTGTGTGTGTGTGTGTGTGTGTCCTTCTTTTTAGGAAAATCACTTTGGTAGCTGAATAGAGGATGGATTGATGAGGGCCTGCACTAGGTTGGTAGGACTGTCAGAGGAGAGAAGGGGGCATGTTTAAGAGGTATCAGCAGGCCTTGGCAACAGATTGGATGGGGGTGTGGGTTTGGGGGGGTGAGATATTGAGGTGTGAAAGATGACTCCTAGTTTGCAAGCCTGAGGGACTGGGAGGATGGAGTTGCGCTCTACAGTAAGAGAAGTTGGTAGAACATAAGGATGGTTAAGGAGAAAGATAATTATTTCCATTTTGGACATGTTTAAGATGTCTACTGAACATCTAGTTTGAGATGTCTGAAAGGGAATTGCAGTGTGAGATTGGAGATCAGCAGAGAATTTGGGACAGGATAGGTAGATATGAGAATCATTAGCACATATATGGTAATTAAATTCATGGAAGCAGTTGTGATTATCAAGGGAAGTGATATAGAGGGAGAAGAGAAAGGACCCAAGGCAGACCAGGACTTACTGCATGTAATCATTCAGCTTCTCAGTTCACTGTAAACATTTGAGTTTAACTATATGTAGCCTTCTTAAGAACTGTTTGGTCTATGTATATAGACAAGCCAAGAGATAAATTGAGTAACTATGTGTGACAGATACACAATAGCAAGACGGAAAATTCTCTTGAAACATTCACCTTAAATGATGGCATTGAAATGGGGAAAAGGGGGGGAAATTGCTAATTAGAAATAACTAAGTTTAAAAAAAAATAGTTAAGTTAAAATTGAAACTGAGACCTAACATTACCTCACATTGACACAGGTATATCCTTAATAGATTCACAGGGAAGTCTTCATATAACTATCACAGCAAGAGCTGGGGATGGGAAGCGTACCCTCAGTTCATAGTTAAGACCTTATAATAATTATATGGAAGAAGTCTGCTTCAATCAAAATAGGTAAAAACAATTTTCTAACTAGTGAGTAGTAGTTTGGCTAAATTGTTAATTTCAGAAGTTTTCCCTTTGTAATTGACACAAGCATTTTCTCCCAGTATTTTAAAAGGGAAACAAAAACAGGTACTATGTAATTATAAGCCAGTTAGCTTTTTGGATATAGTCTTTTAGTTAAGTGGCAGCATTGTAGTAAGAAGTCAGTAGCTCTGAACTAGGATTCAGAAGACCTTGGTTCTAATTCTACATTGTATATTTAATGAGGGGATGACTTGGGTAAGTCACACCTAATTTTTTACTTTTCTCTTTAAAATGAAAATACCTGCTCTGCCAACTCATGGGACCAGGGCAAAGGTCATCAGATGAAATTCTGTGTGAAAATGCTTTGTCAGCTTTAAAGTATTATTATATAAATGTTTGATCTTTCCACATGCCACTCATCTGTTTAAAATTTGGAAGTGGGAAAAATCTTCATGATGCTGAAGATGATGTGGTATTGACTTTCCCTTCCTCCACCCCCAATAAATAAGTGAATACCTCGTATATGGGAAGGAGTGTCCATTTAGAAGACAAATACTGCTGGGACAGTCCCACCTTTAACTAAAGCTTAATTATTAGTTAATGTCAGAGCAGGGAGCAGTTGTCATTTAGGGTAGAAATAGGACATTGATTATAGGGTTATAAATTTAGAGTTTCAAGAGAGCTTGAGGATATCTAGTTCAACCTTCCCATTATACCAATGGGAAAACTGAGGCCCAGACGAGTTAACGAGGACTTCCATAAGGTCACACAATTAGTAAATAGCAGAGCCCAGATTTGAACTCCTCCAGGTCCTCTGATTGCGTAACTAGGACTTTTCCCACTATACTATACTGCCTTTCTCATAGGCTTTAAGGAGGTTCACTTTGGGAATGAAAGAATGCTGAGATGGAGAAAAGTAGTTGTTTATAAAGCAGATGGGAGAATAACTAAAACAAACTACACATCTCTCATTATTGCTTGAGGCCAAAGGGTTGGCCCTGAAATTACCTGATAGCACGTGCTAACCCAACCTGTCATCTAGGAGCTAAGAGAAGAAAAAGGGGTGGAAGTAAAGGCATACGCATTATATCTTCTCCATTTTTTTGCTTTCAGATCTGTTAACAGAGAAATTGGATGCCAGTCTTATTTCTCTAGCTCTAACAATTGTAGGATTTAATTTTTGGCAATTTTGTTATAGCAGTATTCCACTCTAAATTACAATTTATATCCCACTGAGTTCCTTATAAGGGAACTTTACTCTCACTTCTTGAGTAATAGAGGATGAATTGTTAGATTATTTTTTATTATCAAAATCTTTACTGTTTTCCCTACTTCCTTTTTCCCCCCCTCAGCTAACATTTCATTTTGGTTAGTCTTCTGCTTTGTTAGCATTTTAGCATGGTTGGGAAGATTACAAATGAAACTATAGTGTTTATTTTGCTATTTAGTAATCCTATTAAGAAATTTGGTCAAAATGAGAGTTCTGAATTATATGCATTTAAATTTTTCCATATTCATCTTGACCTTTCCCCACCCTCCCAGTCCAATTTCTATGAATAATTGAAAGTTGCCTAAGTTTAGTAACCTTTTCCATTTTTTAATTTTAGGCCTTTTCTGATGCCATTAAAAAATGGCAGGAGCTATTACCAGAAGCCAGTGGAAAGAGAAAAAAGAGGAAAGAAATGAATCAGTATTCTTACATAGATTTCAAATTTGAACAAGGTAAATGGAAAACTGTGTGTGTGTTCCTACCTTGTATGAAACCATTCAGCAGAATTTATCCACTTACCCACAGCAGTCAAGTAAATGTAGCTATTTTGTGGGGTGCTTTAGCAAATATACCTGAATAAGAGCCCTCACTTTTGTTCATAAACTAGTTTCAAGGACAAATACTGATATAGAATAACTGTTTTGAGGGCACATCAGAGTTTGAGGAAACATTTCAATTATTTCTTGTTCATACCTGGAGCATATAGTGACAAGAATATGAACCTTTTGTGAGGTAGAAAACCACATGTAAATAGATACTATTTGGTTCAACTCTTTGGTCCAGAAAAAACTGGCTTCCCATGTCTGCCATGAGCTCATAGTATACCAGGCTAAAAATGTAGGTGGACAAGCCGTCATTACTAAGGAGTCACTTGAGAACCCGAGAGAACCAGTATGGATGGACCAATTTTAAAATGGTAAATTGTTTAGTTTAGAAAGCTGTACAGACATAATACACGTCTTTTAGATGCCTCCTTGATTGCTTTCATTCTTGTGGATGAAACACTATGGAAACTCTTTATTAAATGAAAGGTTTTAAGTTCACATCATCTGCAAGATGTAGCATTGGTAGAATTTATAGGAAACTTCACCTGAGTTGCATGTTTCCTGGGTGAGGAGACGTGAGATTTCCTTCTTAGCACTTTTTCCTCAAACCACTGCTATATTTGGACACATTTTCTCCCATTGGGCATTCTCCTTTTTATTGCTGATCCCTTGTCTGTTACTACCCAGACTTTTATGATCTCAAATATACTTAAAAGAATAATTCCTTTAAAGAAATTCAGAATTAAGAGCTCTTTATAAAGGGTGTAGAATCCAAGAGTTGGAAGAGACCTTAGAGATCGCCTCCCTCTCAGTTCAAGAACCCCCTTGATGGCACATCTGACAGGTGGTTATCCAGCCTCTGTTTGTCTGGCTGACACCTCACTTCTTTATGAGTCACTTCATGCCGTGTTTGTGCAGTTTGCATTTTTATAGAGGTCTTAAAAATCTGCGTCCTGTTGACTTTCACTTGTCTTTCCAAATTCTGCCTTCTGGAGCAACACAGAGTAAATCTAAGCCTTCTTTTACATGCCTTCAGTACTTCAAAAGGTACCCATTGGTTTGGGTACTCCCTTCCCAAAGCAGAACAAAAATGATCATGTCACAATAGTCTGCATGTGTTCTCAGAAAAATTAATCATTGCTTAGCAGGTTACCTTCTGATGATGAACCTCTCCAAACTTAGCTGGGCTGGTCCTTAGATGACAGATGCATAGTCTGTCCTTTTTGGTTTGGTAGGACCTACCAGAGCTTGTGCTTTGTTAATGTAGCTGTCAAGAGCCCCTGGTCTGCTCCCTACCATTATAATGCATTGGAATGAGGCTTTTGTAGAAGTTTCATTTGACAGTCCTTAAAATATTTAAGACTGCTCTCACGTTCCTATCTCTCACCTCCATTCCTTAAAGAGTAAATGATCAGGTCATGATGAGGTGACCATTTGTTACATTGTGGTAGAGAAGATCAAATTCTTGTTTAGTTTGGGCTAGACGAGATGATCTCTAAGATCTCTTCCAAATTGGAATGTGTGTTCCAAATCTTTCTGCACACATGTGTATGACAAAAACAGACAGTAAGTTATCTTGTGGTTTCCCCATACAAATTTGTCAAGTCTTATCTTTTCTATTCTATACCTTTGTGATAGTTTTCTTTTAACTTAAATGCAGCAACTTCCACTTAGATTTTTGCTAAATTTCATCTTACTTATTTTGCCTAATCACTTAATTTAAGGAAAGAAAATAATCATCCTCTTCATTTTTGGGATGTGCGTGTTGTGCAGTGACTTGTGGGGTTTTCTCATGGAACATTTATTGGAATTTAAATCTTAAATTGTACCATATTTCAGCCCATGTGTTATCTTATCTCCATTGGGAATTATATAAACACTGTAGTATTAAATTCACATATAGAAACAGGAAAGCAGAATTATATAAAGCATAAAATGGAAATCATATAAGTCAATATGGATGGACCAATTTTAAAATGGAATTTTTTTGGGGTCATATTGCTGGTTAACTGTTTGCTGTTTGAAAAGTTCTAGATAGTGGCTGAAGGGAAAAGAAAAAAGGACAGAAACAGATAAATTGCTTGTCACTGATTTCTAGCATAGGTTTGAAAACTTATGCGCCAAGTCCCATTGTCCACCCTAAATAAAAGCAGGAGATTTTTCTTTGAGGACCAACTTCTGTTTAGCAGAGGAGAACACTTTCATTTATTTTTAATCATGTATCATAATGCCCCAGGCCCTCTAGGCTGTATGGAAAATACAAAGATTAGTATAACTCCCTTAAGATTCTTTCAATCTAATAGAGGAGAAATGTATACAATTATAATACGAAACAATCTGTAATAAATACTATAAGAAAGTTTCAAAGAAAATGCTCTATGAGAAGTCATACTTAGTTTTGGTAGAAGATTCATGGAGGAGGTGGTATTTGAGAATAGTTATGATAATAGAGCAAAGTACGTTTGGGAACACATGTACTCTAGTTTGGCTGAAACAAAGGGTATGTGTAGCAGGAAGTAGTGGGGCATCTGACTGGAAGCATAAAGAGTGAGTGGGTCAGACTGTGGAGGGAATTGAGTATGAAGACCTGAATTCCTAGCACTATAACTTTTGCTGAAGTTTTCCTTGTCTTACATTCTTTAGGTGATGTAAAAATAGAAAAGCGGATGTTCTTTCTGGAAAATAAACGTCGACACTGGAGGTCCTATGAGAGGCGTTCACTCCTTCCGCCTGTGAGAAAAGAGCAAGAATTCTATGAGAAGAAAGTCAAGGAGATGGCCGAGGTAAGACCTTTACTCTGGGGGTTGGGGGGATTAAAGGTGAGGAAAGGGGGTGTATTTCATAATAACTTGTTAAGTGATCAGGCTGTGGGAGGGGTTGTGATGGTGTGCCTTACCACACATGGTAGGTAGTATGTGTGTGCTGGACTTGAGATGAAGGATGGAGCAGAAATCCAAGTTGTAAACAAGGCTTTTTATCTGACAGGTTCTGTAATAAACAAGTGTGTTACCTTCTTTGCCTCAGTTTCCTAATAAAGCAAAGGAGCTGAACTAGACAGTCTCTAATATTTCTTTCAGTTCTGTGATTTTGTCATTTTCCTCCTACTTGGAGAAGTAATTCTGGAAATGGGAAGAATGGGGAAACCAATAGAGTTATGAGATTATCACCTGGCAACATTTTGGATCATGGAGATGATTATTTGTTAGGGAGGGATCCTCCTTCCCCTTTTTTTCATATCTTCAGTTTTAGTCCTTATGTTCCCTGAGTCTTAAGCTCAAAGAAAAATACCATTTTTTTGTGGATACAAAGGAATTGACATTCACATAGACTGTTATGGTAATAAGAAAGTTGGCTTTTGTCTTAGATTTTTATTTTCAGCACTCAGGTGAGAAGAGTATGCAGGGTTATTTATATTTTTTCCTTTTCACTCATGAGCATCGATTATAAATTCTTAGCACATATGAATGACAACGTACTTTATTTACAAGAAGTGAAGTGTGACACTTCCCAAATTCCATTTATATTCCCTTTCCTTAGAAAGCTGATTCTGGCTGTAAGGTCCCAGTTTGTAGTCACTTTGTGGTGGTTTAGGATACAAAACATTGGAGTAGAAGTCAGAAGCTTGGGGATTTGTCCCAGTTCTGTCACTAACAACCATTATAACCTCAGACAGTTCACTTCATACCTGTGGACGTAGTCTTCTCATTGGTAGAATGAGAAGATTGGACTCAGTGATCTCTTAAGTTCTTTTCAACTTTAAATTTCAGTACTTTTATGATTTAGTCCTCATAGCAAGATGCCTTTTGATACTGGCCTTAAGATCTATGAGGAAGCTGTTCATACCCCATTTTTTAAAGATATTAAAATAAGATTTCTTTTAAAAGTCACCATTATTGCTCATGTTCAGCACACTACAAAAAGATGTTATTTCAAATGGCAACTGAAAAATAAAGCTTGACAAATTTATCAATGATCTCAGTTCAGTTCCCTTGATTTTCTATTTAGGAAAGTTCCATTGAATTTCTTTGTCTCTTAAAACCTAGTAACTAATGTATCAATTAGCAAGAGTTTATTTACCATCAGCTCTGTGTCCTAACACTGTGCTAGGTTCTAAGCATTCCCTCCCTGCTGCTGCTTCCCCACCCCGCCAATGGATTTTTTATGTGGGGTTTTACTGTGGGAATGTTGACTAATTTATTCAGATTTTTTTTGTTGCCATTTTGTACATTAACAGCTCTCATCCAAGTAACAATAGAGTATCTCCTTAATCTAACTGGTTATTCCACCTGCTGCTCCACCTTAATGAGAAGTTGGGAGCCAACTTGCCTCCTATTTACATCAATTCGTTCTCTGTACCATGACTCTTCCATTAGTCTTTTAATCATAAGACAGTTGAGCATTTATTAAATGCCTACTAAGTTCCAGGCTCTCTGTTAGGCTCTGAGAATACAAATAAAAGAGATGAAATAATCTCTTTTCAAAAGGAACTTACATCCTAATCACAGTGAGAGACAGGCGAAGGGAGGGAGGGAGGCAGGAATAAATACATACACACATTTTTCTATATATGTGTTCCTTTCTCTGTATGGATGGATACACACATACAGAATAAAGAGAATAAATACAAGGAAGTACAAAGTAGTAGAACACAAGGTAGTTTGATGGGGATGCGAGTTAAGAAAGATTTCTTGTAGTAGTTGGTACATGAGAGGGGTACAGTAGCTCAGAAGTAAGGAGGGAGTATAGGCAACGACCATGTAAAGGTGATATGTGAAGAGCAAAGGTAAGGCCAGTTTAACTGGGACACAGAATGCAGAAGGGCTCGTAATATCCCTTGAAGCTGGAAAAATAGGTTGGCTAGATTATGAACGACCTAACAACTGAGCAAAGGAGTTTATTTGAATATAGAAATGATAGAAAACCACAGGTAGCTTTTGAGTTAGGGGAATGAGGTGCTTAAGGAAAACCACTTTGGCAGCAAGTGTGTAGAATGAACCAGAGTGGGAAGAGATTTGAAACTTTCAAGAAAATCATTTAGGAGGCTGTTGAAATAATCTAGGTCAAAGGTGATGAGGGCCTGAGCTAAGCTAGTAGATGTGTGACTGGAGAGAAGGGTTCATATTCTGTAGATGTTATAGAGGTAGAGAGAGCAAAATTTGACAACTGGTTAGATATGAGTGAAAATAAGGAGTCCAGGAAAATGCAGAGGTTACATATTTGGGAGACTAGAAAAACGGTGATACCTTTGCCAGAAATGGGGAAGTTTTGAAGAGGAGGAGAGGATTTGAGGGAAGAAGAATGCATCCATTTTTGGATGTGTTGAATTGTCTCTTGAACTTCCAGTTTTAAATGTCTAATAGGCAATTGGAGATTTGAGAATGAAGCTCAGAAAGAAGACTAGAGCTGGACATTTAGATTTGAGTTCATCAGGGGAAATACAGAGAAAAAAGAGATGGTCCAAGACAGAGCCTTGGTGGGGACACTTGCATTTAAGGAGGAAGACAAAGATGAAGATCCAGCAAAGAATATTTTTCTCAAATAAGAGGAGATAGTCGGGGGGGGGATGTCTGACTGAGGTGAAGTGAAGAAGAGGGAGCTTTGGGAAAGTGTCAATTTCTCAATGAGTTGTGAGGTAAGGTCCTCAGCTAAGAAGGTAGGGAAAGAGAATGGCATGAGAGGCTTGAGGAGAGATGAGAAGATTTGGAACAGGTGCTGTAGTGAGTGGAGTAGAGAATCAGTTAGAGGGTCAGCTAGGTGGCTCAGTGGCCAGAGGTCTGGCCTTGGAGTCAGGAGGACCTGAGTTCAAATCTGGCTTCAGACACTTGACACTTAACTAGCTGTGTGACCCTGGGCAAGTCACTTAACCCTGATTGCCTCACAGTCAGCATGGTTGGATTTCCTCCATGAAGGAGGCAGAAGGTAGGAGACAGTAGTCAGGTCTGGCAGTAGGAAAAGGGGACAAAAGATTTAAGAGTAGAGTAGAGAATAGTGTAGAGATTGAGAGGGAAAGAGAATGTAATCAGTGCAAGGATAATGTCGTAAGAAAATATTGAGAGAGAGGGTTTAGAGGTCCCCAAGAAGATGAAGAACAAGGTTAAAGTTTAAAACACATAAGGATATAGAGAATGATAAAAGATTTTGATCAGTTAAAAATATTTTTGAATCATCAGCATGGGAGTGGAACATTTCTAAGTGATGGAAAGATGAAGGGTATGGCTTGTGTGTAGCTTAGGTGTAGTGTAGGGAGGTCAGGAAATTAAATATTTGTAGAAATTTTTTTCCCCTCTAATAGTGACTATGGCCATTGTTGCCAACTTTTGGGAAAGATTACTGCTATATATTGTCAGGAATGCTTTAATCACTAAATTTGACTCAATCTTGGTGTAATCATGTCCCTGACCATTTATTCCTGTAGTTTGGTTATTCTTGTATACCCTCATCTCAATTTCACATTCTGTAACAAGGCAGAAAGAATGTATCATTGTTTTTTGATTTGGAGTCTTTACATTTTTTAATGAGAAGCTCTAAATATGAATTCTTAGTTTTAACTAAGGAAATTTTGCCAGGCTTATCTGTTTTTACTTGATTTGGAAGGGAGAAAAGAGTCTAATCCTTAATCGAAATCTCACAGATTATCTCCTTTTTATGACCTTGGATTCAAACCAGCTCTGCTGATTAAATAGAACCATCATTAAAAATTCTATCCACTTTTGAGCAATTACTCACATTTTTGCCAGATGGAGGGCCATTTCTTTAGAGCTAAAAACAACCCTAGAAATGATCCAACCCCCTCATATTGCAGATAAAGAAATTGAGGCACAGTGAAGGTAAAGTGACTTGCCCAAGGTCATATGGTTAAGTAGCAAAGTCTGGATTTGAACCCAAGGTCATATGGTTAAGTAGCAAAGTCTGGATTTGAACTCAAGTTCACTGACTTTAAGTCAAGATTCTTTATAATTTACAAGTTTTTACCATTTCTTTGGTGATTCTCTGGACTTAATTCCATGCTAATTTTTGGCAGAACTGCCCTGAGAAGCCAACATAAATATCATAGAGAAAAGTAATTTTTTTGAAGTAACTACAAGAATAGCCTTTTTTTTGATAGCCTTAGTTAATATTTAATTATTAAAGTAAATGGCAAATAGTTCATTGCATCTTTTTGTGGGTTGTGTTTGTTATAGCCTATTCTTTTTTCTCACTTAGCATGCTGACTTTTTGCTTGCCCTGCAAATGAATGAAGAACAGTATCAAAAGGTAATTGCCTTAAGTGTCATCTTTTTAATTAATTATCTCTTTATTTCCTTGTTTATTTGGGGGCGTTCCTCTTGTCAGATTTTCCTAGCATTTTTTGTGGCCAACTATTTTAACAGAGTATTCATTTTTTTCTATTTTAACATGCCCCACTCTACTGAGTTGAGAGACTAAGCCAGATTCCCCAGCCAGATTAACATATAATTGGGAAATGTTGAACAAAATAAATAAAAATACAGTACAACATAGACAATGTTAATTTGTCATTTTCTAAGTCAATATACGGTGGCGGGAGTCACTTTCTATTTGAGTTTGTTACCACTGATCTAAGCTATTGGCCACACTTAGAAATTGCTCTAATTCTTGATTTGTACCAGACTCATACCAACACTGGAAGAAGGATAATGAACCTAAGAGACCAATTCATTGGATTAGCTGCTTAGGAACTCCTGTTCAAGGAGCCTTTTTCACATTTAAGTGTTAATTTCACTTCTGGGGAGGACAGGGCAAAATGTATTTGGGCCTCAATTAGTTTTCACTGTTCCCCTCTTGCATTTCAGCCTCTCTGTTTCAGAATTAAATTGTAGTAGGAGAGATTGTCTACCATACCTGGCCTTTTTTTAAATAAGAAAATGAGCATCTTACCGGCACTTGTGTTGCTTTGCTTATGCTTACACTTTAATCTTGACTTGAGACAGTCTCTTTGAATAATAAAAATTAACTTTTTCATTTTACACTGTTGCTTCATTTCCTCTAGGAATTCTAGTTGCCTTTGTGTCCACACTGTGTTTTTCTCAGAGGCTTTGCTTGTAAATACTTTGGAGTTGGTGTTTTCTTCTGGGTTGGTGCCCCTGGCTTTGTGATAGCTCTTTGTTTCCAGTATCTTCTTTTGTTTACCTGTTCCTCCACTTTTGTGTCCTAAATTTAGACTTCATTTATTTATGGGCTAGGATCTGCACACTTTAGGAGTGAATGTTGGGGCCTTGTGTGGACTTGACTTTTATTATCCAGCATCGTATGGCTACTATATTCTTCAATCTTCAAAGGTCTAATAAGTAATGGAGCTGCAAACTTTCAGTATGCCCTAACTGGTTTGATCTCAGGCAGGGTATAACACTGCCCTCCTGTTCCAAGTTTTGCAGGTTCCCCAACCAGGTTTGGGTCTGGGCAACATAACTTCAGGTGTTTGCCCCTGGTTCTAGTTCCAGGAGACAATGGCTAGTCCTACCTTGTGTACTGTGCCTGCATCCCCCATCCCTTTTCAACATCCCCATCATAGCAACAAACTTTGTAGGCTTACCTTTGGTCTGAACTCTGTAGTCTTTGCCCTTGTTACTTAATTGCAGGTCCCAGTCCTGTTCTATATACTGAAACCATGATTTAGAGTTGTGGGCAGAGTGACAGAGCTGTAGGTCCTCCCCTGGTCTCAGTCTTAACCTGATTGCTTGTCTGAGCTAAGGCTATCAGCTTGGCTTGGGAGACACTGTGGTGTCTCCTTGGATTTTCTGATTACTACACAGTCTGGTACTCTTCCTCAATCCTTGTGGGAGTAGTTGTGAGAGAGAACTGGGCTGGACTGTTTTATCCTCTATCTCTGCCAGTCACAAATCTCCATAAAAACTCGGAATAAGATTCCTAACTGCTGTACTGTTATAAGCCAGATGTAATTTGAGAAAGGAGCTTTGGGATGCCATTTCTTGAGCCACTTTGATCATAGAATCTAGGCCTCATGGTTTAGTGGGTAGAAGCCTTCACCTGAAGCCAAGAAGACTTGGCCACATCTAACCTTTGACACTTACTGACTGTCCCCACAGTAGTAAAGTATAAGCCTTTTGAAGTCAGGAACCACTTTTGTATCCCCAGCACCCTGCACATCACCTTCTATAATAGGTATTGAAAATGTTTCTTGAATTGATTTTGCATGCTAAGAACTTTTGAAAATAATATAAAAATGTCACTTCAAGTAGCTATAGCAGCCAGATAAACTGAGAATGGTATGAATATCTCAGTGAATTAATAATAACTTTTGTTTTCTGACTTCTTTAGTTGACATTCAATAAGATGTTTGCATTGGGCATTGGGGTGAAGTATGGCTACCCTTGCTGCTTAAGGGCAGGAAATAGGTTATCTAATTTCTGCTTATGGATTGTAGGATGGTCAGATGATAGAATGCCGTTGCTGCTATGGAGAATTTGCATTTGAGGAGCTGACTCAGTGTGTTGATGGTCACTTATTCTGCAAGGAGTGCCTAATCAAATATGCCCAAGAGGCAGTCTTCGGGTCAGGAAAGGTAAGAAGTGCTAAGATACTCTTAGAACCAAAGGATAATTTAAAGTGAGTCCAAGTGATGAGCAAGTCAGGACACTATGATTCAATGCCTTTTACCCATGCCCTTTCTGGGACAAAGTGTCATTCTTAGAAGAGGTAGTAAACGATAGTGCTCCTAAACTTGCCTCAGACCCTATATCTGCAAGGCTCTTGGTCCTTAGAGAAAGCAGAAATTTATTTTCAAGCAACAGGATCCTTAGAGGACCAGTCCTCTAAAACTCACTGCCCAGAAGGATTCCACCTTGTCCTTTTTGGTGCAAGATGAATGCCTCGTTGTCATCAAAAGCAGAGCTCTCAAGAGAATGTTATAAACTGTTAACATTTTCTGCTTATGTACATGGAAGTGCCAAAATTCATTGGTGTTTATTCCATAGGTGTTTTCCAAATATTTTTGGTTGCATTAAGATGCATGACTGCTTTGTGCAGTGTCTCATTTTGTGTTGAACTCTGATTCATGTGTTTGAGCATAATATGGGAAAGGGTGTTGGACTTTTTGTTTTTTGGGGTTTTTTTAGTGAGGCAACTGGGGTTAAGTGACTTGCTAGGAAGTATTATGTGTCTGAGGCCAGATTTGAACTCAGGTCCTCCTGACTCCAGGGCTGATGCTCTATCCACTGCACCACCTAGGTGCCCCCCCCTTTTTTTAAAGTCATATTAAGAACCAGAGCAAAGTAACTGAGTTACTTAGTAATCAATTATGTTTGAGTACAAGCTTGTTTATACAAAGGCTCATCATCACTGTTGCGGGTTATTTAGAACCTTTGATTTTCCCCTTTACTGCTGCTTCATGTTTGACTATTTTTTTTTTTTAAATACCATTGCTAGGGATCAGGTGGGAGAAACGAAAGGAGATGAAATGTAGACCAATAAAATTTTATAAGATTTTGGGGAAGGAGAAGGTTGAAACACCAAATGAATGTGTTACAGAAATGTCTATGAATTTCATTAATTCTCTCCTTGTTAAAACTAACTACATAGTCATTCATTGATTAATACCAACCTGCATGTTCTTATGTTTTATACATTTTAAATGTTACTTGAGAGATTAAGTAACATTTAAGAGAGATTAACTCTCTTTGGCATAAAAATATTCCTTTGTCTCATTGAAAGGCTTCCCCATGGTTTTGTCTACTCTTGATTTCTTCCCTGTGTTCAGGGTTGCTGATATGATAGTACTGCCTCTCTCTGAGCTTGGCCAGTGACCTCCCTGGGACTCAGGTTGATTCCTGCTACTTATTGAACTGTTGCCATCATCTTGTACACCATCAGATATTTGTTAGTTGCCTCTAGGGATGTTATTTGTGTTGGCAGCTGTGGTATAGTGGGAAGAGCATTGGATTTGGAATCGGAAAACCTGGGTTTGTATCTCAGCTCTGCCACTTCCTGTTTGTAGGACTTTGCCTCTTAGCCACTCAGAGCCTCATGGAGCAGCTGTACAGTGAGGATCAAATACATAAATGTGTATAACATATTTATTTAGTAAACTGCAAAATGAAGTGCAAATGTCAGCTATTGTTTTAAGATGGATATCCTGATCGAAGACACAACTGAGTGATTGATGCTTAGTATTCTGAAACAGTTCCTTAATTTTTCCCTACATCACCATTATAGTCAGAGCTCAGCTGTATGGAAGCCAGCTGCACATGTTCATTCCCAACCAGTGAACTGGAGAAGGTGTTACCAGAAACCATCCTGCGAAAGTACTATGAGCGAAAAGCTGAAGAAGAAGTAGCCGCAGCCTGTGCAGATGAACTGGTTAGGTAAGTTCGTACAGAGTCCGTTGGGTTTAATCTGGGAACCAAGATGGCCACTACTTTGCCATCATGATACCTAACTGGCCATTAGTTGCTTTTTATTTTGCTTTCCCAACATTTCACTATCTCATAGCTGAGGAACAGAGGCGTAAGAAGCTAACCTGCCTGCCTGACCCTCCAGCCTTTGCCCAGGCTGGGCTCCTGGGCTCAGAGTGCATGCCCTCCACCCCTCTGCCTCTTCATTTAAGGTTCAGCTTATTTTTTCCTCTTCTTTAGAAAGCTTTCTTTGAAGTTATTGCTTGCTCTTTCCCCCTCCAATGATCTCTTTTATACACACACACACACACACACACACACACACACAATCTCCCCCCTCTTTTCCTCTCTCTCTCCACATATACATGTGAGTGTGTGTATATGCATATATAGAGATAAATATATAGAGATGTATGGATAAATGTATAGATATATATGTTTATGTATCTGTATAGTTCTGTTCATATAATAGATAGCCTGTTTATTTGTTAAATTCCCCAGTAATATGTAAACCCTGGAGGTCAAAGTCTTTTTTTGTCTTTATATCTCCAGCACTTAGCACAGGGCCATGAAGTTTAATTATTTATTGGATCACACTGTACTGGAATAAGAAACAAAGGATAACAAGTGATAAGAGTATGTAAACTATGTACATGTCTATAATCATTTTGTTTAGCACCCCAACTTTATGAGCATTTATGAAGCTAAATCAAACTCTGTATTATCAAATAAATATAAATTCAGAGCACATATTCATTATGATCCTTTGGACTTCAGGTGTCCCTTCTGTAACTTCCCAGCTCTTTTGGACAATGAAGTGAAGTGGTTCAGTTGTCCCAATCCTCGTTGCAGAAAGGTAAGGGAACTGTGATCTTTTTCTAGAAATATAACCATATTAACAGTTTAAAGCCAAGATGATGTCTGTCATCCTGACCCTTTGTGATTGATTATCTGGTGAGCAGACACAAAAGGAATTGCATTCCTTTTCAGTACACTAAGAATTGTATTTTGTAAAAGTTAGCTGAGGTTTGGAGCCATGTGGAGCATTTCACCCATAAAGCAGTAAGATTTTGCTTCTGTTGTAAATGCTAACACTATAATGTCAAATCTGCAGGTTTTAGTTACTTTTGTTTTTCTGTTTCAAGAAAGGCATTCTGCCATAGTGATAGCATTTATTTCTTCCCTATTTCAGAGCCCAGATGAGAGCTCTTGTTTTCACAAACTCTTCGGAAAATTTATTCATTCTTGGCATCAAGAAGCTGGTGATGATTGTCATGAAATTTTTATTGCTTTCTATAGATTGTTAGCTTTAAAGTCTAGCCACAGCTTTTGGAAAATTTGAGGAAGATTAATTTATTGGATGAGAAGTGAACAAGCTATTCATGTCTCAATCTTTTTCTCTGCCTTACTTTCCAACCTGTCATGTTAATTAAAGATATCCTAAGAACTCTGGAGAAAATCATGTGAAATTTTGCTGGGACTTGCTTCATATGACTGTGTAGGTTATAGCTTGGTTCTTGGTCTAGTTGGAAGAACTGTAGCCATAAAAGCTTGTAAGTCAATGAGGTAGAAAAATTAAGCTTGTCTGTTCTGTTTTAATTAGTTGTATGCCCAAATATATTCTCATCTGAACTAGGAAGTTTAGATCAAAGAGAATGCTTCATAAGAATTTGAAATGAATACTTTTATATAGAGATTAATCACCAACATTTGTAATTCATTATGTTCCTTTCCTCCCTTTTTGGCACATTCCTGCTATAGCTAATTTTTTAATTAGCTGGATTATTGGATGGTTTAAATTATGTAGCCACTCATTTTTCATGAATACTATGACGTTCATTATTTTGTTTCTAGTATTATATTCTAAAATAATATGTTCAGAGGTAGATATAACAATCTGTATTCCCTGACAACTTACAGTTCAGATTTTTTTGAAAATCTACCATTTATAATTGTTTAGTTTGGGTGGATAAACTGATAGAAGGAACTATGTTGAAGGTTTTTTGACTTAACTCATCCTTATTTGGGAGCATAGTGGGTGTGACAGTACCCCACTAGGTGGCAGTAGCACTTCATGTCTAAAAGCAAGTATTTTCTGTTTTGTTTAGTTATTGGGCATTTTTAAGTATTCGTGTCATCAAAACACTGGCATGTAAGCAGAATTGACAAAATCCTTTGGGCATAACACTAAAACAAGTAGTTATGTACATTTAGAATTTTACATCAAAGATATCCACATTCACGTGGCGTATGTTTTTACCTTCCTTGTATGTGGCATAAATTTTGCTTGACATACTCTTCGGCAAGATGTTTTGGCCAATTGTTAATCCTTGAGGATTAATAATGTTTCAGAAATGAGCCCCAAACTGATTTTGCCTATATAAGATTAGCTATCATTTTTTTTTCTTGAGGAAGTACTCTTTTGCCAGATTTCTAGTAACTTGTCAATGTATAATGAGGAGCTCTTATTAATGCATTATCCAGAAGAGGGTCTGAATGATTATGAGATAAGATGAGAGTCTTTGTTTCCTACCTATGATGGAATGCTTTTGTCTGGATCCTGAGATCTCTTGTGTGCTTGGAGATAAAGAGTTCCTTTTTTACTTTTTCTGCTTTTAGATTTTACTGATTCAGCTTTTTGAGAGGGATTGAATGGGGTGAGATGTGACTGCTGGGAATGTTAGGAGGTTTGAAGGTGATGCCTTTGGCAATTGAGAAAAAATTCTCAGGTTAGAAATTATTCCTGTTAAGTCTTTCTTCTTAAAGGGACTGTGATTTTAATAAGTAAACTCAGAGATGATGTTGGTGGAATTTGGGGGGAGATGAGCTGAGGTAAAAGCTTAAAGGGTAATGAAATGAGTGGATAGGAAAGAATATTCAAAGGTAGACATTTTAAGCAGAGCAATTGTGAAGTTTCATTTGAGACGTGGATGCTTTGATATAACCACACACTCTATCCTGTTACCATTTATATTCATATTTGTTTATTTTCTCTCCCCTACTCTTCACTCCTTATTTCCGCACTCTATCCTTCTAAGATACATTGACGTATTTTCCCCAACAACAGTTGAAATGTAACTGATATTAACATCTGCAGTAGGCAGATCTGTGTTGAAAGAAAGGCATCTCCAGCAGCCTACAGTAACTGAATGGACTCGTGAAGAGCATTTAAATGAATCTGCACCAGCTGCCAGAGCCAGTTTGGCTCCAGCTGTGTTAACTGAAGTTTGGAACTAATTTGAGGCCTAGCCAATCAACTGACTGCCATAAAAAGCACATTTCTTTACATTTACAAAGATGCATTAGAATTGTGATCCTTTTGTTTACCACTATTACAGGTCAAACCATTGCATCCATTTGCATCCTAGCCTCCTGAGCTCTGGGTACTAGAGATTATACCACCTTAGCTTTGTATAGGGAAAGACTCTTGTCTCCTTTAATCAGATGATGGCACACTTAGAGAAGCAAATTTCCAGTGTTAAAAAATTCTAGCAAACAACAAAAGAATTAGAGCAGTCTTTTGGAGGCATAATGAAATTTGATCTGTATAATGCAGGTCTGTATAAGACGGAAGAGATTGCCACCTCTGAAGTGAGCATCATGAAGGTCAGCTGTTAAGGTTAAAGCCCCTCACATTACAAATGTCTTTCCATTGCATCCTAAGCTATACCATAAGGGTTCCTCTGCACTTTCCCCCAGGTTTCTCTTTCAAATTCTCATCAAGAGGAATTGTGATTATGTCACAGAATTTTACCTTAAAGCTTTAAGGACTGTACTCAGTGGAATATGTCTTTGTTTTTCAGTCTCTTTTGTTGCCTCCCTTTATCAATTTCATCTTTTTTTTTGTTCTCATATTAAGAAGTATAGCTAATCTATATGTTTTTATTTGGGCTCTTATCCCATTGGAGGATTTTGGTTTATCATCCCCCTGATAAAAATATACCATATTAGATGTTGTGGGTATAATTTGGAAGGTTGAAAAATCTTCCATTTTAAGAAAATAGCACGAGAAATACTGGTAAACCTTTGTTTTTGTGTCCTTTAAAACATACATATCTCTTGGGAAAATGAAACACTGCATTTGATGTAGTTGGGTTTGATTGGTTATGTTGTATTGTAGCTTTTTTGAACATGTTAGCCTGCATAATTAAACTTTCAAGGGCAGGCACCATGTCTTAATCACCTTTGTATCTCATAGCACCTAGCACAATGCTGTACTCCTATTTATTTTGCCCTTCCCAGATCTGAATGGGGGCCAGAGGACTCAGTAGGGGCAGTCTGTTAATGGAGCCCTTTCTCTCCCCCAATTCAGCTCCCTCTATTCCAGAGCAGATGATTCCCCAGCCCTACCTAGGAGGCAGTGAACAGAGATCTCATTCCACCCCTTTTTGAAGAATCATGCTGACCTTGAAGTAGTGAATACCTGTGTTCAAATCCCACCTCTGACACATACTGGCTCTGTGCCCCCAGGAGAATCACTTAACCTCTCAATGTTCCAGGTCATCCTCTAAGACTAAAACCTTGGAGAGAGTTTCTCCAGCTGTCCATGCTAAGGAAATCACAGATCCAGTCTTGATCCTGTCTTTTGAGATAGTTTAGAAGTAAATGTTCAGTTGTATGGTTCAAACTGAAATTCTAAAAGAATTCCAGGACAGAAAAGAGCAGAAATTGGCATTTTTGAAGTTCCTTTCATGAGAGGAGCTACATCATTACCTTAAAGTGTTAATCTACTCAGAAGAATGCATCAGGAAGGAAAAAAGGTTACTCATTAGTAACCTTGGTTCTTGGATCTAAAGATCAGTCAACATTGACCATCCAACCTTCTGTACTTGAAGAGGGAATAGATTTTTTATTTTATTTTAAGTAAAAGAAAGATTTTTTTATGAGAAGTGACAACTCATTTGCCCTTAGAGAATAGTAATGGAGTATGGGCATCTGACTATAGGGAACTTGAACAGCTTTAACTTGAATGGTTCCTAACTTTTCCAAACACATAGAATTGTTCTGGGAGACTTTGAGGAGGTAATAAGTAAATAATCTATCTTCTTGTTCTTACTTTCCTATCCCTCAACTCCTATTACTTTTTGCTTGTCCACTTGAGAGTGAATTAATGAAACATGCTGGTGATCCTCATTCTTCATTGCTGCTTTGCTTTGTTGTGACTTCCTCCTATCACCCTCCATGTAGGGTTAAGGGACCTGGAAAGTAATATTCAAAATTGGGATCCAGTAGAGTGTGTGGTAAATCTTACAAGAAACTCAGCATGCATCACAACATAATGGTAAAATTCCAGATTTATTGCTATGACTCATTTATGATTTGAGGACGGCTAGGGATGATATTTGAGAGTAGTCTCAGCTATCTCTGGGCATGAATACCATCCTTTCTCCCTCTAGAGTCCAGCTTCACACCTTGCCTGCTGCCTTTTATTGTCAATAAGAACTCTTAAAGCTGATGCCTTATTAACAGCGATCATACCTCCCCACACTATCTATTCTATCTGCTTTTAGAACCCACATAGAGTACTTAGAGAAAGAACCTCTTTGTGGGCTTTAGAAGAGGCTTATGTGAGCACTTTATTAAAATAGAAACTCCCACCCCTAGCAGTCAGAGTTTTCTGGCCGTTTCTTGGCCTCTGTCAGACCCATCCCTGATTGACCCTGCACACAGACTATATTTCTGTGAAACAGTTGAGTGGGTCATTTATGGAGCCATATAGCCGTGGCCAGGATATTTTGAGAATGCCAATGTTTCTCAAAATCACATATCCTTTGTTTAGTTTTCATTTTTTTCTACTGCATTGTATATTATTAAAGTAATTTAATATTGTCTTTTTGTATTGGTATGTACCAGTTTTCCCATTGATAGAAGGATGCATTAAAAAGTTAAATTCATTCCCATCGTTTAAAAAAAATTATAAAGCCCCTAGTCATGTTCTTTTCTCACACACACACACACACACACACACACACACACACACACGAAATAAATGTTTTTCCCTCACAGGTAAATTGTATTTCTGTGTGCCAGCAGAATTGTCCCATATGTGTATATATTTTAAATGATTCTTTTGGTGGTCTCCCAGAATCTGTATGTGTTCTGAGTAGAGGATAATGTTACCCCTTTTTTTGCAGTCTCAGCACAGAACACTGCAGAATTTCCAGGCAGTAGAAAGATGGGAATCTGAAATAGAAACTGTCGCTATGGTGATAATACATGCATGAAGCAACTTGTATCCCTTTGGGTATCTGTGTAAGAAAGAAGGAATGTGAAAAGAGGAAAGAGCAATAGTATGCTATAGGGCAGCTCACCACATTAAGCATGATTATTTCACAGCCTTGAACTAACATGGTATTAAGTTGAGGATTTGGTGATTTTTGCATTTCTTGTTTGAATACAAAGTCACTTTCAAAATAATCATAGTAGCTGAGAAGTCAAAGTTTCAAGGATCTCCAAAGAAATAACTAGCTTTTTGCTTTCAAGAAAGCGGCCTCCCTAGGTAGAGAGATGGATTTGAGAGCATAAAGCGGACCTCTGCCTGACTTTTAATCCCTGAAGTCATTTGTGTTAATTTCATAGACCCCATAGTTAGAACATGAAGAATATACATCAATAATCTGTGGTCAGAGCCACCATTAAAGAATCAACCTGACCCTTAGGACCTGTAAAACCTTGAGACCTATGGAACTGATTTCTACTGTCTCTTGAAACTGAATTATGCTCTCTGGCTGAACTTCAGTACCCTATCATGTGAGTGGTACAGTCAGAGCTAAACACTTACTCTGGCAGATTAGCACAATGGTTGAAAACAAGAAGAATCAAGTTCACTGAGGTCAAGTACGAGGTAATACATCTGGGGGTCGAGCAAAACATGCAGATTGTGCGAGATGGAAGGACTAATTCCTCTGCTTGTCCAACCAAAGATGTAGTCAGAGTCACAGAGTATTTATTGTAGCTATACAGTGAGTCAGTATCCTAGTGCTGTGGTTTTTTTCTGAAGGAATATGGATATGGAAAATGTGTAGCTTATTGTATTGGTTAGACCCCATTACCCAAAGAGAAATGTAGAAAACCTGATGAGGTTTCAGTAGAGCCTAGAAAAAGTTGAAAAGTAAGAGCTACATGGAAAAGTTAAGAACAAACCAGGATTATTCATTGTGAAGAGAAATGGAGGGAGTGTGTGTGTGTGTCTGTCTGTCTGTGTCTGTGTCTGTGTATGTGTATGTGTATATGTATATATGTTTAGGCCAGATCTGTGATTTTGGTGATGTTAGGAAACTTGTGATAAGGAAGTTCTGTTTGCCTAGATCTGTGATTTAAAGTCTTAGATATGAGTTGCCTGCACTCCTGAGACGTCATTTGATTACTCAGGCTCACGAAGCCAATACAGTATGTGTCAGATCTTTTTGACTCAGGCTGGTGCTCTATCCAGTACTCCATTTTCTTCCTCTGAAAGGTAACTTAATAAATCAGTCTTTGTCTTTTAAGGATTCTTACCCGAAGCCCAATCACTATACAGTTTCCATATGCATTGGAGAAATACAAGAAAAAGCAGAAATAGCCTGCTTATGAAAGATCTAAAGAAAGATTTCCAGATAATGAGTTATGATCATAGAATCATATGTTTAGAACTGGAAGGGACTTTAGAGGTCATCTAGTCTAACCTCATTTTACCGATCAGGAAACTGAGGACTAGAAAAGTTTAGTGAATTACCCAAGATTGCATAGGGTTTTGTTGTGTTTTTTTTGTTTTGTATTTTCATCATACAGTATCCTTCTCATTCCTCCTCCCTGAAAGCTTTTCTCATAGAACAGATAGAATTATTTAAAGAAAAAATAGAAAAAGAAAAAGAAAAATTAGTACACATGATCAATACGTTGGAAAAAAGGCTAAAAACATGTTCGGTGGGCAAGACTTTTGACAGGTACTGAGAGACAAACAGGATTAGAAGTTCTCTGATTCTAAATATGCCATTCTTTGCATTATTAAGAATAATTTTACGTTACTTTTTTTCCCCCAGTTGACAAGCATTTGTTTTTTCTACTTTCCTTCCCCTTCCCTCATGGGAGAGGGAGTAACAAAATGCTTGTAACAAATATACATAACTAAGCAAAACAAAATTTGATATTCGCCATGTCCAAAAATATATCTTGTGCTTCGTCTTGAGTCTATCACCTCTCTGTCAGGAGGTAGGTGGTATGCCTTATCATCAGTCCTCTAGAATCGTGGTTGGTCATTTTATTGATCAGAGTGGCCAAGACTTTGAAAATTTTTGTCTTTACTATATTGTTGTTATTTATAAATTGTTCCCCTATTTCTGCTTACTTTACTCTGCCTTAGTTCATGCAAGTATTCCCAGGTCTCTCTGAAACTATCCCTTTCGTCATTTTTTTTAACAACATAGTGGTATTCCTGTAATGGAATTCATACACCATAATTTGTTCAACAGTTCTTTAATTGCTGGGCTCCATCTTGGCTACTCTTTCTTTGCTACTACAAAAACTGCTGCTATAAATAGTTGTACGTAAGAGTCCTTTTCCTCTTTCTTTGATCCCTTTGGGGTAAAGGCCTAATAGTAATATTGCTAGGTCAGAGGATATGTTACTTAGTTACTTTTGGTATATAATTCCACACTGCCTTCAAGAATGGTTGGACCTGAACCAATTCACAGCTTCACCAATAGCTAATTAATGTGCCTTTTTTCCTCTAGCCCCTCTAACATTTGTTGTTTTTCGCTTGCGTCTTCTTTTTAGTCTGATGGGCATGAATGGAACCTTGGAATTGCTTTAATTTGATTTCTCTAATTATTAGTGATTTGGTATATCTTTTCATGTGGTTGTTGATACCTTGATTTCTTCCTTTGAAAACTGCTTATTCATATCTTTTGACCATTTATCAACTGAGGAATGACATTTCACAGTGATGTGGGTTATTGAGAAAGATTGTGAAATCTTTCTCTGGAGGTCTTTAAAAATAGAATATATTCTCATCTTTCTGAAATCATTTGTGTTCCAATCTGAAGGCCATAGTAGTACGCTCAAAGACCTTTCTAGCTTAAAGTTTCTGTTAGGTATATATGTGTGTACGTACACACACACATGCATATTTACACATGTATTTTTAAGGTATGAATGTTAGGTGTTCCAGCTGGTGTTCAGATTTGATTTTCAAAAAGAAAGGGAGATACTGTCTGAACAAATCCCTCTGGCCTCATGAAAGCACTTAGCAATTTTGTTTGCTCTCAAGACCTTATACTAGAAGCATTTTAAGTTTCAGAAGCTTCTTGCTCCCAAAAATCAAATCCAGAGTTCTAGTCCATAGAGAAATATAATAGAATTTACCCTTCCCATCTCTTTGACTATGCATGTTTCCCTTGTTTGTCTTTTACCTCTCCAATCAGCATTGTGGTGTTAAAACAACTTGCTGCTCTGTTATTGTAGCCATGGTAAACTTCAGAACAAATTTAAACTTTGCCCTATAGATCACGACCTTCAGGGACTTACCTGACTTTATTTTCTTATTATCTTTGACTTAAGACTAATATAACTTTACATTTTCTTGCTTGTGACAAATTACAACCCTACTTCATCCCTTGTCCTTTCTTTCTCATCCTTTCAGATTCAACTTTCCTGAAAATATTTCTTTGTTTATCTTTGGTTGCAAGTGCAAAGGAAGCTAATAATATACTTGCCTCTGTATATTACATTATCAGTTATTACACACATTCATTCTATCTATCTATCTATCTATCTATCTATCTATCTATCTATCTATCT